>NC_134474.1:15734962-15827462 GCF_964194025.1 Convolutriloba macropyga | reverse complement strand
CAACTAAACCAAATTGAAAATGATTTAATTATGCTCAAAGCCCTCCCTCATCACACTGGCAAGGTAAACTCCTTCGCTTTAGTCTAAAAGCACACACTTCCAATTTAACTCTTCGACACCTATGATAGCTAAATCACCGGGCAAACCTATTTTGTAGAGGAAGATAAATGAGTAATCTAAATCATTGAAAATTGTTTTAAGTTTTTTGCTTCTGAGAAAACGAACAACTGCAATGTGGTATAACGAAACAGTTTTGGCAAAAAAAGCAATTTTTACAAATTTTCCAGAAATCAATTGAGCAAAACTGTTTGAATAATTTTTCATATTGTAAGTGAAGGACTCCGAGGTAAAATTTTTTTCGCCAATGAATCGGCTCTGAACGCCAGAGAGTTTATTTTCACTTGCAAAAACAGCACATTCTCTACTCGGTCTTCACGCTGGATTTGCTAAACTGAGAAACCAAAAAATTTTCAACAATACTTTCCGGAGTTTTTATAGTACCTGACACGGTTCGAACAAGCAAATGATTAGCAGACTCAAATGAAAACGCTGAATATAACCAGAGCGGTCCGAATTTTTTAACTTGAGTTGGGAGATGCCTGAGAGCATGGAAGTTGAATGACTGTGAATCAGCACCAAAAACATTAACAAAATCTTTGAAGAACTTTTCAATTTGAGATTCTGCAAAACTCAAGGCATCGTCATTGAAATTTTTTTCACTTAGTAATTTGATCGCGAGAGAGATTCGAGAAAACAGCGTAATTATGCGCTTGTCGTGACAGAGGTCATTTAATAATAAAATTGGTCCGAGGTGAAAAAAGAACAGCTTGTAGTCTGCAGCTTTCCATAGTTTTAACTCTGACGCACTTTTTGGCTTGTGGAGGCTCTCATACGGCACCATGCATTTTAGTAAGGAGCTATCTAATGTACTTTTCATTCTTATTTTTGAAATTAAAGCCTTGCTCAGCACTTTAGCGGAACCTAGAAAAACCTGATGCATTGGATCAATGGGCACGAACCACGGGATTGGAAACAACTTGTGGAGAGGAGATAGACCTTTTACACCGTAAATATTTAATTCAGCATTTCTTACATAATCTGAGTTCTCTTTTTCAACTACTTTTTCATCAACTAAATATAGCATTCTTTTGTTTTTGTGAACACCACGGGAGTAACAATAGGGGCACCCAAAATAGCCGTTGAACTGTTGGACTGGACAAACTGAGGCCATAGCTGGCATGTCGCAAACAAGAAATAAAAACTTAAAAACACAATAACCTACATCATTTACAAAAACAGTGAGGTACAAAAAAAGCTCCATTTCGATCGCAATCTTTTTAAGCAGAAAAAACCAATTGGGCTTGCTTTCGCCATGCCAAATACCAATAGGAGCGTGGTTGCTAAATTTACTACGAATTTTCTCAGGTAAATTGAAAACCTCCACCCAAACAGGCCAAAGAGAAAAATTTCTAGATTTGAAGAGCGCAACAACATCTATATTAACATTCAAGTAAATTTCGTTTTTCTTCATAGCCGTTTTTCCAAAAGACCACTTGCAGTCACTTTGCCATGACTTTTTAATAAATTCACTATTTTGGGATAAAATTTTTTTCAATTGTGGTAGCAATTGTATAGCGACAAACGTGGAATCACCATCTTTAAAAACTGTGGTACTAGGTAGATGTTCTTTTTGAATCGGCGCTCGCAGATTATTTGGAGAAGGCAGAAAACTGGAAAACAGTTTAAGAAGATCTTTTCGAGCTACATTTTGTAAATTGTACTGATTGGCTATTTCATTGAACTTTTTAAAGAAATCATTTCAAGAAAAATCTGACCCATCGAACAGTTCAATTTCTGCGTTTTCAAAACTCTCATCAGCCAAATCTTCATCATTATCATTTTCATCAATCTGCTCTTCGAACATTTTCAAACAAAAAGGCTCCTCATTACGCAATGGAGTTGAACAGACTGGTGGATTGACGCACGTCATCGGTGACTCGGGCACAAAACTGCTACTTACAGAGTTATCTGCATCTCTGGAAGATCCTAAAGTTGTTCCTAATTGGAGCAATCCGTACAGTTCTTCATACAAAATTTTGCTAAATTCTTCTTCCGAGCTTTCTGACGTCGAATCATCGCTCTCAAAAACGATCACATTCCTTTTGAAACGGTACCTTAAATCGACTACCACGTTTTTTTTTGCAAAGCTTTTTCTTTTTTGCTGGCTCAACCACTCTCCTATTATCAAAACTTTTTTCCATTTTTTGCTCTTGAATTCTTTTTCGTTTTGGTAACTCGTCTGCTAAGGGGTTACCGTGCCGCAACTTATGCTTGCATAGACAAAACTCATTAAAATCCCCAAAGAAATTGGTATCGTACTTAACTGTTATCTCCTCCCCTACTTTTATATCAGTAATTGCCAGGCAACGAACCACTGATCCTTTGATATCATACTTTGAATTTGGCTTACAGGAAGAGTTAATGAAGGATATAGGCCCTAGCATTAAGTAAGTCGTTTTCAAATTAGTACTTCTAGTGATTAGAGAAAAGTCATTGACACCTGCAATATGTTCTGAGTCCGGAAGCGCACTAAGGAACCCTACTAAGCCATTTATAAAACATCCACTCTTTAGCTCTGTTTTCGAAAAGAGTCCTATTTGTGTGAATGACTCTGATGGAAGATACGGTACAGGTTCAAAAGTTACTAGCCGGAGACTTTGCTGATACTGTTCATCAAGAAACTTCTGTACAGCTTGAGAAACTTTGGCATTTGAGTCCGTCTCATCACTATTTGTACAGTCTAGAGGAATCTTGTGGGGCCTCAGATTCTCGCTTTCTACATACTTTTCTAACAAATGACTGTCAACTCTTGAAAGAGTTTTCTAAGGTAGCGTCAAAAGCTCAAGTTTTGCATTCATTTCTGGAATACAATGACAAAAATTAGGACAATTTTGTCAGCAGTCAAGACTCCCCAGTTAAGAAAAAACAGATTTAGTTGAAAGATCAGTGAGAGAAAAAGTTTTTCAACAAGAGTAATAACATTTCTCAAACAAACAATGATTCAAATTAAATCATTTTTCATGTTCTTTTGACCGAAGCTTGCGGACATGACGCTCCTTGAGTCCAACCTGATTGGCCCCAACTTTTGCTCGATTGTACGCGTAGATTGAGCCTCCACAGAATAAATTTACAGCTTCTAATATTATAATGACAACGCAACTAAGCTAGAGATTCTACCCAAATAAATTACTCAAAACCTATACCTTTGAAAGCTTTCTCGGCATCGGCAGGGGCACGTTTACGTACATTACTATGAATTTTTCTCGGCGAAAAGCAGAACTCCACTCGATCGTCTTCATTTGGGAAAATTCTCTTTGCAACAAAGGAACCGAAAGCTCGGTACTTTCCCTTATTGCCTTTAAAGTCTAACAAGTCCATCCCATTATAGATATAGACCCGACGCCTTGACGTCGTTTTCAATTTTTGACAATTCTTCCGGTTCTAAAAATTAAGACAATTTATGAGGAAATGCATCACTTGCGCCGTTTAACTATTTAAATTCTCAATACCTGACTCTTTAACTCATCGGCAATAGAGACAAGGACATTAAAAGCATTCAGTTCAGATGCACACGACTCGTCTAAACGTTGCTCTAATTTCAGCAGAGCCTTCTCCAAAGCCTTTTCGAGATGGCGAGTAGCAAGCATACTTCCTGGATTTAGATTTTTAAGCTCTTTAAGCTCTTGCAAAATGTCAGAATCCATAACCAAACAATCTTAAAAACCAAAATTTTTTGACATCAATTAGAAAATTTTCAAAGATAGATTACTGCAGTGAACTTTTCG
Source organism: Convolutriloba macropyga (assembly GCF_964194025.1). Lineage (NCBI taxonomy): Eukaryota > Metazoa > Xenacoelomorpha > Acoela > Convolutidae > Convolutriloba > Convolutriloba macropyga. The sequence goes on along the minus strand of NC_134474.1, from coordinate 15,823,617 downwards.
AAATGACTGTGTAACATAATTTAATACCAAGCAGATCTTCCTATGTCTGACACATAATCTTAGATAGACAGAGAGAGAAAAGAAACGATTTCAACAGATGTTAAAATAATCAACCTCAAATATATGAATCAAGAAACGAGCATATGAGTAATGCAAAACTTATTGAAGTAATGTTTCAATCCTATTGTCCCCAACCACCATTGAGGATATCTTAGGCTTTGTTCACTAGAGACTCACCAACAAGCGACAAATTAAGCTCCTTTAATGATAATGTCATACAAAAAATTGAACCAATTTTGAAACATTGCTGCACTGGTCGGAGCTTGAGGTTATTTGCAATTTAATCACTATCGTCTTTAAAGCCCTTGTTTTTGTAGCCATTTCCCATTACGCTGACCAATCGCACCGTTCGGCGATAGAGTTTTTTCGTATACTGATCGCCCAGAGCAGCTTTCAAAGCCGTTTTGAAGCACTCTTCTCTCTCCACATCAGCCCTTACACGACCGGTCGCAGCCGAATTTAACTCTTTTTTCGGATCGATTACTATTTTTGCAAGCTCCTCTTTTGACCATAGCTTCTTTGCAATCCTTTTGCCTTTTTCCTCCGCTGTCTCTCCTCCTAGATTGGTTAAACAAACGTTGTTGTAATATACATGGCTTTCTGGCTCCACATTTTCTACATTCTCTTTCTCCCTAGCGGCATCTTTCAACCCATCGATCTCTTTCATCGCTTTCCTTGATACCGACACTATATCTTTTTGAACGCCTTCTGACTTAACCATTCGCTGCTCCAGTCGGGAAATCACATGCAAAAGTTTTTCGCAAACAAGATCCTTTTTCGCTGCCAACTCTCCGACAGATGGACCACAACTCGGACACTTACTTGAATTTTTACTAGTTCCAGCTGCATCAGGCCTATTTTCTACACTCATCTCCTTATTCGCTGTCACCGCGTTTTTCTTCATTATTTTTCTTTGCGGAGGCCCCAGTTCAGGTGAAGAGCCATCACTTTCAGCGACTGACTCGTAAGAGAAGTCCTCATCATTTCCTGACGCTTGAGACAGTGGCGCAGGACCGTCATCACTGTTCTTTAGCTTCTCCACTATTCCTCTCAATACCTGGGTTATATCTAATGCGTCAACATCACAGTCAGTGGCCTCCAGTTTATCACTCATGTACTCGCCCAGAAGAAGAATGGCAGCTGACGGACCCGAAGTTTGATATTTACCGTTCCCTAACTTTGGCCCAAAATTTACCAGTTCTCCCCTCTGTAGACTGATTTTCTCAGAGTTTAGCATGGATTTCGGCCATGCATCTTCATTTGCACCAAACAACATGTAAGAATTGTCGGACGAGAAGTAAAACAAGAAAGTCAGGTCATTATCAAGAGTGATATCGTTTTCTCGTAGCCGTTTTTGAGCTGCTCGATCTGATTTTCTTATTGGAATAGGCATGACAAGAAACACCCTAAAGAGAAAACAATTAATTCGAAAGACTTTTTTCGTACTTTTTAGTAAACCAGTCCTTGACTAGATTGAGTACTTTTATTAACTGCACAAGCATATTTTCTGCGCCCGAAATTTGACAACGTATTGAGTACTTTTTTCGTAGACCAACTAGATCAAAAATTAGTACCCTGTTAGAACCTACTAGGATAATGACACTCCTACATAGACCCTAAGTTCATTTGAACAAGTCCTTGACTACATTGAAAGTCACTCTTCATGAAACTGCTCAAGCATTTTTTTTGAGCTCAAAATTTAACAAAGTATTGAGTTCTTTTTTCGTAGACCACCTAGATCAAAAATTAGTTCCCTGTTAGAACCTACTAGGATAATGACACTCCTACATAGACCCTCAGTTCATTTGAACGAGTCCTTGACTACATTGAAAGTCACTTTTCATGAAACTGCACAAGCATATTTTTTGAGCTCAAAATTTAACAACGTATTGAGTTCTTTTTTCGTAGACCACCTAGATCAAAAATTAGTTCCCTGTTAGAACCTACTAGGATAATGACACTCCTACATAGACCCTCAGTTCATTTGAACAAGTCCTTGACTACATTGAAAGTCACTTTTCATGAAACTGCACAAGCATATTTTTTGAGCTCAAAATTTAACAACGTATTGAGTTCTTTTTTCGTAGACCACCTAGATCAAAAATTAGTTCCCTGTTAGAACCTACTAGGATAATGACACTCCTACATAGACCCTCAGTTCATTTGAACAAGTCCTTGACTACATTGAAAGTCACTTTTTTATGAAACTGCACAAGCATATTTTTTGAGCCCGAAATTCAACAACGTATTGAGTTCTTTTTTCGTAGACCACCTAGATCAAAAATTAGTTCTCTGTTAGAACCTATTAGGATTATGACACTCCTACATAGAACCTCAATTCATTTGAACAAGTCCTTGACTACATTGAAAGTCGCTTTTTTATGAAACTGCACAAGCATATTTTTTGAGCCCTAAATTTAACAACGCATTGAGTACTTTTTTCGTAGACCACCTAGAACAAAAATTAGTTCTCTGTTAGAACCTACTAGGATTATGACACTCCTTCATAGAACCTCAATTCATTTGAACAAGTTCTTGACTACATTGAAAGTCACTTTTTTATGAAACTGCAGAAGCATATTTTTTGAGCCCGAAAATTAACAACGTATTGAGTACTTTTTTCGTAGAACACCTAGATCAAAAAATAGTTCCCTGTTAGAACCTACTAGGATTATGACACTCCAACATAGACCCTCAGTTCATTTAAACAAGTCCTTGACTACATTGAAAGTCACTTTTTTATGAAACTGCACAAGCATATTTTTTGAGCCCGAAATTTAACAACGTATTGAGTACTTTTTTCGTAGACCACCTAGATCAAAAATTAATTCCCTATTAGAACCTACTAGGATAATGACACTCCTACATAGACCCTCAATCCATTTGAACAAGTCCTTGACTACCTTGAAAGTCGCTTTTTATAAAACTGCACAAGCATATTTTTTGAGCCCGAAATTTAACAACGTATTGAGTATATTTTTCGTAGACCACCTAGATCAAAAATTATCTCTCTGTTAGAACCTACTAGGATTATGACACTCCTACATGGACCCTCAATTCATTTGAACAAGTCCTTCACAACATTGAAAGTCACTTTCCATGAAATTGCCCAAGCAAATTTCTTGAGCCCGAAATTTGACAATGTATTGAGTACTTTGTTCGTAGGCCACCTAGATCAAAAACTACCTCTCTGTTAGAACCTAATAGTATTATGACACTCCTACATAGACGCTCAATTCATTTGAACAAGTCCTTGACTAGGTTCAAAAGCGATTTATGTTGAAACACCATATAGCTAGTTTTTGAGCGCGAAATTTGACAACGTATAGAGTAATTTTTTCGTATACCACCTAGGTCAAAAATTCTTTGCCCCTCAGACTGTACGCGGACAGTGACACTCCTCCTTAGACCCTCAATGCATTTGAATAAGTCCTTGACTATGTTCAAAAGCTATTTATGTTGAAACACCATATAGCTAGTTTTTGAGCGCGAAATTTGACAACGTATAGAGTACTTTTTTCCGATACCACCAAGGTCGAAAATTCTTTACCCCTCAGACTTTAATCGGACAGTGACACTCCTCCTTAGACCCTCAATTCATTTGAATCAGTCCTTGACTAGGTTCAAAAGCGATTTATGTTGAAACACCATATAGCTAGTTTTTGAGCGCGAAATTTGACAACGTATAGAGTACTTTTTTCGTATATCACGTAGGTCAAAAATTCTTTGCCCCTCAGACTGTACTCTGACAGTGACACTCCTCCTTAGACCCTCAATTCATTTGAATAGGTCCTTGACAAGGTTCAAAAGCGATTTATGTTGAAACACCATATAGCTAGTTTTTGAGCGCGAAAATTGACAACGTATAGATTACTTTTTTCGTATACCACCTAGGTCAAAACTTCTTTGCCCCTCAGACTGTACGCGGACAGTGACACTCCTCCTTAGACCCTCAATTCATTTGAATAAGTCCTTGACTATGTTCAAAAGCTATTTATGTTGAAACACCATATAGCTAGTTTTTGAGCGCGAAATTTGACAACGTATAGAGTACTTTTTTCCTATACCACCAAGGTCGAAAATTCTTAGCCCATCAGACTGTACTCGGACAGTGAAACTCCTCCTTAGACCCTCAATTCATTTGAATAAGTCCTTGACTAGGTTCAAAAGCGATTTATGTTGAAACACCATATAGCTAGTTTTTGAGCGCGAAATTTGACAACGTATAGAGTACTTTTTTCGTATACCACCTAGGTCAAAAATTCTTTACCCCTCAGACTGTACTCGGACAGTGACACTCCTCCTTAGACCCTCAAATCATTTGAATAAGTCCTTGACTAGGTTCAAAAGCGATTTATGTTGAAACACCATATAGCCAGTTTTTGAGCGCGAAATTTGACAACGTATAGAGTACTTTTTTCGTATACCACCTAGGTCAAAAATTTTTTGCCCCTCAGACTGTACTTGGACAGTGACACTCCTCCTTAGACCCTCAATTCATTTGAATAAGTCCTTGACTAGGTTCAAAAGCGATTTATGTTGAAACACCATATAGCTAGTTTTTGAACGCAAAATTTGACAACGTATAGAGTACTTTTTTCGTATACCACCTAGGTCGAAAATTCTTCACCCCTCAGACTGTACTCGGACAGTGACACTCCTCCTTAGACCCTCAATTCATTTGAATAGGTCCTTGACAAGGTTCAAAAGCGATTTATGTTGAAACACCATATAGCTAGTTTTTGAGCGCGAAATTTGACAACGTATAGAGTACTTTTTTCGTATACCACCTAGATCAAAAATTCTTTACCCCTCAGACTGTACTCGGACAGTGACATTCCTCCTTAGACCCTCAATTCATTTGAATAAGTCCTTGACTAGGTTCAAAAGCGATTTTTGTTGAAACACCATATAGCTAGTTTTTGAGTGCGAAATTTGACAACGTATAGAGTACTTTTTTCGTTTACCACCTAGGTCGAAAATTCTTTACCCCTCAGACTGTACTCGGACAGTGACACTCCTCCTTAGACCCTCAATTCATTTGAATAAGTCCTTGACTAGGTTCAAAAGCGATTTATGTTGAAACACCATATAGCTAGTTTTTGAGCGCGAAATTTGAAAACGTATAGACTACTTTTTTCGTATAACACCTAGGTCAAAAATTCTTTGCCCCTCAGACTGTACTCGGACAGTGACACTCCTCCTTAGACCCCAAATTCATTTGAATAAGTCCTTGACTAGGTTCAAAAGCGGTTTATGTTGAAACACCATATAGCTAGTTTTTGAGCGCGAAATTTGACAATGTATAGAGTACTTTTTTCGTATACCACCTAGGTCAAAAATTCTTTACCCCTCAGATTGTACTCGGACAGTGACACTCCTCCTTAGGACCTCAATATATTTGAATAAGTCCTTGACTAGGTTCAAAAGCGATTTATGTTGAAACACCATATAGCTAGTTTTTGAGCGCGAAATTTGAAAACGTATAGAGTACTTTTTTCGTATAACACCTAGGTCAAAAATTCTTTGCCCCTCAGACTGTACTCGGACAGTGACACTCCTCCTTAGACCCCAAATTCATTTGAATAAAACCTTGACTAGGTTCAAAAGCGGTTTATGTTGAAACACCATATAGCTAGTTTTTGAGCGCGAAATTTGACAATGTATAGAGTACTTTTTTCGTATACCACCTAGGTCAAAAATTCTTTACCCCTCAGATTGTACTCGGACAGTGACACTCCTCCTGAGACCCTCATTTCATTTGAATAAGTTCTTGACTAGGTTCAAAAGCGATTTATGTTGAAACACCATATAGCTAGTTTTTGAGCGCGAAATTTGACAACGTATAGAGTACTTTTATCGTATACCACCTAAGTCGGAAGTTCTTTACCCCTCAGACTGTACTCGGACAGTGACACTCCTCCTTAGACCCTCAATTCATTTGAATAAGTCCTTGACTAGGTTCAAAAGCGATTTATGTTGAAACACCATATAGCTAGTTTTTGAGCGCGAAATTTGACAACGTATAGAGTACTTTTTTCGTTTACCACCTAGGTCGAAAAATCTTTACCCCTCAGACTATACTCGGACAGTGACACTCCTCCTTAGACCCTCAATTCATTTGAATAAGTCCTTGACTAGGTTCAAAAGCGATTTATGTTGAAACACCATATAGCTAGTTTTTGAGCGCGAAATTTGACAACGTATAAAGTACTTTTTTCGAATACCACCTAGGTCAAAAAATCTTGGCCCCTCAGACTGTACTCGGACAGTGACACTCCTCCTTAGACCCTCAATTCATTTGAATAAGTCCTTGACTAGGTTCAAAAGCGATTTATGTTGAAACACCATATAGCTAGTTTTTGAACGGGAAATTTGACAACGTATAGAGTACTTTTTTCGTATACCACCTAGGTCGAAAATTCTTTGCCCCTCAGACTGTACTCGGACAGTGACACTCCTCCTTAGACCCTCAATTCATTTGAATAAGTTCTTGACTAGGTTCAAAAGCGATTTATGTTGAAACACCATATAGCTAGTTTTTGAGCGCGAAATTTGACAACGTATAGAGTACTTTTTTCGTTTACCACCTAGGTCGAAAATTCTTTACCCCTCAGACTGTACTCGGACAGTGACACTCCTCCTTAGACCCTCAGTTCATTTGAATAAGTCCTTGACTAGGTTCAAAAGCGAGTTATGTTGAAACACCATATAGCTAGTTTTTGAACGCGAAATTTGACAACGTATAGAGTACTTTTTTCGTATACCACCTAGGTCGAAAATTCTTTGCCCCTCAGACTGTACTCGGACAGTGACACTCCTCCTTAGACCCTCAATTCATTTGAATAAGTCCTTGACTAGGTTCAAAAGCGAGTTATGTTGAAACACCATATAGCTAGTTTTTGAACGCGAAATTTGACAACGTATAGAGTACTTTTTTCGTATACCATCTAGGTCGAAAATTCTTTACCCCTCAGACTGTACTCGGACAGTGACACTCCTCCTTAGACCCTCAATTCATTTGAATAAGTCCTTGACTAGGTTCAAAAGCGATTTTTGTTGAAACACCATATAGCTAGTTTTTGAGCGCGAAATTTGACAACGTATAGAGTACTTTTTTCGTTTACCACCTAGGTCGAAAATTCTTTACCCCTCAGACTGTACTCGGACAGTGACACTCCTCCTTAGACCCTCAATTCATTTGAATAAGTCCTTGACTAGGTTCAAAAGCGATTTATGTTGAAACACCATATAGCTAGTTTTTGAGCGCGAAATTTGAAAACGTATAGAGTACTTTTTTCGTATACCACCTAGGTCAAAATTTCTTTGCCCCTCAGACTGTACTCGGACAGTGACACTCCTCCTTAGACCCCAAATTCATTTGAATAAGTCCTTGACTAGGTTCAAAAGCGGTTTATGTTGAAACACCATATATCTAGTTTTTGAGCGCGAAATTTGACAACGTATAGAGCACTTTTTTCGTATACCACCTAGGTCGAAAATTCTTTACCCCTCAGACTGTACTCGGACAGTGACACTCCTCCTGAGAGCCTCATTTCTTTTGAATAAGTTCTTGACTAGGTTCAAAAGCGATTTATGTTGAAACACCATATAGCTAGTTTTTGAACGCGAAATTTGACAACGTATAGAGTACTTTTTTCGTATACCACCTAGGTCGAAAATTCTTTGCCCCTCAGACTGTACTCGGACAGTGACACTCCTCCTTAGACCCTCAATTCATTTGAATAAGTCCTTGACTAGGTTCAAAAGCGAGTTATGTTGAAACACCATATAGCTAGTTTTTGAACGCGAAATTTGACAACGTATAGAGTACTTTTTTCGTATACCACCTAGGTCGAAAATTCTTTACCCCTCAGACTGTACTCGGACAGTGACACTCCTCCTTAGACCCTCAATTCATTTGAATAAGTCCTTGACTAGGTTCAAAAGCGATTTTTGTTGAAACACCATATAGCTAGTTTTTGAGCGCGAAATTTGACAACGTATAGAGTACTTTTTTCGTTTACCACCTAGGTCGAAAATTCTTTACCCCTCAGACTGTACTCGGACAGTGACACTCCTCCTTAGACCCTCAATTCATTTGAATAAGTCCTTGACTAGGTTCAAAAGCGATTTATGTTGAAACACCATATAGCTAGTTTTTGAGCGCGAAATTTGAAAACGTATAGAGTACTTTTTTCGTATACCACCTAGGTCAAAAATTCTTTGCCCCTCAGACTGTACTCGGACAGTGACACTCCTCCTTAGACCCCAAATTCATTTGAATAAGTCCTTGACTAGGTTCAAAAGCGGTTTATGTTGAAACACCATATATCTAGTTTTTGAGCGCGAAATTTGACAACGTATAGAGCACTTTTTTCGTATACCACCTAGGTCGAAAATTCTTTACCCCTCAGACTGTACTCGGACAGTGACACTCCTCCTGAGAGCCTCATTTCTTTTGAATAAGTTCTTGACTAGGTTCAAAAGCGATTTATGTTGAAACACCATATAGCTAGTTTTTGAGCGCGAAATTTGACAACGTATAGAGTACTTTTTTCGTATACCACCTAAGTCGGAAATTCTTTACCCCTCAGACTATACTCGGACAGTGACACTCCTCCTTAGACCCTCAATTCATTTGAATAAGTCCTTGACTAGGTTCAAAAGCGATTTATGTTGAAACACCATATAGCTAGTTTTTGAGCGCGAAATTTGACAACGTATAGAGTACTTTTTTCGTTTACCACCTAGGTCGAAAAATCTTTACCCCTCAGACTGAACTCGGACAGTGACACTCCTCCTTAGACCCTCAATTCATTTGAATAAGTCCTTGACTAGGTTCAAAAGCGATTTATGTTGAAACACCATATAGCTAGTTTTTGAGCGCGAAATTTGACAACGTATAAAGTACTTTTTTCGTATACCACCTAGGTCAAAAAATCTTTGCCCCTCAGACTGTACTCGGACAGTGACACTCCTCCTTAGACCCTCAATTCATTTGAATAAGTCCTTGACTAGGTTCAAAAGCGATTTATGTTGAAACACCATATAGCTAGTTTTTGAACGGGAAATTTGACAACGTATAGAGTACTTTTTTCGTATACCACCTAGGTCGAAAATTCTTTGCCCCTCAGACTGTACTCGGACAGTGACACTCCTCCTTAGACCCTCAATTCATTTGAATAAGTCCTTGACTAGGTTCAAAAGCGATTTATGTTGAAACACCATATAGCTAGTTTTTGAGCGCGAAATTTGACAACGTATAAAGTACTTTTTTCGTATACCACCTAGGTCAAAAAATCTTTGCCCCTCAGACTGTACTCGGACAGTGACACTCCTCCTCAGACCCTCAATTCATTTGAATAAGTCCTTGACTAGGTTCAAAAGCGATTTATGTTGAAACACCATATAGCTAGTTTTTGAACGGGAAATTTGACAACGTATAGAGTACTTTTTTCGTATACCACCTAGGTCGAAAATTCTTTGCCCCTCAGACTGTACTCGGACAGTGACATTCCTCCTTAGACCCTCAATTCATTTGAATAAGTCCTTGACTAGGTTCAAAAGCGATTTATGTTGAAACACCATATAGCTAGTTTTTGAACGCGAAATTTGACAACGTATAGAGTACTTTTTTCGTATACCACCTAGGTCAAAAATTCTTTGCCCCTCAGACTGTACTCGGACAGTTACACTCCTCCTTAGACCCTCAATTCATTTGAATGAGTCCTTGACTTGGTTCAAAAGCGATTTATTTTGAAACACCATATAGCTAGTTTTTGAACGCGAAATTTGACAACGTATAGAGTACTTTTTTCTTATACCACCTAGGTCGGAAATTCTTTGCCCCTCAGACTGTACTCAGACAGTGACACTCCTCCTTAGACCCTCAATTCATTTGAATAAGTCCTTGACTAGGTTCAAAAGCAAGTTATGTTGAAACACCATATAGCTAGTTTTTGAACGCGAAATTTGACAACGTATAGAGTACTTTTTTCGTATACCACCTAGGTCGAAAATTCTTCACCCCTCAGACTGTACTCGGACAGTGACACTCCTCCTTAGACCCTCAATTCATTTGAATAAGTCCTTGACTAGGTTCAAAAGCGATTTATGTTGAAACACCATATAGCTAGTTTTTGAACGCGAAATTTGACAACGTATAGAGTACTTTTTTCGTATACCACCTAGGTCGAAAATTCTTTGCCCCTCAGACTGTACTCGGACAGTGACACTCCTCCTTAGACCCTCAATTCATTTGAATAAGTCCTTGACTAGGTTCAAAAGCGATTTATGTTGAAACACCATATAGCTAGTTTTTGAGCGCGAAATTTGACAACGTATAGAGTACTTTTTTCGTATACCACCTAGGTCGAAAATTCTTTACCCTTCAGACTGTACTCGGACAGTGACACTCCTACTTAGTCCCTCAATTCATTTGAATAAGTCCTTGATTAGGTTCAAAAGCGATTTATGTTGAAACAACATATAGCTAGTTTTTGAGCGCAAAATTTGACAACGTATAGAGTACTTTTTTCGTATACCAACTAGGTCAAAAATTCTTTGCCCCACAGACTGTACTCGGACAGTGATACTCCTCCTTAGACCCTCAATTCATTTGAATAAGTCCTTGACTAGGTACAAAAGCGATTTATGTTGAAACACCATATAGCTAGTTTTTGAGCGCGAAATTTGACAACGTATAGAGTACTTTTTTCGTATACAACCTAGGTCAAAAATTCTTTACCCCTCAGACTGTACTCGGACAGTGAAACTCCTCCTTAGACCCTCAATTCATTTGAATAAGTCCTTGACTTGGTTCAAAAGCGATTTATGTTGAAACACCATATAGCTAGTTTTTGAACGCGAAATTTGACAACGTATAGAGTACTTTTTTCGTATACCACCTAGGTCGAAAATTCTTTGCCCCTCAGACTGCACTCGGACAGTGACACTCCTCCTTAGACCCTCAATTCATTTGAATAAGTCCTTGACTAGGTTCAAAAGCGAGTTATGTTGAAACACCATATAGCTAGTTTTTGAACGCGAAATTTGACAACGTATAGAGTACTTTTTTCGTATACCACCTAGGTCGAAAATTCTTCATCCCTCAGACTGTACTCGGACTGACACTCCTCCTTAGACCCTCAATTCATTTGAATGAGTCCTTGACTAGGTTCAAAAGCGATTTATGTTGAAACACCATATAGCTAGTTTTTGAACGCGAAATTTGACAACGTATAGAGTACTTCTTTCGTATACCACCTAGGTCGAAAATTCTTTGCCCCTCAGACTGCACTCGGACAGTGACACTCCTCCTTAGACCCTCAATTGATTTGAATAAGTCCTTGACTAGGTTCAAAAGCGAGTTATGTTGAAACACCATATAGCTAGTTTTTGAACGCGAAATTTGACAACGTATAGAGTACTTTTTTCGTATACCACCTAGGTCGAAAATTCTTCATCCCTCAGACTGTACTCGGACTGACACTCCTCCTTAGACCCTCAATTCATTTGAATAAGTCCTTGACTAGGTTCAAAAGCGATTTATGTTGAAACACCATATAGCTAGTTTTTGAACGCGAAATTTGACAACGTATAGAGTACTTCTTTCGTATACCACCTAGGTCGAAAATTCTTTGCCCCTCAGACTGTACTCGGACAGTGACACTCCTCCTTAGACCCTCAATTCATTTGAATAAGTCCTTGACTAGGTTCAATAGCGATTTATGTTGAAACACCTTATAGCTAGTTTTTGAGCGCGAAATTTGACAACGTATAGAGTACTTTTTTCGTATGCCACCTAGGTCGAAAATTTTTTACCCCTCAGACTGTACTCGGACAGTGAGACTCCTCCTTAGAACCTCAATTCATTTGAATAAGTCCTTGACTAGGTTGAAAAGCGATTTATGTTGAAACACCGTATAGCTAGTTTTTGAGCGCGAAATTTGACAACGTATAGAGTACTTTTTTCGATTACCACCTAGGTCAAAAATTCTTTACCCTTCAGACTGTACTCGGACAGTGACACTCCTCCTTAGTCCCTCAATTCATTTGAATAAGTCCTTGACTAGGTTCAAAAGCGATTTTTGTTGAAACACCATATAGCTAGTTTTTGAGCGCAAAATTTGACAACGTATAGAGTACTTTTTTCGTATACCAACTAGGTCAAAAATTCTTTGCCCCACAGACTGTACTCGGACAGTGACACTCCTCCTTAGACCCTCAATTCATTTGAATAAGTCCTTGACTAGGTACAAAAGCGATTTATGTTGAAACACCATATAGCTAGTTTTTGAGCGCGAAATTTGACAACGTATAGAGTACTTTTTTCGTATACAACCTAGGTCAAAAATTCTTTACCCCTCAGACTGTACTCGGACTTGACACTCCTCCTTAGACCCTCAATTCATTTGAATAAGTCCGTGACTAGGTTCAATAGCGATTTATGTTGAAACGCCTTACAGCTAGTTTTTGAGCGCGAAATTTGACAACGTATAGAGTACTTTTTTCGTATGCCACCTAGGTCGAAAATTTTTTACCCCTCAGACTGTACTCGGACAGTGAGACTCCTCCTTAGAACCTCAATTCATTTGAATAAGTCCTTGACTAGGTTGAAAAGCGATTTATGTTGAAACACCGTATAGCTAGTTTTTGAGCGCGAAATTTGACAACGTATAGAGTACTTTTTTCGATTACCACCTAGGTCAAAAATTCTTTACCCTTCAGACTGTACTCGGACAGTGACACTCCTCCTTAGTCCCTCAATTCATTTGAATAAGTCCTTGACTAGGTTCAAAAGCGATTTATGTTGAAACACCATATAGCTAGTTTTTGAGCGCAAAATTTGACAACGTATAGAGTACTTTTTTCGTATACCAACTAGGTCAAAAATTCTTTGCCCCACAGACTGTACTCGGACAGTGACACTCCTCCTTAGACCCTCAATTCATTTGAATAAGTCCTTGACTAGGTACAAAAGCGATTTATGTTGAAACACCATATAGCTAGTTTTTGAGCGCGAAATTTGACAACGTATAGAGTACTTTTTTCGTATACAACCTAGGTCAAAAATTCTTTACCCCTCAGACTGTACTCGGAGATTGACACTCCTCCTTAGACCCTCAATTCATTTGAATAAGTCCTTGACTAGGTTCAAAAGCGATTTATGTTGAAACACCATATAGCTAGTTTTTGAGCGCGAAATTTGACAACGTATAGAGTACTTTTTTCGTATACCACCTAGGTCGAAAATTCTTTACTCCTCAGACTGTACTCGAACAGTGACACTCCTCCTTAGACCCTCAATTCATTTGAATAAGTCCTTGACTAGGTTCAAAAGCGATTTATGTTGAAACACCATATAGCTAGTTTTTTAGCGCAAAATTTGACAACGTATAGAGTACTTTTTTCGTATACCAACTAGGTCAAAAATTCTTTGCCCCACAGACTGTACTCGGACAGTGACACTCCTCCTTCGACCCTCAATTCATTTGAATAAGTCCTTGACTAGGTACAAAAGCGATTTATGTTGAAACACCATATAGCTAGTTTTTGAGCGCGAAATATGACAACGTATAGAGTACTTTTTTCGTATACCACTTAGGTCGAAAATTCTTTACCCCTCAGACTGTACTCGGACAGTGAAACTCCTCCTTAGACCCTCAATTCATTTGAATAAGTCCTTGACTAGGTTCAAAAGCGATTTATGTTGAACCACCATATAGCTAGTTTTTGAGCGCGAAATTTGACAATGTATAGAGTACTTTTTCGTATACCACCTAGGTCGAAAATTCTTTACCCCCCAGGCTGTACTCGGACAGTGACACTCCTCCTTAGACCCTCAATTCATTTGAATAAGTCCTTGACTAGGTTCAAAAGCGATTTATGTTGAAACACCATATAGCTAGTTTTTGAGCGCGAAATTTGACAACGTATAGAGTACTTTTTTCGTATACCACCTAGGTCAAAAATTCTTTGCCCCTCAGACTGTACTCGGACAGTGACACTCCTCCTTAGAACCTCAATTCATTTGAATAAGTCCTTGACTAGGTTCAAAAGCGATTTATGTTGAAACACCATATAGCTAGTTTTTGAGCGCGAAATTTGACAACGTATAGAGTACTTTTTTCGTATACCACCTAGGGCAAAAATTCGTTACCCCTCAGACTGTACTCGAACAGTGACACTCCTCCTTAGACCCTCAATTCATTTGAATAGGTCCTTGACTAGGTTCAAAAGCGATTTATGTTGAAACACCATATAGCTAGTTTTTGAGCGCAAAATTTGACAACGTATAGAGTACTTTTTTCATATACCAACTAGGTCAAAAATTCTTTGCCCCTCAGACTGTACTTGGACAGTGACACTCCTCCTTAGACCCTCAATTCATTTGAATAAGTCCTTGACTAGGTTCAAAAGCGATTTATGTTGAAACACCGTATAGCTAGTTTTTGAGCGCCAAATTTGACAACGTATAGAGTACTTTTTTCGTATACCACCTAGGTCAAAAATTCTTTGCCCCTCAGACTGTACATGGACAGTGACACTCCTCCTTAGACCCTAAATTCATTTGAATAAGTCCTTGACTAGGTTCAAAAGCGGTTTATGTTGAAACACCATTTAGATCGTTTTTGAGCGCGAAATTTGACAACGTATAGAGTACTTTTTTCGTATACCACCTAGTGCGAAAATTCTTTACCCCTCAGACTGTACTCGGACAGTGACACTCCTCCTTAGACCCTCAATTCATTTGAATAAGTCCTTGACTAGGTTCAAAAGCGATTTATGTTGAAACACCTTATAGCTAGTTTTTGAGCGCGAAATTTGACAACGCATAGAGTACTGTTTTCGTATACCACCTAGGTCGAAAATTTTTTACCCCTCAGACTGCACTCGGACAATTACACTCCTCCTTAGACCCTCAATTCATTTGAATAAGTCCTTGACTAGGTTCAAAAGCGATTTATGTTGAAACACCATATAGCCAGTTTGTGAGCGCGAAATTTGACAACGTATAGATTACTTTTTTCGTATACCACCTAGGTCGAAAATTCTTTACCCCTCAGACTGTACTCGGACAGTGACACTCCTCCTTAGACCCTCAATTCATTTGAATAAGTCCTTGACTAGGTTCAAAAGCGATTTATGCTGAAACACCATATAGCTAGTTGTTGAGCGCGAAATTCGACAACGTATAGAGTACTTTTTTCGTATACCACCTAGGTCGAAAATTCTTTACCCCTCAGACTGTACTCGGACAGTGACACTCCTTCTTAGACCCTCAATTCATTTGAATAAGTCCTTGACTAGGTTCAAAAGCGTTTTATGTTGAAACACCATATAGCTAGTTGTTGAGCGCGAAATTTGACAACGTATAGAGTACTTTTTTCGTATACCACCTAGGTCGAAAATTCTTTACCCCTCAGACTGTACTCGGACAATGACACTCCTCCTTAGACCCTCAATTCATTTGAATAAGTCCTTGACTAGGTTCAAAAGCGATTTATGTTGAAACACCATATAGCTAGTTTTTGAGCGCGAAATTTGACAACGTATAGAGTACTTTTTTCGTATACCACCTAGGTCAAAAATTCTTTGCCCCTCAGACTGTACTCGGACAGTGACACTCCTCCTTAGACCCTCAATTCATTTGAATAAGTCCTTGACTAGCTTCAAAAGCGATTTATGTTGAAACACCATATAGCTAGTTTTTGAGCGCGAAATTTGACAACGTATAGAGTACTTTTTTTGTATACCACCTAGGTCAAAAATTCTTTACCCCTCAGACTGTACTCGGACAGTGACACTCCTCCTTAGACCCTCAATTCATTTGAATAAGTCCTTGACTAGGTACAAAAGCGATTTATGTTGAAACACCATATAGCTAGTTTTTGAGCGCGAAATTCGACAACGTATAGAGTACTTTTTTCGTATACCAACTAGGTCAAAAATTCTTTGCCCCTCAGACTGTACTCAAACACTGACAATCCTCCTTAGACCCTCAATTCATTTGAATAAGTCCTTGACTAGGTTCAAAAGCGATTTATGTTGAAACACAATATAGATAGTTTTTGAGCGCAAAATTTGACAACGTATAGAGTTCTTTTTTTGTATACCACCTAGGTCAAAAATTCTTTACCCCTCAGACTGTACTCGGACAGTGACACTCCTCCTTAGACCCTCAATTCATTTGAATAAGTCCTTGACTAGGTTCAAAAGCGATTTATGTTGAAACACCATATAGCTAGTTTTTGAGCGCAAAATTTGACAACGTATAGAGTACTTTTTTCGTATACCAACTAGGTCAAAAATTCGTCGCCCCACAGACTGTACTCGGACAGTGACACTCCTCCTTAGACCCTCAATTCATTTGAATAAGTCCTTGACTAGGTTCAAAAGCGATTTATGTTGAAACACCATATAGCTAGTTGTTGAGCGCGAAATTTGACAACGTATAGAGTACTTTTTTCGTATACCACCTAGGTCGAAAATTCTTTGCTTTTCAGACTGTACTCGGACAGTGACACTCCTCCTTAGACCCTCAATTCATTTGAATAAGTCCTTGACTAGGTTCAAAAGCGATTTATGTTGAAACACCATATAGCTAGTTTTTGAGCGCAAAATTTGACAACGTATAGAGTACTTTTTTCGTATACCAACTAGGTCAAAAATTCTTCGCCCCACAGACTGTACTCGGACAGTGACACTCCTCCTTAGACCCTCAATTCATTTGAATAAGTCCTTGACTACGTTCAAAAGCGATTTATGTTGAAACAACATATAGCTAGTTTTTGAGCGCGAAATTTGACAACGTATAGAGTTCTTTTTTTGTATACCACCTAGGTCAAAAATTCTTTACCCCTCAGACTGTACTCGGACAGTGACACTCCTCCTTAGACCCTCAATTCATTTGAATAGGTCCTTGACTAGGTTCAAAAGCGATTTATGTTGAAACACAATATAGATAGTTTTTGAGCGCGAAATTTGACAACGTATAGAGTTCTTTTTTTGTATACAACCTAGGTCAAAAATTCTTTACCCCTCAGACTGTACTCGGACAGTGACACTCCTCCTTAGACCCTCAATTCATTTGAATAAGTCCTTGACTAGGTTCAAAAGCGATTTATGTTGAAACACCATATAGCTAGTTTTTGAGCGCGAAATTTGACAACGTATAGAGTACTTTTTTCGTATACCACCTAGGTCGAAAATTCTTTACCCCTCAGACTGTACTCGGACAGTGACACTCCTCTTTAGACCCTCAATTCATTTGAATAAGTCCTTGACTAGGTTCAAAAGCGATTTATGTTGAAACACCATATAGCTAGTTGTTGAGTGCGAAATTTGACAACGTATAGAGTACTTTTTTCGTATACCACCTAGGTCAAAAATTCTTTACCCCTCAGACTGTACTCGGAAAGTGACACTCCTCCTTAGACCCTCAATTCATTTGAATAAGTCCTTGACTAGGTTCAAAAGCGATTTATGTTGAAACACCATATAGCTAGTTGTTGAGCGCGAAATTTGACAACGTATAGAGTACTTTTTTCGTATACCACCTAAGTCGAAAATTCTTTACCCCTCAGACTGTACTTAGACAGTAACACTCCTCCTTAGACCCTCAATTTATTTGAATAAGTCCTTGACTAGGTTCAAAAGCGATTTATGTTGAAACACCATACAGCTAGTTTTTGAGCGCGAAATTTGACAACGTATAGAGTACTTTTTTCGTATACCAACGAGGTCAAAAATTCTTTGCCCCTCAGACTGTACTTGGACAGTGACACTCCTCCTTAGACCCTCAATTCATTTGAATAAGTCCTTGACTAGGTTCAAAAGCGATTTATGTTGAAACACCCTACAGCTAGTTTTTGAGCGCGAAATTTGACAACGTATAGAGTACTTTTTTCGTATACCACCTAGGTCAAAAATTCTTTGCCCCTCAGACTGTACACGGACAGTGACACTCCTCCTTAGACCCTCAATTCATTTGAATAAGTCCTTGACTAGGTTCAAAAGTGATTTATGTTGAAACACCATATAGCTAGTTTTTGAGCGCGAAATTTGACAACGTATAGAGTACTTTTTTCGTATACCACCTAGGGCGAAAATTCTTTACCCCTCAGACTGTACTCGGACAGTGACATTCCTCCTTAGACCCTCAATTCATTTGAATAAGTCCTTGACTAGGTTCAAAAGCGATTTATGTTGAAACACCATATAGCTAGTTTTTGAGCGCGAAATTTGACAACGTATAGAGTACTTTTTTCGTATAACACCTAGGTCGAAAATTCTTTACCCCTCAGACTGTACTCGGACAGTGACACTCCTCCTTAGACCCTCAATTCATTTGAATAAGTCCTTGACTAGGTTCAAAAGCGATTTATGTTGAAACACCATATAGCTAGTTTTTGAGCGCGAAATTTGACAACGTATAGAGTACTTTTTTCGTATACCAACTAGGTCAAAAATTCTTTGCCCCTCAGACTGTACTTGGACAGTGACACTCCTCCTTAGACCCTCAATTCATTTGAATAAGTCCTTGACTAGGTTCAAAAGCGATTTATGTTGAAACACCATACAGCTAGTTTTTGAGCGCGAAATTTGACAACGTATAGAGTACTTTTTTCGTATACCACCTAGGTCAAAAATTCTTTGCCCCTCAGACTGTACACGGACAGTGACACTCCTCCTTAGACCCTCAATTCATTTGAATAAGTCCTTGACTAGGTTCAAAAGTGATTTATGTTGAAACACCATATAGCTAGTTTTTGAGCGCGAAATTTGACAACGTATAGAGTACTTTTTTCGTATACCACCTAGGGCGAAAATTCTTTACCCCTCAGACTGTACTCGGACAGTGACATTCCTCCTTAGACCCTCAATTCATTTGAATAAGTCCTTGACTAGGTTCAAAAGCGATTTATGTTGAAACACCATATAGCTAGTTTTTGAGCGCGAAATTTGACAACGTATAGAGTACTTTTTTCGTATAACACCTAGGTCGAAAATTCTTTACCCCTCAGACTGTACTCGGACAGTGACACTCCTCCTTAGACCCTCAATTCATTTGAATAAGTCCTTGACTAGGTTCAAAAGCGATTTATGTTGAAACACCATATAGCTAGTTTTTGAGCGCGAAATTTGACAACGTATAGAGTACTTTTTTCATATACCAACTAGGTCAAAAATTCTTTGCCCCACAGACTGTACTCGGACAGTGACACTCCTCCTTAGACCCTCAATTCATTTGAATAAATCCTTGACTAGGTACAAAAGCGATTTATGTTGAAACACCATATAGCTAGTTTTTGAGCGCGAAATTTGACAACGTATAGAGTACTTTTTTCGTATACCCCTAGGTCGAAAATTCTTTACCTCTCAGACTGTACTCGGACAGTGACACCCCTCCTTAGACCCTCAAGTCATTTGAATAAGTCCTTGACTAGGTTGAAAAGCGATTTATGTTGAAACACCATATAAATAGTTTTTGAGCGCGAAATTTGACAACGTATAGAGTACTTTTTTCGTATACCACGTAGGTCGAAAATTCTTTGCCCCTCAGACTGAACTCGTACAGTGACACTCCTCCTTAGACCCTCAATTCATTTGAATAAGCCCTTGACTAGGTTGAAAAGCGATTTATGTTGAAACACCATATTGCTAGTTTTTGAGCGCGAAATTTGACAACGTATAGAGTACTTTTTTCGTATACAACCTAGGTCGAAACTTCTTTGCCCCTCAGACTTTACTAGGACAGTGACACTCCTCATTAGACCCTCAATTCATTTGAATAAGTCCTTGACTAGGTTCAAAAGCGATTTATTTTGAAACACCATATAGCTAGTTTTTGAGCGCGAAATTTGACAACGTATAGAGTACTTTTTTTCGTATACCACCTAGGTCGAAAATTCTTTAGCCATCAGACTGTACTTGGACAATTACACTCCTCCTTAGACCCTCAATTCATTTGAATAAGTCCTTGACTAGGTTCAAAAGCGATTTATGTTGAAACACCATATAGCTAGTTTTTGAACGCGAAATTTGACAACGTATAGAGTACTTTTTTCGTATACAACCTAGGTGAAAAATTCTTTGCCCCTCAGACTGTACTAGGACAGTGACAGTCCTCCTTAGACCCTCAATTCATTTGAATAAGTCCTTGACTAGGTTCAAAAGCGATTTATGTTGAAACACCATATAGCTAGTTTTTGAGCGCGAAATTTGACAACGTATAGAGTACTTTTTTTGTATACCACCTAGGTCAAAAATTCTTTACCCCTCAGACTGTACATGGACAGTTACACTCCTCCTTAGACCCTCAATTCATTTGAATAAGTCCTTGACTAGGTTCAAAAGCGATTTATGTTGAAACACCATATAGCTAGTTTTTGAGCGCGAAATTTGACAACGTATGGAGTACTTTTTTCGTATACCACCTAGGTCGAAAATTCTTTACCAGTCAGACTGTACTCGGACAATTACACTCCTCCTTAGACCCTCAATTCATTTGGATAAGTCCTTGACTAGGTTCAAAATCGATTTATGTTGAAACACCATATAGCTAGTTTTTGAGCGCGAAATTTGACAACGTATGGAGTACTTTTTTCGTATATAACCTAGGTCAAAACTTCTTTGCCCCTCAGACTGTACTAGGACAGTGACACTCCTCATTAGACCCTCAATTCATTTGAATAAGTCCTTGACTAGGTTCAAAAGCGATTTATTTTGAAACACCATATAGCTAGTTTTTGAGCGCGAAATTTGACAACGTATAGAGTACTTTTTTTCGTATACCACCTAGGTCGAAAATTCTTTACCCATCAGACTGTACTTGGACAATTACACTCCTCCTTAGACCCTCAATTCATTTGAATAAGTCCTTGACTAGGTTCAAAAGCGATTTATGTTGAAACACCATATAGCTAGTTTTTGAACGCGAAATTTGACAACGTATAGAGTACTTTTTTCGTATACGACCTAGGTCAAAAATTCTTTGCCCCTCAGACTGTACTAGGACAGTGACAGTCCTCCTTAGACCCTCAATTCATTTGAATAAGTCCTTGATTAGGTTCAAAAGCGATTTATGTTGAAACACCATATAGCTAGTTTTTGAGCGCGAAATTTGACAACGTATAGAGTACTTTTTTTGTATACCACCTAGGTCAAAAATTCTTTACCCCTCAGACTGTACATGGACAGTGACACTCCTCCTTAGACCCTCAATTCATTTGAATAAGTCCTTGACTAGGTTCAAAAGCGATTTATGTTGAAACACCATATAGCTAGTTTTTGAGCGCGAAATTTGACAACGTATGGAGTACTTTTTTCGTATACCACCTAGGTCGAAAATTCTTCACCAGTCAGACTGTACTCGGACGATTACACTCCTCCTTAGACCTTCAATTCATTTGGATAAGTCCTTGACTAGGTTCAAAATCGATTTATGTTGAAACACCATATAGCTAGTTTTTGAGCGCGAAATTTGACAACGTATGGAGTACTTTTTTCGTATATAACCTAGGTCGAAAATTCTTTGCCCCTCAGACTGTTCTAGGACAGTGACACTCCTCCTTAGACCCTCAATTCATTTGAATAAGTCCTTGACTAGGTGCAAAAGCGATTTATGTTGAAACACTATAAAGCTAGTTTTTGAGCGCGAAATTTGACAACGTATAGAGTACTTTTTTTCGTATACCACCTAGGTCGAAAATTCTTTACCCTTCAGACTGTACTCGGACAGTGACACTCCTCCTCAGACCCTCAATTCATTTGAATAAGTCCTTGACTAGGTTCAAAAGCGATTTATGTTGAAACACCATATAGCCAATTTTTGAGCGCGAAATTTGACAACGTATAGAGTACCTTTTTGGTATACCAACTAGGTCAAAAATTCTTTGCCCCACAGACTGAACTCGGACAGTGACACTCCTCCTTAGATCCTCAATTTATTTGAATAAGTCCTTGACTAGGTTCAAAAGCGATTTATGTTGAAACACCATATAGCCAGTTTTTGAGCGCAAAATTTGACAACGTATAGAGTACTTTTTTTGGTATACCAACTAGGTCAAAAATTCTTTGCCCCACAGACTGTACTTGGACAGTGACACTCCTCCTTAGATCCTCAATTTATTTGAATAAGTCCTTGACTAGTTTCAAAAGCGATTTATGTTGAAACACCATGTAGCTAGTTTTTGAGCGCGAAATTTGACAACGTATAGAATACTTTTTTCTTATACCCCCTAGGTCGAAAATTCTTTACCTCTCAGACTGTACTCGGACAGTGACACTCCTCCTTAGACCCTCAAGTCATTTGAATAAGTCCTTGACCAGGTTGAAAAGCGATTTATGTTGAAACACCATATAAATAGTCTTTGAGCGCGAAATTTGACAACGTATAGAGTACTTTTTTCGTATACCACCTAGGTCAAAAATTCTTTGCCCCTCAGACTCTACTCGTACAGTGACACTCCTCCTTAGACCCTCAATTCATTTGAATTAGTCCTTGACTAGGTTGAAAAGCGATTTATGTTGAAACACCATATAGCTAGTTGTTGAGCGCGAAATTTGACAACGTATAGAGTACTTTTTTCGTATACAACCTAGGTCAAAAATTCTTTGCCCCTCAGACTGTACTAGGACAGCGACACTCCTCCTTAGACCCTCAATTCATTTGAATAGGTCCTTGACTAGGTTCAAAAGCGATTTATGTTGAAACAACATATAGCTAGTTTTTGAGCGCGAAATTTGACAACGTATAGAGTACTTTTTTCGTATACCACCTAGGTCGAAAGTTCTTTACCCCTCAGACTGTACTCGGACAGTGACACTCCTCCTTAGACCCTCAAGTCATTTGAATAAGTCCTTGACCAGGTTGAAAAGCGATTTATGTTGAAACACCATATAAATAGTCTTTGAGCGCGAAATTTGACAACGTATAGAGTACTTTTTTCGTATACCACCTAGGTCAAAAATTCTTTACCTCTCAGACTGTACTCGGACAGTGACACTCCTCCTTAGACCCTCAAGTCATTTGAATAAGTCCTTGACCAGGTTGAAAAGCGATTTATGTTGAAACACCATATAAATAGTCTTTGAGCGCAAAATTTGACAACGTATAGAGTACTTTTTTTGGTATACCAACTAGGTCAAAAATTCTTTGCCCCACAGACTGTACTTGGACAGTGACACTCCTCCTTAGATCCTCAATTTATTTGAATAAGTCCTTGACTAGTTTCAAAAGCGATTTATGTTGAAACACCATGTAGCTAGTTTTTGAGCGCGAAATTTGACAACGTATAGAATACTTTTTTCTTATACCCCCTAGGTCGAAAATTCTTTACCTCTCAGACTGTACTCGGACAGTGACACTCCTCCTTAGACCCTCAAGTCATTTGAATAAGTCCTTGACCAGGTTGAAAAGCGATTTATGTTGAAACACCATATAAATAGTCTTTGAGCGCGAAATTTGACAACGTATAGAGTAATTTTTTCGTATACCACCTAGGTCAAAAATTCTTTGCCCCTCAGACTGTACTCGTACAGTGACACTCCTCCTTAGACCCTCAATTCATTTGAATTAGTCCTTGACTAGGTTGAAAAGCGATTTATGTTGAAACACCATATAGCTAGTTGTTGAGCGCGAAATTTGACAACGTATAGAGTACTTTTTTCGTATACAACCTAGGTCAAAAATTCTTTGCCCATCAGACTGTACTAGGACAGTGACACTCCTCCTTAGACCCTCAATTCATTTGAATAGGTCCTTGACTAGGTTCAAAAGCGATTTATGTTGAAACAACATATAGCTAGTTTTTGAGCGCGAAATTTGACAACGTATAGAGTACTTTTTTCGTATACCACCTAGGTCGAAAGTTCTTTACCCCTCAGACTGTACTCGGACAATTACACTCCTCCTTAGACCCTCAATTCATTTGAATAAGTCCTTGACTAGGTTCAAAAGCGATTTATGTTGAAACACCATATAGCTAGTTTTTGAGCGCGAAATTTGACAACGTATAGAGTACTGTTTTCGTATACCACTTAGGTTGAAAATTCTTTACCCTCTGACTGCACTCGGACAATTACACTCCTCCTTAGACCCTCAATTCATTTGAATAAGTCCTTGACTAGGTTCAAAAGCGATTTATGTTGAAACACCATATAGCCAGTTTTTGAGCGCAAAATTTGACAACGTATAGAGTACTTTTTTCGTATACCACCTAGGTCGAAAACTCTTTACCCATCAGACTGTACTTGGACAGTGACACTCCTCCTTAGACCCTCAATTCATTTGAATAAGTCCTTGACTAGGTTCAAAAGCGATTTATGTTGAAACACCATATAGCTAGTTTTTGAGCGCGAAATTTGACAACGTATAGAGTACTGTTTTCGTATACCACCTAGGTCGAAAATTCTTTACCCCTCAGACTGCACTCGGACAATTACACTCCTCCTTAGACCCTCAATTCATTTGAATAAGTCCTTGACTAGGTTCAAAAGCGATTTATGTTGAAACACCATATAGCCAGTTTTTGAGCGCGAAATTTGACAACGTATAGAGTACTTTTTTCGTATACCAACTAGGTCAAAAATTCTTTGCCCCACAGACTGTACTCGGACAGTGACAATCCTCCTTAGATCCTCAATTTATTTGAATAAGTCCTTGACTAGGTTCAAAAGCGATTTATGTTCAAACACCACATAGCTAGTTTTTGAGCGCGAAATTTGACAACGTATAGAGCACTTTTTTCGTATACAACCTAGGTCAAAAATTCTTTGCCCCACAGACTGTACTCGGACAGTGACAATCCTCCTTAGATCCTCAATTTATTTGAATAAGTCCTTGACTAGGTTCAAAAGCGATTTATGTTCAAACACCACATAGCTAGTTTTTGAGCGCGAAATTTGACAACGTATAGAGTACTGTTTTCGTATACCACTTAGGTTGAAAATTCTTTACCCTCTGACTGCACTCGGACAATTACACTCCTCCTTAGACCCTCAATTCATTTGAATAAGTCCTTGACTAGGTTCAAAAGCGATTTATGTTGAAACACCATATAGCCAGTTTTTGAGCGCAAAATTTGACAACGTATAGAGTACTTTTTTCGTATACCACCTAGGTCGAAAACTCTTTACCCATCAGACTGTACTTGGACAGTGACACTCCTCCTTAGACCCTCAATTCATTTGAATAAGTCCTTGACTAGGTTCAAAAGCGATTTATGTTGAAACACCATATAGCTAGTTTTTGAGCGCGAAATTTGACAACGTATAGAGTACTGTTTTCGTATACCACCTAGGTCGAAAATTCTTTACCCCTCAGACTGCACTCGGACAATTACACTCCTCCTTAGACCCTCAATTCATTTGAATAAGTCCTTGACTAGGTTCAAAAGCGATTTATGTTGAAACACCATATAGCCAGTTTTTGAGCGCGAAATTTGACAACGTATAGAGTACTTTTTTCGTATACCAACTAGGTCAAAAATTCTTTGCCCCACAGACTGTACTCGGACAGTGACAATCCTCCTTAGATCCTCAATTTATTTGAATAAGTCCTTGACTAGGTTCAAAAGCGATTTATGTTCAAACACCACATAGCTAGTTTTTGAGCGCGAAATTTGACAACGTATAGAGCACTTTTTTCGTATACAACCTAGGTCAAAAATTCTTTGCCCCTCAGACTGTACTAGGACAGTGACACTCCTCCTTAGACCCTCAATTCATTTGAATAAGTCCTTGACTAGGTTCAAAAGCGATTTATGTTGAAAAAACATATAGCTAGTTTTTGAGCGCGAAATTTGACAACGTATAGAGTACTTTTTTCGTATACCACCTAGGTCGAAAATTCTTTACCCCTCAGACTGTACTCGGACAATTACACTCCTCCTTAGACCCTCAATTCATTTGAATAAGTCCTTGACTAGGTTCAAAAGCGATTTATGTTGAAACACCATATAGCTAGTTTTTGAGCGCGAAATTTGACAACGTATAGAGTACTGTTTTCGTATACCACTTAGGTTGAAATTTCTTTACCCCTCTGACTGCACTCGGACAATTACACTCCTCCTTAGACCCTCAATTCATTTGAATAAGTCCTTGACTAGGTTCAAAAGCGATTTATGTTGAAACACCATATAGCCAGTTTTTGAGCGCAAAATTTGACAACGTATAGAGTACTTTTTTCGTATACCACCTAGGTCGAAAACTCTTTACCCATCAGACTGTACTTGGACAGTGACACTCCTCCTTAGACCCTCAATTCATTTGAATAAGTCCTTGACTAGGTTCAAAAGCGATTTATGTTGAAACACCATATAGCCAGTTTTTGAGCGCGAAATTTGACAACGTATAGAGTACTTTTTTCGTATACCAACTAGGTCAAAAATTCTTTGCCCCACAGACTGTACTCGGACAGTGACACTCCTCCTTAGACCCTCAATTCATTTGAATAAGTCCTTGACTAGGTTCAAAAGCGATTTATGTTGAAACACCATATAGCTAGTTTTTCAGCGCGAAATTTGACAACGTATAGAGTACTGTTTTCGTATACCACCTAGGTCGAAAATTCTTTACCCCTCAGACTGCACTCGGACAATTACACTCCTCCTTAGACCCTCAATTCATTTGAATAAGTCCTTGACTAGGTTCAAAAGCGATTTATGTTGAAACACAATATAGCCAGTTTTTGAGCGCGAAATTTGACAACGTATAGAGTACTTTTTTCGTATACCAACTAGGTCAAAAATTCTTTGCCCCACAGACTGTACTCGGACAGTGACAATCCTCCTTAGATCCTCAATTTATTTGAATAAGTCCTTGACTAGGTTCGAAAGCGATTTATGTTGAAACACCACATAGCTAGTATTTGAGCGCGAAATTTGACAACGTATAGAGCACTTTTTTCGTATACAACCTAGGTCAAAAATTCTTTGCCCCTCAGACTGTACTGGGACAATTACACTCCTCCTTAGATCCTCAATTTATTTGAATAAGTCCTTGACTAGGTTCAAAAGCGATTTATGTTGAAACACCACATAGCTAGTTTTTGAGCGCGAAATTTGACAACGTATAGAATACTTTTTTCGTATACAACCTAGGTCAAAAATTTTTTGCCCCTCAGACTGTACTAGGACAGTGACACTTCTCCTTAGACCCTCAATTCATTTGAATAAGTCCTTGACTAGGTTCAAAAGCGATTTATGTTGAAACACCATATAGCTAGTTTTTGAGCGCGAAATTTGACAACGTATAGAGTACTTTTTTCGTATACCACCTAGGTCGAAAATTCTTTACCCCTCAGACTGTACTCGGACAATTACACTCCTCCTTAGACCCTCAATTCATTTGAATAAGTCCTTGACTAGGTTCAAAAGCGATTTATGTTGAAACACCATATAGCTAGTTTTTGAGCGCGAAATTTGACAGCGTATAGAGTACTGTTTTCGTATACCACCTAGGTCGAAAATTCTTTACCCCTCAGACTGCACTCCGACAATTACACTCCTCCTTAGACCCTCAATTCATTTGAATAAGTCCTTGACTAGGTTCAAAAGCGATTTATGTTGAAACACCATATAGCCAGTTTTTGAGCGCGAAATTTGACAACGTATAGAGTACTTTTTTCGTATACCAACTAGGTCAAAAATTCTTTGCCCCACAGACTGTACTCGGACAGTGACACTCCTCCTTAGATCCTCAATTTATTTGAATAAGTCCTTGACTAGGTTCAAAAGCGATTTATGTTGAAACACCATATAGCTAGTTTTTGAGCGCGAAATTTGACAACGTATAGAGTACTTTTTTCGTATACCACCTAGGTCGAAAACTCTTTACCCATCAGACTTTACTCGGACAGTTACACTCCTCCTTAGACCCTCAATTCATTTGAATAAGTCCTTGACTAGGTTCAAAGGCGATTTATGTTGAAACACCATATAGCTAGATTTTGAGCGCGAAATTTGACAACGTATAGAGTACTTTTTTCGTATACCACCTAGGTTGAAAACTCTTTACCCCTCAGACTGTACTCGGACAGTGACACTCCTCCTTAGACCCTCAATTCATTTGAATAAGTCCTTGACTAGGTTGAAAAGCGATTTATGTTGAAACACCAAATAGCTAGTTTTTGAGCGCGAAATTTGACAACGTATAGAGTATTTTTTCGTATACCCCCTAGGTCGAAAATTCTTTACCCCTCAGACTGTACTCGGACAGTGACACTCCTCCTTAGACCCTCAATTCATTTGAATAAGTCCTTGACTAGGTTCAAAAGCAATTTATGTTGAAACACCATATAGCTAGTTTTTGAGCGCGAAATTTGACAACGTATAGAGTACTTTTTTCGTATACCACCTAGGTCGAAAATTCTTTACCCATCAGACTGTACTCGGACAGTGACACTCCTCCTTAGACCCTCAATTCATTTGAATAAGTCCTTGATTAGGTTCAAAAGCGATTTATGTTGAAACACCATATAAATAATTTTTGAGCGCGAAATTTGACAACGTATAGAGTACTTTTTCCGTATACCACCTCGGTCGAAAAGTCTTTACCCCTCATACTGTACTCGGACAGTGACACTCCTCCTTAGACCCTCTGACCCTCAATTCATTTGAATAAGTCCTTGACTAAGTTCAAAAGCGATCTATGTTGAAACACCATATAGCTAGTTTTTGAGCGCGAAATTTGACAACGTATAGAGTACTTTTTTCGTATACCACCTAGGTCGAAAATTCTTTACCCCTCAGACTGTACTCGGACAGTGACACTCCTCCTTAGACCCTCAATTCATTTGAATAAGTCCTTGACTAGGTTCAAAAGCGATTTATGTTGAAACACCATATAGCTAGTTTTTGAACGCGAAATTTGACAGCGTAAAGAGTACTTTTTTCGTATACTACCTAGGTCGAAAATTCTTTACCCCTCAGACTGTACTTGGACAGTGACACTCCTCCTTAGACCCTCAATTCATTTGAATCAGTCCTTGACTAGGTTGAAAAGCGATTTATGTTGAAACACCATATAGCTAGTTTTTGAGCGCGAAATTTGACAACGTACAGAGTACTTTTTTCGTATACCACCTAGGTCGAAAATTCTTTGCCCCTCAGACTGTACTCGGACAGTGACACTCCTCCTTATAACCTCAATTCATTTGAATCAGTCCTTGACTAGGTTCAAAAGCGATTTATGATGAAACACCATATAAATAGTTCTTGAGCGCGAAATTTGACAACGTATAGAGTACTTTTTCCGTATACCACCTAGGTCGAAAATTCTTTACCCCTCATACTGTACTCGGACAGTGACACTCCTCCTTAGACCCTCTGACCCTCAATTCATTTGAATAAGTCCTTGACTAAGTTCAAAAGCGATCTATGTTGAAACACCATATAGCTAGTTTTTGAGCGCGAAATTTGACAACGTATAGAGTACTTTTTTCGTATACCACCTAGGTCAAAAATTCTTTACCCCTCAGACTGTACTCGGACAGTGACACTCCTCCTTAGACCCTCAATTCATTTGAATAAGTCCTTGACTAGGTTCAAAAGCGATTTATGTTGAAACACCATATAGCTAGTTTTTGAACGCGAAATTTGACAGCGTATAGAGTACTTTTTTCGTATACTACCTAGGTCGAAAATTCTTTACCCCTCAGACTGTAATCGGACAGTGACACTCCTCCTTAGACCCTCAATTCATTTGAATCAGTCCTTGACTAGGTTGAAAAGCGATTTATGTTGAAACACAATATAGCTAGTTTTTGAGCGCGAAATTTGACAACGTATAGAGTACTTTTTTCGTATACCACCTAGGTCAAAAATTCTTTGCCCCTCAGACTGTACTCGGACAATGACACTCCTCCTTAGACCCTCAATTCATTTGAATAAGTCCTTGACTAGGTTCAAAACGATTTATGTTGAAACTTCATATAGCTAGTTTTGAGCGCGAAATTTGACAACGTATAGAGTACTTTTTTCGTATACCACCTAGGTCGACAATTCTTTACCCCTCAGACTGTACTCGGACAGTGACACTCCTCCTTAGACCCTCAATTCATTTGAATAAGTCCTTGACTAGTTTCAAAAGCGATTTATGTTGAAACACCATATAGTAATCTGACATTGTATCAAGTACTTTTGTATATCGTCTATCGCTTTCAAAGTCCTCTTTAATGAAAGCTTATAAGACTGCTACTAGTACCACTACTATAACTATAACAACAACTACTACTACTACTACAACTACGACTACGACTACGACTACTACTACGACTACGACTACGACTACTACGACTACTACTACTACTACTACGTAGCACTACTACGAGTACTACTACTGCACCAGACCGACTACACCAGACCAGACCAGACTAACAGACCACAACCAGACCATAGACCATCGACCTACTTCAGATTTAGCGGTACCCGCTACTGCTGCACCAGACGCAACTAATGCTACTACACCAGACCGACCACACTATTGGTCCGTTCCCCAAAATTTTGGGTGAAAGCACAAAGGAAACACACATGAAGAACAATCTGTGCTCAGCACAGTACCTTGTGAGCTCAACTACTAAAAACATATCGCTTGCTATGGGAGTACAACACTTTGCACTCCAACTTAACATAAAGATATGCCTCTGAAGCTAAAATAGGCATATTTTCCAATTATGAAGTATTATTCGAGGTTATAACTCACGTTTATTGATGTCTGGAATTCGCTGTTGTAAGGAAATGATGTTGCAGCAATTACAATGACATTACAATCAATCTGAAATAATGAAATGCTTCAATATGAAAATTTAAACTGGTCATCAAGGAACTGTTTCTCTGCTCAGGAGGTAAATTTGGGGTCAAATTTCCTGGCCAATTTCTCGAAAACGGCCGAACAAAAACAAACGCCCTTAGCACCGTTTGTAGCACAGCTTGAGATACGCGTCCTGTCAAAAAATGAGCCCAATCGGTGCATTCTTCAAGAAGTTATAGCAAAAATAAGGTACCGTACCAAATGACCCCAGAGCAGAGTTACAGCACATTCAGAGCTAAAATTGACCTTCTGAACTACATAAAATGAGGTGCAAAATATATATGGGGACAATCCCCATTATCAAAGGAGTCTAACGAACTAATTGTCGGGCCTAAATGAGCTAGTTTTAGTGGTCTAACATGCAGGTACAGGAAAAGTACCGGACACGAATAGGCCAAAATGGGGGTATGTGTCCTGGCCAATTTCTCGAAAACGGCTGAAAGAAACAAAACGCCTTTTACAGGGATTTAAGTACGGCTCACGCTGAGTTCAAATCAACAAACAGATCAAAAATCGGTTCTCTCTACGGGGAGAAATTCCAACATAAAGGTACCGTACCAAATCACCAAAGAAGCAGAGTACTCGGGCTGCAGAGCCAAAATTGAAGATCTAAACCACAGAAAATGATATACAAAATATACATATTCAGAATCTACGTTAGACGGGCTATTCAAAACAGTATATTTTATATCAGAAGTGACGAAACTCAAAGTGATCAGACTCTGACACAGCCCTGTCAAACGCTTCTAGAGGTAAAATCAAGGGCAACTTTACTGGTCAATTTCTCCGAAACGGCCAAACAAAAATAGCACAGTTTGTAGCACTGCTTGAGATACGCATCATATTAAAAAATGAGCCCGATCGGTACATTATTCGAGGAGTTATAGCAATTAAAAGGTACCGTACCAAATGACCATAAAAGCGAGGTGACCACCATTCAGAGCCAAAATTGACAATCTCAACTACATAAAATACCATATAAAATATATATGGGGATAATCCCCACTAACTGGGGATTCTAAAACACTAACACTTGTTGGGTAAATCCCGCGTTTTGTTGTACCGAAATTTGGGTCACCCAGAATAGCCCGAAAATTCGGCCTATTTCAAATTTGAACATTAATAACTTTTTGATTACGCCGATTTGGGAAACTAACCAAACACTGCAAGCAAGACGGGTTCAGTGTTAACAAAATGCGACCACTCCCGTTTGATTTGATTCAGTACTTCAGCAGATATTAACAAAATACTGTTCTGTACCCCATTTTTTTGGGCTAAAATCGAAGCCCAAGATCACCGTAACCGACGTAAAACAACGTGAAACAGCGTTCCCGGCGTATTTGTGGGTGTAATTCTGGTCCACTTCCACGTTCTGGGTCACGGCAAACCTTCATGGTGAGGTGGGAAAAAATTTCCCACCTCACCATGAAGGTTATGATGTTTTGTGTGTTTTGACATAAAACAACAACCACAGAAATTTCATGAAATCGTGAAAAGATAAAAAATGTTGATTTAATCCCATTATTTGATACAATTAGCTTCCACAACTTAAATAGTGTCTAGAAAACACAAAACGCACGACGAAACAGTTGTTCAATTAAGCAAAACACCACTCAGCCATAAAATTTGAGAACGGATTCGTTTTTCCGCGTTCATCATTGAATAACAGTTCTAAAGATTGTTTTTCAGGACTATCACTAGCCATTTCAGAGAAGAACGTCTTGATAGCAACAGAACAAGCCAGTAATCACTCGTTTTGGTCAAATATTCAATGAGAAATTCGAAAAATTACAAAACATTAAGTTCCTTTATCAATTTGATAAAAAACAATTTCTTTCCTCCAGTTTTTTTTTATTTAGCCGACCTTAGAAATCTATAAACACTGTATACAAGGAGAGTTTAGGAGCAACAAAATGCGCAATTTTCAAACACACGAAGCGTACCTCTGACTTCTAGACCCCCAAATTCTCGCAAAATTATGCAAAACGACTAGAAACGGTACCAATCGGACACTTCAGTACTCAATTCTAGTCCACTGAGTAGTTACTGAACACCTAAGACACCCACTGTGAAGTGGAAAATAATTCCCACCTCGCCATAGAGGCCAGGTTATTTTGTGTGTTTTGGAAAAAAAGACAAAAGACCTCTAACTAGAATTTCTTGATTTCGCAAAGATTGAAAAATTGATGATTTCCCAAAAACTAAGTTTTGGAAAACTTCAGGGACTGAAACAAAGCCAAAATAACATAATTTGCAAGCAGCAATAACTAAATTAGATGAAAAACTATATCAGAACTGAAAAACAATTAAAAAATAATTCTTTTTTAAATTTTAATGATTACAGCTTAATAGCGTTCTGAGCAGGCCAATTTAGACACAAATTCAAGACCGCAGACATCTGATAAATTTACATTGAAAAAATGCGACTATGCTCGGCCAATTTGGCAAAGTAGTTCAGGAAAAATTGTCAGAAACAATAAGCGTGCCCTAAAATATGTAAATTTTTATTTCATTTTTTCCAAAGTAAAACATTAATATCTTTTTGATTAGGGCAACTTGAGAAACCAATGAAAACTGCAAGCAATGGAAGTTTAGCGTCAGCAAAACACAACAATGCCCGTACTATTTGGCACATTAGTTTCGAAGAGATCATAAAACACATGAAGCGAACCCCGATTTCTGGGCTATTGGGAGACCCCCAAATTCTCGCTAAATTATGCAAAACGACTAAAAACTGTGCCACTCGGACACTTCTGAACGCAATTCCAGTCCACTTTGTAGTTACTGAACACCCAAGATCTCCACTAAGGAGTGGGAAAAAATTCCCACCTCGCCCTAACTGCCAGGTGGTTTTGTGTGTTTTGATAAAAAAGACCTCTAACAAGAACTTCATGATTTCGCAAAGAATGAAAAATTGATGATTTCCCAAAAACTAAGTTTTGAAAAACGTCAGGGACCAAAACAAAGC
Organism: Convolutriloba macropyga; assembly: GCF_964194025.1. Taxonomy (NCBI): domain Eukaryota; kingdom Metazoa; phylum Xenacoelomorpha; order Acoela; family Convolutidae; genus Convolutriloba; species Convolutriloba macropyga. The sequence goes on along the minus strand of NC_134474.1, from coordinate 15,789,770 downwards.
CAAAATAACACAATTTGCAAGCAGCAATAACCAATTTAGAAGAGAAGCTATATCAGAACTGAAAAACAATTAAAAATAATTCTTTTTTAAAATTTTAATGATTACAGATTAATAGCGTTCTGAGCAGGCCAATTTAGACACAAATTCAAGACCGCAGACATCTGATAAATTTACATTGAAAAAATGCGACTATGCTCGGCCAATTTGGCAAAGTAGTTCAGGAAAAATTGTCAGAAACAATAAGCGTGCCCTAAAATATGTAAATTTTTATTTCATTTTTTCCAAAGTAAAACATTAATATCTTTTTGATTAGGGCAACTTGAGAAACCAATGAAAACTGCAAGCAATGGAGGTTTAGGGTCAGCAAAACACAACAATGCCCGTGCTATTTGGTACAGTAGTTTCGAAGAGATCATAAAACACATGAAGCGAACCCCGATTTCTGGGCTATTGGGAGACCCCCAAATTCTCGCTAAATTATGCAAAACGACTAAAAACTGTGCCACTCGGACACTTCTGAACGCAATTCCAGTCCACTTTGTAGTTACTGAACACCCAAGATCTCCACTAAGGAGTGGGAAAAAATTCCCACCTCGCCCTAATTGCCAGGTGGTTTTGTGTGTTTTGATAAAAAAGACCTCTAACAAGAACTTCATGATTTCGCAAAGAATGAAAAATTGATGATTTTCCAAAAACTAAGTTTTGAAAAACGTCAGGGACCAAAACAAAGCCAAAATAACACAATTTGCAAGCAACAATAACCAATTTAGAAGAGAAACTACATCAGAACTGAAAAACAATTAAAATATAATTTTTTAAAAATTTTTTTAAGATTTACAGCTTACTAACGTCCTGAGCAGGCCAATTTAGATACAAATTCAAGACCGCAAAGACTGGAAAAACCTACATTCAACAAAACGATACTATGCTCGGCCAAATTGGCAGAGTTGTTCAAGAAAAATTGTCAGAAACAGTAAGCGAGCCCCAAAAAAATTAAGGTTTACTTCAACTTTTTCAAGCTTAAACATTAGTAACTTGTCTATTAGGCCGAGTTGGGAAACCAACTAAACACTGCAAACAAGGTAATTTATTGTTCATCAAAAAAGACAATGCCCGTTCAATTTGGTACAGTAGTTTTGGAGAAATCGTCAAACACATGAAGCGTACCCGCGAATTTTGAGCTAATGGGAGACACCAACTTCTCAAACAATTGAGCAGGACGGCTAAAAACAGTGCAACGTTGACAATTCTGAACGTAATTCAAGTCCACTTAGTAGTTATGAACACCCAAGACCACTACTGTGAACTGTGAGAAAATTCCCACCTCACCCTTGAGGCCGGTGTCTTTTGTGTGATTTGACAAAAAAAGATTTCGAACGAGAATTATTAAAAGCACCATAGAAACGGAATGCCATATTTTTGAAACATTTTTTTTCTATGAGATGACTTTAAGATTGGTTGAACGAACTAATATATCGTTTTTGCAATTAGTTTGTTGTGGTACATTGCAAAATATCAGTAATAAAAAACTCCGACTGCTGCTTTCTCTTTGTCCCAAAAAGAAGCATTACATAGCATGAAATCAAATACGAAGTTAATGTGTGATTTACCAGAAAGCCAAGTTGATTTTCTTACATGAAGATTGAACTATAAATCGAATGAAAGAAGAACAAAAGATGAATTTTCAAAAACACACCGATTTTTTTTAAATGAAAACACTTCAAGGACATTAACACCAATAGCTAACAACTGAAGGCATCATGGGTTACTTTAAATCTCCTAAGGAAGATAATTAGACTTCAAATTAATTGGAAATTTTTTACGACAACAAAAACATGCTAAATTACGGACAGGATCAGTAACAAAAATTCCCAACTGTTTGTTTCTCTAAAAATAATTTGTTTTAATGAAAGATGAGAAAAAGATTGAAATATTTCTGTTTTTTATTAATTAAATTGAACTTTAAAAAGACGGATTTGATTGCCTCGAGTAATTTCTATTTATTTGTCGGAAAGTTGTACGTGAATTCAAAATCTTGCAAGAATCTTGCAAGATTCTTGCAAGATTTCACATTCAAAAGGCGTTGACAAAAAAAGTCATTTATTTTCAGTTTTGCTGATCAAGAATTCTGATATCAGTCATGATATTTGGTTTTCAGTTAGTTTTAGCTACCAAAAACACATAAAATTTTTTTCCGGAATTCAAAATCTTGCAAGATTCTTGCAAGATTCTTGCAAGATTTTGAATCCTGGCTAATTTTTTTTTCATTGAATTGGGCTTCGTAACTTGTTCAGTAAACAGAAACTTGCTTCAAAGATGTTTCCTAAAACACTTGTACCCAGATTTATTTTTTGGCCTTGATTGATATATTGCAAGATTCTTGCAAGAATCTTGCAAGTTTTGAATCATCTTGCAAGATTCTTGCAAGATTTGAATCCGCTCATCACTAGGGATAGTACATTTTTAGTTTGAGTTCATTATTTGGTGTAACTAATTTGGTTCATTTTCTGTTTAACTTAATTTAGTTCAATTCATCTACTTTTAATTTGTTCATCCATTTAGTTTAATTTTGAAGATCAAATCTTATGATTTCTTACTTGTTAATTTGTTTACATCCTGTGCATGATCTTTTGTCTGTTCACCTTGTCTCGTGATTGTAAGTTGCCGCATTTAGTAATGTTACCTTGTGAACAAATTGTTAAGCAGTTTTGTTAATTTTGCCTAATTTCATTCTTCTCAATTTCGTAATTCAAAATAGTTGACTCTCTCTCTTATCTAGATTCCGATTCGCCAAAGTCTAAATTCAGACGCATCAAAATTTTGGTATCTTTCGCTAAGCGAAATACACTACAAATAATTGAACACGAATTCGCTCCGCCAATTCAGCCTAAATACTGTAACTCAAATAGTCAATTTCAAATAACAAAATAAAGCATTAAATCGCTCCGCCAATTCACCCTTATATTGGCCGAAGTAAAGAAAGCTATTTGGCACTGCGAAACAATTCAAACCTACAGATTGTAAATCTGTACGACATGGCGCAGTCAGCTCGAGAATCGAGAAAAACACCGCTGTCGATAGAGCCATTTTGGGAACGACCAACCTCAGACCCACCAATCAGATGGGAGAAATGGAGAATTCAACTAAAACTAGCGGTTCTCGCTCGCGAGAATATCACTATAGACACATTGCTACAACCCAAACCATCGACAGTTCGTCTGCCAGTGGAACCGAAGTACGAGATGCCGATTGACGACACAACTGAGGAAGCAGAGAGAGAGAGCGCAGAATAAGAAACAACCAGCTGAAGTTGCAATGGGAACTAAAATGACAAAAGATAACAGAAGCGGGAATACTATGCGGGGAGCGTCCATGGAATTTGTGTGATCAGAAATGCGTATCTCTATTGAACCTAAGTATTGGTACTGAAGGAAGACGACTACTAACACAAAAATTCCCGCACGACAATATTTACGATTTGACTACCCTTAAACTCTGGGAAATGATGGAGATTGCCTTTATCCGCCCAAGAAACATCACATTTGATCGATTTGTGTTCTTCTTTCGGAAGCAAAAGAAGGGCGAAACTGTAGAGCAATTCTACAGCATCTTGAAAGAACTGGCTGAAAATTGCGACTTTGAAAACCGTGAAGAAGCCATCATCAGGGACATTTTCATCACTAACATGCTGGATGATGACATTCAGCGAGAGCTTCTAAGGGACACAGTTGACCCAGAGAGGGCACTCAGCATTGCAGTCAACATGGAAATGGGTAATCAGAATCAGCAAAGAATTTCATCTAATAACGGAGCAACTGGCAGTACGGTGAACGCAGTACAACAATTCAATCGATTTTGCGGCGCGGGATTACGGGGACCTCAATCAAGCAGAACAGTCACAAACCGTGCATCCGTTGGACAATGCCGTGGTTGTGGTCAAGTCTGGACACCTACACATCGTCAGGTTTGCCCCGCAATGGGTAAGAAATGTAACCACTGTGGTTTGCAAAACCATTTCGCTAAAGTTTGTCGTCGAAGACTTAATACTGCAAGAACCACTCAACAAACTAATCGCATTAACACTGTAGATACGGCAGAAACATCTAATCAAAATTCTAGCCAGGAAAGTCTTAACGTCAATTATATCAATTATAATGAGCAAATCAACTCAGACTATGATTCTTCGGATGATAATTACGTTGCCTCAGTTGAAAATATGAGTTCCCCAAATTTGACACTGAAAAATTTGTCATTAACAATCGGAAACACAAACTGTGAGTTACTTCTAGACTCTGGTAGTGGTTGTACCATTATTAATATGTCGCTCGCAAGAGAAATAATGTTCAATTGTGCTCAATCACAATGGTCGGAGAAAAGACCATTGGAATTGAAGTCATTTTCTAACGATATCGTTCAACCCCTTGGCACTTTGAAAACGCCGGTAAAATGTAATGATTGGAGCATTCAGAAAGCAAAAATAACAGTTGTAGCCGATGGAATTCGACCAATATTAGGACGAGATCTTTTTGATCAGTTAGGCATCACAATTTCTCAGAAGCCTTGTCCGCAATTAGAAGTTAATAATATAGATCCACCTTGGGCAATCAGGAAATCACTGGCAAAGGATTTTCCTGATTTGATATCCCGAATTGGAAAATCAAAAAATCACACGGTCAATTCAAAATTTCACAAAAATTATCGAGTAATACATCAAAAAGGACGAAAAGTACCCATACACCTCCAACCGAAAGTGAAAATTGAATTAGAAAAACTGTTAAATGAAGGACATATTGAAAAGTTAAACAACTGTTCAGATCAATTTTTCATATCTCCGATTGTCATTACGGTAAAAAAGGACAAGTCAATCAAAATAGCACTCGATTCAAAAATCCTAAACAAAGCTATTCATAAAAACAAGTATCAAATGCCTAATATAGATTCGCTAATTCAAACAATTTCGCAAACACTGTCAACGGCGCCGCAGGAGCCTGCTTATTTTACAACTCTTGATTTGCAATACGCTTATAGTCAACTAAAGCTACACAGTGATACGGCCCGCCATTGTAACTTTAACATACTTAGTAGAGATATGACTGGCACATATCGATTTAAAACTGGATTTTACGGCCTAACGGACATGCCAGCTGAGTTCCAAAAAGCTATTGACTGTACTCTTGCCGGTTTGGAAAATACTTTCTGTTTCTTAGATGATATTTTGATCGTTAGTAGAGGTGGAATTGAAAAACATCTCGACTTGGTACGAAAATGTCTAATAAAACTGGATCAGGAAAACTTACGCATAAATCTTGCAAAATGTCACTTCGCAAAAGAGACGATTGAATGGCTCGGTCATAATATTACACAATCAGGTGTAACCCCACTTTCAAGTAAAACAGATGCAATTGGAAAATTATCGGCACCTACTAATCTTAAAAAACTTCGCTCTTTTATGGGTTCTGTACACCATCTTGGAAAATTTATCCCGAATTTGTCACAATTATGTTACCCCCTACGACCATTGCTTAAGAAAAATTCGAAATTTCTTTGGACGGAAAAGCACGATAAACAGTTTTCTTTAATAAAAGAACAAATTACGGAAACCACTGAAAATAAACATTTCAACCCGGAATTAGAAACACGAATTAAATGTGATGCCTCGCGTAAAGGATTGGGAAGTGCATTGGAACAACCAACACCTAATGGGTGGCATACTGTAGCATTCGCGTCACGATTTTTGAACTCTGTTGAAGACAGATATAGTATAAACGAACTAGAACTTCTGGGTGTTGTTTGGTCAGTGGAACATTTTAAGTATTATTTATACGGCAAACCCTTTACTGTGATAACTGATCATAGAGCACTTCTCTCTATTATGAGAGAAAATAGATCTAACAAATCATATAATAGTAGACTGACACGTTGGGTAGATCGTTTACTACCATTTGACTTCTCGATTGATCACCTTCCGGGCACAAAAATGGGATTAGTGGATTATATATCTCGCGACCCGCATCAACAAGCTGCTAATATATCCACATACGACGAGCAATTTATTGTAGCTAAATTGAATGTAATTATACGTAGTGCGAAACGCTTCTTATTAAATGCCGAAAATTACGTCGATTTCGCAGCGCGAAATCAATCTACAAAATGCATCGTAAAAAAGTGACATTGAAATGGAGGTGAACAAGGACAAACTGGGCAAAGAGGCGATGAAAAGACAAAAGGAGGACCCAAACAAGGAATCGAGATTAATTTCTCATCCAGATGTCGGCCAATCAATACCCAGAACAGAATCATCACTGGAGGTAAAATTGGCTAAAAAGAGACCACGAACAAAACGATCAAAGAAAAGTCTCGACGGTCTATATGACGTTCTCGCACCAGGATCGTCAGTAATTAAGACAAATGCCGAAATTTACGTCGATTTCGCAGCGCGAAATCAATCTACAAAATGCGTCGTAAATAATCCAAATTCCACTAATAACTTATGCAGTGATTTCGCACCGCGAAATCCAGAACATTCTACAAGCACGCAAACTGACGACTCAATTAGCGAATTAACGATAAATAATTTAAATTCCATCCCCAAAATCGAGACAACTAACATTCCTCACTCGCTTTTTGCCTTAAACCGACCCACCGAACAGTTACTCTCTAATTTAAATCACTTTCAACGAATTGCAACGAAATTCAAGAACGTTTACATGATGTCTTAATCACCTTCTGATGATGAAACGCTGATGACAGTTAAACAATCGACCCCATCGAGAGTACGATTTGCAGAGGAGGGACCTTCTACTGTCCAAGCGGCACCCGTGACCCCCATAACACCAACTACAGATACAACAGCCACTTCGCCGTCAGTAGACGATTTGTACCTGGATTCATTCAACTTCGCGCTTTCCAAGATCTTCTCAAGCTCTCTAATGGCCAGCCTGACAACCAAGGACGCGATCTTGAAAGAGATTCGCGACTGCATTTTGACGGACAATGAAGATAGATGTAGACAAATATCACCCTACATTCATTCCTTCTGGAAGGACTTGCATGTGAAGAATGGGTGTGTCTGCATAGATGACAGAATTGCTCTTCCCCATGCAATCAAGGATGCTTATGTAGACGCAATCCACGCAACTCATCCTGGCACATGGGGAATGACTCATTTGGCAACGCACGCGTGGTGGCCATATATGCACAGGGACATTGCAACCAAAACAGCAAAGTGCAACCCCTGTGTCAAGATTGGTAAAAATTTAAAACCTATTATACCAGCAAATAAATGGGCACCATTAAATTTATGTAAAGTTCCTAATGAAGAGATTCAAATTGATTTTGGAGGACCCATCTATAATGAAAAAAATCAAGAGATTTATTTTCTTGCATGTATTGATCGGTTTTCGAAATTCCCAACAGCAGAAGTATTTGATAGAGCTAATGCAGATAATATTTTAAAGTTTCTTCAAGAATATGTTTTGCTACACGGTATACCCCGCGCAATTAGATTGGATCAAGCTAGATGTCAAACGGGGCATCAAATTAAAACATTTTGTAATCAAAATAACATACAGCTAATCGAGGCGCCAATACACGACCACAGAGCTATTGGTTTGGTTGAAAGACTCGTTCAAATAATCAAGAATCGCTTAGCCTGTATTAAAATGGCGGCGCAAAATCAATTTAATATGAAAGCATCAATAAATTCAATAATTTATCAGTTACGAATATGTCGTCAAAAGACTATTGGAATATCACCATTTGAGGCACATTTTGGCAGAAAAGCAAATACACCATTAAGCAATATAACGACTAATCCCGATTCAAAAAGTTTAACTTACAAAAATATTCTTAACAAATATTTAGATTTGGAGACTGTCAGATGGGACCAGCTTATCACAGACGAAAATTGGAACAATGATGAGCGAAGTGACATTGAAATGGAGGTTAACAAGGACAAACTGGGCAAAGAGGCGATGAAAAGACGAAAGGAGGATCCAAACAAGGAATCGAGAATAATTTCTCATCCAGATGTCGGCCAATCGATACCCAGAACAGAATCATCACTGGAGGTAAAATTGGCTAAAAGGAGACCACGAACAAAATGATCAAAGAAAAGTCTCGACGGTCTATATGACGTTCTCGCACCAGGATCGTCAGTAATTAAGACAAATGAAAACACCTCAGTAATTAAAGAAACGGGCAAGAGAGAGGTAACAATCAGGAATTCCGATCTCGCAAAGTTTGGAACAAAGGCGGAACGAAACACAGATCTACAAGTATAAGCAAACAGACGCCCAAAGCTCCCCACGGGCAAAACAACGGAGGAACTCATAAACCACCATGCAAAGGAATCAAGGAAAAAGTCAGAAGGTGGAAAAAGAATGAAACACAGAAAAGTGGCAGATGACGTCAGTACAGTGTCGTCAATTCACTCCAATGTTACACGCGCCCTCCGAGTAAGAATGCCGACTAAGCCAAAGAAACAACAGCCAACGGCGCCGTCAAATCAAATCACAGAATCAAATAACGATCTCGCGGTGCCAATGGGATTTCCAACTTCAAGTATCGTTATCGCGGAGCCACCAAGCAGACCAAAGAGAAAAGCAGCTACAAAAGCATCCGCAGCGCTACTTCCCTCAAAGAGAAAACGCTCCGCAATATCAACCACAGAATCGGACGAATCTGTGACTCCAATTCAATCATGCCCTCCTACAACACCAAGTACTGCAGCAATTGGAAAACAGAAAAGACGGCAAAACCTTAAGAAACAACAAATTGAAAACAAGTCTATAATCTCGGCAATACAAACTGCTGCAGCACAATCCAATCAAGAGGAGTCAAAATTTACAGTCGGCCCATGCTCTCCAACAACCTCCTATCCAACTCAATTCTACGTCTCTCCCAATTACGAGGAACCAGAGTTGTCTATGACAGTTGGCGAAGCGGAGAGATATTACGAAAGTGAAAGTGATTAATGAGTAAAACTCTGCATTCAAAACTCTGATTAAAACATTATAGTATTAATTATTTTAACAAGTACATATTGACTATTAATTTTCTGATAAATAACATGTTATTTATTTTCGCCAAGGGGGAAGTGTGGTACAATAGTACATTTTTAGTTTGAGTTCATTATTTGGTGTAACTAATTTGGTTGATTTTCTCTTTAACTTAATTTAGTTCAATTCATCTACTTTTAATTTGTTCATCCATTTAGTTTAATTTTGAAGATCAAATCTTATGATTTCATACTTGTTAATTTGTTTACATCCTGTGCATGATCTTTTGTCTGTTCACCTTGTCTCGTGATTGTAAGTTGCCGCATTTAGTAATGTTACCTTGTGAACAAATTGTTAAGCAGTTTTGTTAATTTTGCCTAATTTCATTCTTCTCAATTTCGTAATTCAAAATAGTTGACTCTCTCTCTTATCTAGATTCCGATTCGCCAAAGTCTAAATTCAGACGCATCAAAATTTTGGTATCTTTCGCTAAGCGAAATACACTACAAATAATTGAACACGAATTCGCTCCGCCAATTCAGCCTAAATACTGAAACTCAAATAGTCAATTTCAAATAACAAAATAAAGCATTAAATCGCTCCGCCAATTCACCCTTAAATTGGCCGAAGTAAAGAAAGCTATTTGGCACTACGAAACAATTCAAATCTACAGATTGTAAATCTGTACGACAGGAGGCAAAGACTTGAAGCTTGAAAAGAAATCTCTGAAACCGCACAGCCAAATGCAATGAGACTAGAGATACAACTAGTTACCATCTGTACCGGGATACATCTAGTTACCATCAACCCTTAATCAGCGCTGAGTTTAGCGGTGAAATTACATAATATCAAACAGAACGGGCTATTACGGATAACACACTTCGGGATCCCTGTATGTATGCCGATCTATCTGATAAAAGGAATAAACTAGTCGAAGGCAAAGGTATATGCCAAAGACCTGTTCGCGCTAATAAGTCTCAACTAAAATATAAATAGGGGGCTGAAAATATAAATTAATTAAATAGATCGTTTAAATACACAACCCGGGTCGAATGTCCTCCCTAAAATCCTCCCATTTTGATGTAAGAGTGGGGGGTAATTTGTCTATGGGGGGTAAATTGATGTAAGAGTGTGGGGGTAATTTGTTCAGAGGGAGTAAAATGATGTAAGAGTTGGGATGCAATGGGAGGACTTTTGAGGAATTACCCCCCATGACTAAAATTGCCATGTAAGAGTGGGCTGCAATGGGCTGCAATGGGAGGACTTTTCAGGAATTACCCCCCATGACTGAAATTGCCATGTAAGAGTGGGCTGCAATGGGCTGCAATGGGAGGACTTTTCAGGAATTACCCCCCATGACTGAAATTGCCATGTAATAGTGGGCTGCAATGGGCTGCAATGGGAGGACTTTTCAGGAATTACCCCCCTTGACTGAAATTGCCATGTAAGAGTGGGCTGCAATGGGCTGCAATGGGAGGACTTTTCAGGAATTACCCCCCATGACTGAAATTGCCATGTAAGAGTGGGCTGCAATGGGCTGCAATGGGAGGACTTTTCAGGAATTACCCCCCATGACTGAAATTGCCATGTAATAGTGGGCTGCAATGGGCTGCAATGGGAGGACTTTTCGGGAATTACCCCCCATGACTGAAATTGCCATGTAATAGTGGGCTGCAATGGGCTGCAATGGGAGGACTTTTCAGGAATTACCCCCCATGACTGAAATTGCAATGTAAGAGTGGGCTGCAATGGGCTGCAATGGGAGGACTTTTCAGGAATTACCCCCCATGACTGAAATTGCCATGTAATAGTGGGCTGCAATGGGCTGCAATGGGAGGACTTTTCGGGAATTACCCCCCATGACTGAAATTGCCATGTAATAGTGGGCTGCAATGGGCTGCAATGGGAGGACTTTTCGGGAATTACCCCCCATGACTAACATTGCCATGTAAGAGTGGGCTGCAATGGGCTTCATAGGGAGGACTTTTCAGGATTTACCCCCATGACTTAAATTGCCATGTAAGAGTGGGCTGCAATGGGAGGACTTTTCAGGAATTACCCCCCATGACTGAAATTGCCATGTAATAGTGGGCTGCAATGGGAGGACTTTTCGGGAATTACCCCCCATGACTGAAATTGCCATGTAATAGTGGGCTGCAATGGGCTGCAATGGGAGGACTTTTCGGGAATTACCCCCCATGACTAACATTGCCATGTAAGAGTGGGCTGCAATGGGCTTCATAGGGAGGACTTTTCAGGATTTACCCCCATGACTTAAATTGCCATGTAAGAGTGGGCTGCAATGGGAGGACTTTTCAGGAATTACCCCCATGACTGAAATTGCCATGTAAGAGTGGGCTGCAATGGGCTGCAATGGGAGGACTTTTCAGGATTTACCCCCCATGACTGAAATTGCCATGTAAAAGTGGGCTGCAATGGGCTGCAATGGGAGGACTTTTCAGGAATTACCCCCCATGACTGAAATTGCCATGAAATAGTGGGCTGCAATGGGTTGCAATGGGAGGACTTTTTAGGAAAATGCAGCTCAAAACTCTTACGTCTTTTTGGGCTGCATTGGGCTTCCAAGGGGGGTAAAATGGTGTAAGAGTGAGGGGGTAAAAGACAAATTAACCCCCCACTCTTACATCTTTTTGGATTTCCAAGGGGGGTAAAATGGTGTAAGAGTGAGTGGGTAAAAGACAAATTACCCCCCAACTCTTACATCATTTTACCCCCCTTGGCAGACCAAAAAAGATGTAAGAGTGGGGGTTTAATTTGTCTTTTACCCCCTCACTCTTACACCATTTTACCCCCCTTGGAAGCCCAATGCAGCCCAAAAAAACGTAAGAGTTTTGAGCTGCATTTTCCTGAAAAGTCCTCCCATTGCAGCCCACTCTTACATCATTTTGGGCGGAAAAATTCAACCCGGGAAGCTTACACAGAGTGGGAATTTATCGGGTTGAGCTGTTTGTTGTTGATGTTGTTGTAGCGTTGATAAATTTCTCGCGAATACTTCTTTCAATCTCTATTGTTCGCTTGAAAGGTTAATATGCTATTTTCAAAAAATTGATTTGTTTTTATTTTGAATATTCAAATTTTTTTAATGAAAAAATAAAGCAGTTGTCTGCTGCTGATTCTGGGCTCTCTCGTCCCTCATTAGTTTTTTTCAGTCCCATTTCGCTGAGGGAATTTATAAAATCCTCTCAGTTAGCTTTGGGCCGATAGGGAGCGAATCACAAACTCACGTTCATAGTGTCGTGCTTCTTAATTTTCCTATTGGCCCAGAAAGGCGACAGATTTAACTCTTTTACGTCTCACGGAAAACTTATTGAAACTTCAAAAAATAATAAAAATCTAAAATTTGAGATATCAATTATTGATCACGTAGCCGCCTGTTTTCTTCTTTTCCTGTCTTGTAAAACCGCAGCAATTATGGTTTTCTTGGGGGCTTTTTATGAGGATCTATTGTCTTTTCTCTTGAAGCAATCTGCTTCATCTTTATTGAACTTTGGGAAAAAGATCTGCATTGCAACTGTCAAAAGCAGAAGTAAACTAAATCAGAAGTAAGTGCGGTGATATAGGCCGCCTACGCTCAATGCACATTTTCTATCCTGGATATAGGCGAGGAGATCTAGGCATAAAGTTGTATTAGTTTAAATAAGTTGATTTAAGTTGTTTAAATGCGTGTGTCCTGGTAGTCTTAACGAGCGTTAATTTGTTTAGCGCGCAGAGAAAGAGTGGTTAATTAACACCTAACTATATTCGCTCCAATGCGAGATTAATTATCCGTTCATTAAACGGCTCTCGTAATACTACAGCTCACCCCGATTTTTAGGAAGAAACAAAATTAAAAAAATAAAATACATCATATAAAAGTTTAACCGAAAGGCAGAGAACTTTTGTAGTGTGAGTCAGTTTGTTAGGTAGATTTGTGTCGTTACTGATTGGAGTTCAAGTCGTGGGAAGGAGTCATGCAATGCTGATGGAGAGGCTGCCCAGTTGTATGAAATAAACCGCAAAAAGCGATGAGGATGGTTGTACATAAAATTGATCGCAAAGAGCGATAATGGTCGATGTCTATAAGGTCGATCTTAAACGGCGATAAAGAAGTTGTGATTAAAAAGAAATCGCGAAAGGTGATAAAATTTGACTCGTATCAAAACAACCGCAAATGGCGATAGGGCTGTAGTATAAAGTAGATCGCCAAGCGATATGTTGCAGCAAGAAAAGCATGTCAATCACCGTTTGGAATTTGTTCTTGGGCCAAAGGCTTCTTGGTGAGTTCATTCATATAATGAATGGAAGAATTTCTATCAATATCATTCTTTGTCTGTTCTTCGTCTTCCAGAGTAATGACTTCCTGGATGTCTTGTGTTTCGGTGTCAGAGTTTTTTGGCGATTCCTGTTGGGCGGGCAATCGTTTAATTTATCTTTTTTGTTTTTGCCTCTTCTTTTTGTTCTTTTCTAACTTGTGCGTCAATTCTTTGATTTTCGCAACCAATTTCTTGTTTTCACCGCCACCCTTTTGATTGGCTGACGTGATCTTGAGATGTTTTTGAAAAAATTCTTTATTGACCTCCTTCAGCTTGCTATCGTCAGTTTTCTGCATCTGTTTGGTCAAAAGGTACTGGCGTCTCCAGTAGTCGTCCAATGTCGTCTTTTCCTTCCCACTGGTTTCCATTTTTAAATTTTCAAATTTTATTTATAGTTCTTGTAGTTCTGTTTCTTTGATATACAACTGTTACCTGAACTGGGTGTTTTCTGGAAATAGAGCTTCTTTAGTAATCTCTTGGTGGTGCTCCTCAGTTGCTGGATTTGCGGTGTTGCGGAATCATAGGGCAGATCTGCGTAGATGTCAAATTGATTGTTTTTGATATTTTACATTTTGGAAGTTGCGTCTCTGTTTTTCAAAATCCATGCATTTAGATCACTGTGTAATGAGAATTCTGGTACAATGGGCGATTCGCTTGTCTTCATGAAAAAATGGTCACCTCTGGTAGTGTTTTGGCCTTAATTGTGTTTGAGACTACAAATTTATTATAGTTGCTTTCAGTGCATATTTGAAATTGGTGACGACCCTCGGGTTTTCTGAGTTCAATTGAACTTCTCTACATTTTTGTATATTTAGGCAGTACTTGGTTTTTTTCTGTCAGCTTCTGGTAGCAGGTCGTCGATGTATGACACTTTTTTTCTCTGCTTGATCAACTTTTTTTGGATGTTTGCAGCTGGTTGCTTTCTGTTAACTTTTCAATTGTTTTGGGGATCGTACAAGCTTGAATGTAATGATAGTGTCAAGCGTGCACCGATAGACTTGAAAGGAGGAGCTGCGACTGGTTGTGGGGGTTGCTGTTGACTTGATTGATTGTTATTTGGGATAATTACACTGCGAACTGGTCATTGTGCTTGCTTGTAGGGGATCTAAATGTGTTTTTGGTTATTTCGCATGTGTCGTTAATATCACACTATGGCTTCTATTTCTTTCTGCTATATTACTTTTTATATAAGTGCTAAAAATATAAAGTGTTTTTGTTTTGCTAAATGCAAGGTTTATTTATTTTTTAAGGAGACGGGGTAATAAAAAATTTTTGTACTTATGCCAGGCGGGCGGCCCTTGCACAAGTGCGTCTTTCTCCGCTGCCCGGATGTGTGAGTCTTGGGGAGTGTGTCAAACTAACACTGCTGCAACGACCCGTGCAGCTGGGGAGACAACATTGCTGAGCTGAAAGAAATTGTTTTTGGATTTTTTGACGGAAATCGGAAATTTGGATTATCGTGTTGGCTAGTCATCCTTACTTATGTAGGGCGCAGAAGCCAAGGAGGACAGGCTGCAGAACAACCCCTTCCCGAGGAAAAGGTTAAAAAAGAAAATATCGTTGTGACTCGAGTTGTTTTGGTTTATTGAACAACGTCATCTAAAAAAAATTTTTGCATATGAGACATTTTCTTGCTTATTTATACATCTGCCTCTTTTTTGCCTCTTCTTTTTGTTCTTTTCTAACTTGTGCGTCAATTCTTTGATTTTCGCAACCAATTTCTCGTTTTCACCGCCACCCTTTTGATTGGCTGACGTGACTTTGAGATGTTTTTGAAAAAATTCTTTATTGATCTGCTTCAGGTTGCTATCGTCAGTTTTCTGCATCTGTTTGGTCAAAACGTACTGGCGTCTCCAGTAGTCGTCCGATGTCGTCTTTTCCTTCCCACTGGTTTCCATTTTTAAGTTTTCAAATATTATTCATCGTTCTTGTAGTTCTGTTTCTTTGATATACAACTGTTACCTGAACTGGGTGTTTTCTGAAATTAGAGCTTCTTTAGTAATCTCTGGGTGGTGATCCTCAGTTGATGGATTTGCGGTGATGAGGAATCATAGGGCACATCTGCGTAGATGTCTAATTGATTGTTTCTGATATTTTACATTTTGAAAGTTGCGTCTCTGTTTTTCAAAATCCATGCATTTAGATCACTGTGTAATGAGAATTCTGGTACAATGGGCGATTCGCTTGTCTTCATGAAAAAATGGTCACCTGTGGTAGTGTTTTGGCCTTAATTTTGTTTGAGACTACAAATTTATTATAGTTGCTTTCAGTGCATATTTGAAGTTGGTGACGACCCTCGGGTTTTCTGAGTTCAATTGAACTTCTCTACATTTTTGTATATTTAGGCAGTACTTGGTTTTTTTTCTGTCAGCTTCTGGTAGCAGGTCGTCGATGTATGACACTTTTTTTCTCTGCTTGATCAACTTTTTTTGGATGTTTGCAGCTGGTTGCTTTTTGTTAAATTTTCAATTGTTTTGGGGATCGTACAAGCTTGAATGTAATGATAGTATCAAGCGTGCACCGATAGACTTGAAAGGAGGAGCTGCGACTGGTTGTGCGGGTGGCTGTTGACTTGACTTATTGTTATTTGGGATAATTACACTGCGAACTGGTCATTGTGCTTGCTTGTAGGGGATCTAAATGTGTTTTTGGTTATTTCTCATGTGTCGTTAATATCACACTATGGCTTCTATTTCTTTCTGCTAGATTACTTTTTATATAAGTGCTAAAAATATAAAAAGTGTTTTTGTTTTGCTAAATGCAAGGTTTATTTATTTTTTAAGGAGACGGGGTAATAAAAAATTTTTGTACTTATGCCAGGCGGGCGGCCCTGGCACAAGTACGTCTTTCTCCGCTGCTCGGAGGTGTGAGTCTTGGGGAGTGTGTCAAACTAACACTGCTGCAACGACCCGTGCAGCTGGGGAGACAACATTGCTGAGCTGAAAGAAATTGTTTTTGGATTTTTTGACGGAAATCGGAAATTTGGATTATCGTGTTGGCTAGTCATCCTTACTTATGTAGGGCGCAGAAGCCAGGGAGGACAGGCTGCAGAACAACCCCTTCCCGAGGAAAAGGTTAAAAAAGAAAATATCGTTGTGACTCGTGTTGTTTTGGTTTATTGAACAACGTCATCTAAAAAATTTTTTTGCATATGAGACATTTTCTTGCTTGTTTATACATCTGCTTGCTTATTTATAAATCTGCTTATTCATACATAATTGACAGTATCGATGATCCTCATGTTGGGAAAAATGTAGATGTTTTGTCACTCCTTATTCTGTTTTCAATTTTTTGCATAAATTGCATCGGAAATAGTTTGTGATCAGGACGGGGAGACAAGATCGCAGACGGATGGGGCAATTAGGGTTAGGGTATGTTTTAAAAAGTGCGTTATTGCAAGAAACACATGCATAATGAGTATTTTCTTTGGGGAATTGTTTATGTAGTTTTTCCACAACGACGTTTTTGCGTAAACGTATTGGACAAACAATGTCCTTATGGGGGTAGAGCCATCAAAAATTGTCAAAGAAGGATTGTGAGAGACCCATCAAATAACTGTTTTTTATTGGCTGAGACAAAATTACGAAATTCCTTAAGGAGTGGAGTGGGAAAAGGTTGAAGAGAGACAATAGGACAAAAAAGTAATTAGGATTAGGGTAAAAAATTTTGTTAAATAGGTCTAGATTTGTCATCATCAGTATCTGGAGAGAACTTGGCCAATTGCAGAAAGGACATAATGATTGATAAAAAATATACTAAACATACTTTTTTGTATATTTAGGCAGTACTTGGTTTTTTTCTGTCAGCTTCGGGTAGCAGGTCGTCGATGTATGACACTTTTTTTCCCTGCTTGATCAAGATTTTTTTGGATGTTTGCAGCTGGTTGCTTTCTGTTAACTTTTCAATTGTTTAGGGGATCGTACGAGCTTGAATGTAATGATAGTGTCAAGCGTGCACCGATAGACTTGAAATGAGGAGCTGCGACTGGTTGTGCGGTTTAGCAGTAAAAGAAACAGGAAGGGAATAAAAATTTGGTAAGTTTTCGGATGCATTTTAGATTATGCGAATGTTTTTTTTCGCAAAGGGGGAATAAACTATAATCTTTTACGCAAAAATTACAGCATTTGACGGATTTATGGTTTTTGTGGTGAAACGTTTTTGCAACAGAATATTGAAATCTTTTTTGTTTGCAAATATTAAATTGGAACCAGTTAAGGATTGAAAAGATAACATTAAACTTAGAGAATTTAGTTCAAAAGTCGTAACTCATATCTTTATAACAAATTGATAACAGAGAAGACACATCACCTGGGGTAGTTCGTTAGGGATGTTCTCGTGAGCTTCTTAAAAACAATCGTGTCGGGTCTGCATCATAGGCAAACTAATGTGACCGTTTTGGATTCTTCAGTATTGGTTTCGTTGTTAATTGCATTCATATTTGAGACATTTTTGTCGGAGGAGATTTCGTTCAAACTGGTTGAGATATTTGTTGTTGAATATATTGGGATTTGATTGTTTGATCTTTTACCAAACATCAAACTAATTATTAATTTTATTAATATTAATTATTATTACTAATTATTGACATCAAAAAGATGAAAGGGATATTTATAACCACGAGGAAAAAGGTTAATATGAAAAATCAAGTCATGTTGTTGATAACATTGCGAAGGGTTTGGAATCTCAGATTTGAATTGGAGGTTTTACCTAGGATTTTTTGAATCCTTGGGTTGTTTACAAAGAGGGCATTTGGTGGTGGTAGAGGTCATACATTGACAACAAATTGATTTTCTAGGGTGTAAATCTATGAAGTATCTGTGGCAAGTGGATAAATTTTTGATTTCTTGACAAGAATCACGATGGAAATAATGGCAATTACTAGTAGTAAAAATGGGATTTACACGAATGGGGCAAATAGGTTTGTTCCAATATTTAATTAACTCATTTCTAGAGAGAATACACGCGAAATGGGGACTTTGACCATCTGTTTTTTGATGCAATTTTTTGAATTGGTGGCAAGGGCGATAACAAATAAGGCAATCGATTTTAGGGGTTGAGTCATTTTGTGGTTGCTGAGAAAAAAATTTCGAAATGTTTCCCATTATATTGACAGAACAGATATATTTGGGTATGAGATTTCTAGTCCATGGTGTTCAAGTACATTGGGGATAACTACATTTAAATTTGCAATAACGAAAAAGAAATTCCAGTGTTGATCGTTTTGATAAATGCAATATTAATCAATGAATGGTACCTTTGCTTAGGAACCTATATGTTATTCTGATACTTGCTTTATAGTGTATTTAACAAAGCGTAAACCATCTTTCTACTTTAACAAATTTCCTTACGAACGAATAAACAGGAAAGTAAAAAAAGTATAAATTTTGAGCAGGGAGAAAAAATGTTTGGGAAGAGAAAAATATGTAATATAAATTTTTTAACTGAAGAGCGCCCAAGTTGACTGGGAAGTGCTCTTCGACATCAATGAGGGCTAGGAAGAGTTCCCAGTGCATCATTCCCATGATGTTTCTAGTAGAACCCTCGCATCAACGTTCGTAGTCTGTATAATGGATAATGACACAGGGTTTAATCTCTTCGGTGAGAGTTTCAGTGAACGACCTCTCGAGGGACTCTACTTTCACTAGACGGTCAACAAAATGGAACAGCATTATAGAAGATCTGGAAAAAAGGGATTTTAGAGACATTTAAAGCTTGGGATATATTTATAAAAAATGTCCAATATGGTGAATATGGCGTTAAGTTAATAGTGCCATCAGTCCAAGTGTTTAAATATTCAAAATGTAGTATTGGTTGTGGGATTACTCTGTTACATTTTGTTGTGACAAATGATTTTTCAAAACATTGAATTTGTACAAAGCAATTTTGGTACAAGAATATCAATGCTGTTTTTAAATTGCTAAATGTGTCAAACTCTTTAGTGAGTGAATCGTTTTACATGAATTAGTTTTTGACAGATCAGAATAAATATTTTGAAGTACACCGTTTGAATTTTCTAGAATAAAGAAGAAGAATTTCCAATGGACAGAGAGAGGGTTAAAACTTATTAAACAAAAATTTTCACTTTCAATCTCTTTGAGTGTTACTAGCATGGTAGGTACAGGAGTTGGGTATGCATCGAAAGATCGTTGAATTTTGTGCAACTTTACAAATTTATTGTTAACCGCAAAAATCAAAATTTAGACTGGTACATAAGCAAGGTAGATTAGATGTTGAACTTCAAATATCGAGTTCTGTTTGTAAGCTAGAAAATTGTTGAAATCGAGTGTACTGAGAATGGGTAATGAAGATAGTTAATAGTCTGTAAAAATGTTTTTATAAATGTTTTCACGAAATTCGTTATACTTGTAGCAGAGACCTTGTATACGGCTAAAAGCTCAAAATTTTGATTTCCAATTCTGACCTGTAAGTTTTGATTAGTTAAGTGGATCATGTTTGCTGGTCTAGTTCATTAGGCAAACTATTAGGCTCAAATTGTGCTAAATAAACGAAATAGTTCCAATACAATGACTGAGGGGTTAAAATGACACTATCGTTTTCCCAACTGTCCCAAAACTCGAATTTTATAACAATTTGAGGGAAACTGTCTCCGTGATTCTCTTCAAAAGTATTCTTCGTTTGATAGATTGTAACAGGTCGATCTTGAAACAAAAAGTACATAAATGGAGGCGTTTTAGTCGTTAGTTAGTTTATTGTTTTTCATTTCAAAACTATGTATTGTTGTATGCTTATTTGTAAAAATAAATGACTTAAAGTTTTCAATTATTGCTAAAAGCAGGATTTTTGACAACGATTGCTTTTGATAGATAGTCCATCAATCGACTTCCCATTAGCAATATCGCAGTAGGGGAAAATGCAAGTAATAACTAGATGGACACAATTGCGATTAAATAAAATTAAACTGGATTATAAGAAATAAAAAAGAAACAAAAGATTCCGCAAATTTTTCTCAATGTTGAACTTACAAGAGAATTCAAAATCCAGTAAAATTTTGCTCCAGGCGCTTTGAAGCAATTTTGTATTCGATTTCAATGTTTACAAAAGTAATTGTGTCGTCAATCGGTGCTCTGAACAATAAGAAGTATTGAAAATTTGAATGCGGTACGGCCAGATCAATAATGTCACTGAAATAAAAAGATGCAATTTTAATAGTTAAATTAGTTCCTAAGGTAGAAATACTTGTTGATAAGACTTGTCCGGTGTATTGTCCAAATTGAACGAATAAAGCGTTAGGCTCTTTAATGAGTTTGAGCTGCATAACATATCATCCTTGAGGTGTATCTAAACAAAAGTTAATTAATTGGTAGGGTCTAATAGATGTAACTTTTTTAAAATTTTTGAGACAAATTCTTCTCTTTTTTATCACAGTTTTAAGGAGATACCACCACACTTCGAATGATAGCATCATTTTGTGGTTGTGTTTGATGTGACTCGAGACTTGTGTATGTTGGTTTATTATTTTCAGTATGAAAATGCTCATCAATTTTAGTTTCTCTTGGTTGATGCTCAACACACATAATTTTTTTCTAATGTGCTGTAAGGATGATAATTACTAACAGCTAAAAATTGATTGGTTCTCTGTGGAGCCGACGGTTTGGTTTCGTTAGAAAATACCGGTGTAAAAAACGATAAGACACAAAGATCATAAGTTGCTCCTTATAGAATTTTCCAAAAACCTATTGTTTTTTTGGATATTTTGCGGATTTCGAACTCTCTTATGATAGTTACAATTACATCAGTTAAGAATTTTATGTACGAGAAACAAGCAAAATCAACTCCAATTTTTTCAGATAAAAAGTGATGATTTCAAAAGTGCCTTAGAACTGGTCTGTAAAAAATGTAGGTGAAAGCAGAGAGTCTGGATAAACTTGTCTATTAATGCCCATTGCTGACGCATAGATATCTTGTTGTCAATAATCTATGCTTCCTCCTTCTGGAATTTCTTTTGTTTGATGCTTCCGAATGCAAGATATTGTCCTGAAATGATTTAAGTAGATTTGGTGTGTATACTCCGGCACGTTGTGATTCGTTACCGTAAATTTTAGAACAGAATTACTTATTCCTGAAGAGCATTTTTTGGCGTTTGTAAAGGAACAGGTGCTGGCATCAAATGGTACCATAAATTTTCATGATCAATATCTAATTGGTAGGCATTTTTGTAGCCTCCAACACAATCTTCTTCATTTACAAATGGATAAGTTTAATTGGGTCGACAAACATTCAGACATTTCCCTATCATCATAGTGAATAGGAATCCTATCATAACACTGGTCAAGAACCTTAAGTGATGAGTTTTGTTTTGGACAGTGATACAGCCAACCTTTGCTAACATCTGTGTCAAAAACACTGAGCGGTTGCCGGTTAACAAGTATCCAGCTAAACGATTATATGGGATAGCCTGCATGAGTATCATTTGTTTTTGAGTTCGAGCAAGTTCGCATTGCTCTATGACCAAATATTTCCATGCTTGTTTTATTTGCATGTAATTGCGATATATGACAAAATCCAATTTTACCTCAAGGTTAAGATCATAGTCTAACTTGTCTGTGTCTAAGTGTTCCCATGCAACAAAATCATTGTCGGATGTTCGGATCTGGTCGTCTGAAGGCTTCCTAATAAACCCATTTACACTAAGGCTGTTGTCAGGATCAATACAAGCTTTATGAAAAAATTGTTGAGTTTTTGATTTTTAAAGTTTGCCAGTCTTCATATTAGATACATCTTTATAAAAAACATATACAGAATCTAAACTTGGTCTGTAAATAAATTATGGTCTTCCAAAAACCTTTTCTTTTTCATCAACTACTCTAACTTTTATGTCCAATTCAGCAGGAGAATACGTTCCTGGTCCTTCATAGGGAGTCTCCTGCTGACGAATCAGATTCAAGATCAACTCCCTAATTTTCATGGGAGACCGCTTTTATTCCATGTTTTATTTTTAGTTCCTTGTCATCATTATCAACTTCGGTAACAGAAATGCTTCAAGTTTTTCTAGCGTTTTAACATTGCTCGGGCGAAACAATAAGTTTGTATGTTATTATTGGAGCATTTTGTACAATTGACGAACGGAAAAGCATGACACAATTCTAACGAATGAGCATTGCAGTGACTTTGCACATAAGAGCTTTAACAAAATTCCGCTAAGAGCGCCGATAAAGTGTTACATGTGTATCAACAATCTGAGTGTTTTCGGTTGTGATTTTGCAAGGAGAAACTTGTGTTAGAGCATACATTATTTTCTTTTATTTTAGAACAGTCATAGTGAATGACCTTAAGTTCGGCAGATACATCATTAATATCCTCAAAAGGAGGTCCAGTAGCGTTAATAACTATAAAAAGAGTACAAAAGTAGAAAAGACTTACAACTAAATAAGGAAAATAGAGTTCTTTGAAACAAGGATATCATTTTATCCTGTTATTTTTAGCGCTTCAAGTCAAGAGGTAAGGCTACGGGTTTTAATAATAGGCACGTCCAGTAAGTGTTGACTGGTTTTATTGTTAATTAAAACAAACTTAAGTAAATCCGGCTCGATAGCGTGATGGCGGCTGGGCTGAGCGAGTAGAAGTTTGTCTGCTATTATTAGTAATTTTATCATCAAAGGTTTGTAAGCTTTTTCAGAGGTGCTACATGGATGTCCCTCCGTTTTTGTTTATTTTTTTGACAATCAAAGCAATCAGCAATCAAATTTTTCATTCCATTTGTATAATCGGGGCCATTTAAAAAATCTTTTTACGTTAGCAAGTGTTTTATCTAGTCGTACATGACCTGACAATTCACAATGAGCCAACTGAAATGCTTTTAAGAACAATGACAGTGGTACATAAATTTTTAAATTCTCAATATCTGGTTCGTCAGTTGTTGCTGAATACATAATATGTTCCCTACAAAACACAATTTTTCAAAGTTGTTAATGTACGACATGATGGCTTTAGATTGTCGGAACGCAATTTTGTTTTCATCTTTGGTATTTTCTGTCCTTTGTTGACAAATTTGTTGTAGTACTGGGTGTATTAATTGTTCTTGACAAATTACCGAAGTATTTAAATCAACTTCCTTAGAGAAGGTTGTAAGTTTGTCACTGAGTTCCCTTGCATCTTTAATTTTTGGATTTTCGGAATTTTTTTTAGTTAATTCGGTTTTATCTACACGTGTACTTTTTTTCACGAGAAAAACTTTATCGTATACTTAAGGGAACTATACTCTGAGTCTGTTGTAATAGTTTGATCAATGTAGAGTTTGCCAAAATTTAAGTCCGGCGGCAGGTTCTTATTGAACAACTCAAAATCTGAAATCGGTTTTGTTTGGTTGTCTCTTCCTCTCGCTAGTAAATAAATTATGGTCTTCCAAAAACCTTTTCTTTTTCATCAACTACTCTAACTTTTATGTCCAATTCAGCAGGAGAATACGTTCCTGGTCCTTCATAGGGAGTCTCCTGCTGACGAATCAGATTCAAGATCAACTCCCTAATTTTCATGGGAGACCGCTTTTATTCCATGTTTTATTTTTAGTTCCTTGTCATCATTATCAACTTCGGTAACAGAAATGCTTCAAGTTTTTCTAGCGTTTTAACATTGCTCGGGCGAAACAATAAGTTTGTATGTTATTATTGGAGCATTTTGTACAATTGACGAACGGAAAAGCATGACACAATTCTAACGAATGAGCATTGCAGTGACTTTGCACATAAGAGCTTTAACAAAATTCCGCTAAGAGCGCCGATAAAGTGTTACATGTGTATCAACAATCTGAGTGTTTTCGGTTGTGATTTTGCAAGGAGAAACTTGTGTTAGAGCATACATTATTTTCTTTTATTTTAGAACAGTCATAGTGAATGACCTTAAGTTCGGCAGATACATCATTAATATCCTCAAAAGGAGGTCCAGTAGCGTTAATAACTATAAAAAGAGTACAAAAGTAGAAAAGACTTACAACTAAATAAGGAAAATAGAGTTCTTTGAAACAAGGATATCATTTTATCCTGTTATTTTTAGCGCTTCAAGTCAAGAGGTAAGGCTACGGGTTTTAATAATAGGCACGTCCAGTAAGTGTTGACTGGTTTTATTGTTAATTAAAACAAACTTAAGTAAATCCGGCTCGATAGCGTGATGGCGGCTGGGCTGAGCGAGTAGAAGTTTGTCTGCTATTATTAGTAATTTTATCATCAAAGGTTTGTAAGTTAGAAGGACCTTTTTCCGGTCTGCTAGGGCGGAGTGGACTTAAATTCGGATCTAATTGTATTTTAAAATTGTTCTGGCGGCAAGGAGTTGAGCTTCTCGTTTGACTACCACTGGGCAGATTTGTTTGGATTGGCGGGTTGTTGTCACGACCACCTGAACTTGCTTCATCAAATCCTGAATCGAAATTGGTAGGAGTTCAGTCACGGTCGAAAATATGTACGGGTGAATCTGTTCGTATGAAATTCCCCACGGGAAAAAATTTGGTGTTAGTTGGGCTTTGGAAAGAGAACTAAGTCAAAGGAATATTGAATTTTTTCATTTGATTTGTCATTAATTTATTATAAAATGTGTCGCAATTTGTAATCCAAATGACAGAATGAATTTTTCTAAAGCTTTTACTGTATCTACTGCGTCTGTGGAACGTACAGAGTATACCTGAATGAAACGTGCAAGTAAATCGACAATAACTTAACAATGATGTTTACCATTCGATGAAGGATTTAAAGGGCCCTTGTTATCAATGTGGACCGTTTGAAAGGGGAATGGGACGGTATTAGTCCACTTTTTCAGAGGTGCTACATGGATGTCCCTCCGTTTTTGTTTATTTTTTTGACAACCAAAGCAATCAGCAATCAAATTTTTCATTCCATTTGTATAATCGGGGCCATTTAAAAAATCTTTTTACGTTAGCAAGTGTTTTATCTAGTCGTACATGACCTGACAATTCACAATGAGCCAACTGAAATGCTTTTAAGAACAATGACAGTGGTACATAAATTTTTAAATTCTCAATATCTGGTTCGTCAGTTGTTGCTGAATACATAATATGTTCCCTACAAAACACAATTTTTCAAAGTTGTTAATGTACGACATGATGGCTTTAGATTGTCGGAACGCAATTTTGTTTTCATCTTTGGTATTTTCTGTCCTTTGTTGACAAATTTGTTGTAGTACTGGGTGTATTAATTGTTCTTGACAAATTACCGAAGTATTTAAATCAACTTCCTTAGAGAAGGTTGTAAGTTTGTCACTGAGTTCCCTTGCATCTTTAATTTTTGGATTTTCGGAATTTTTTTTAGTTAATTCGGTTTTATCTACACGTGTACTTTTTTTCACGAGAAAAACTTTATCGTATACTTAAGGGAACTATACTCTGAGTCTGTTGTAATAGTTTGATCAATGTAGAGTTTGCCAAAATTTAAGTCCGGCGGCAGGTTCTTATTGAACAACTCAAAATCTGAAATCGGTTTTGTTTGGTTGTCTCTTCCTCTCGCTAGGGAGGGATTTCGGTGTAGTGGTCAGAGGTATCATCCTACTCCTGCTCTGATACAGGGGTTATTTTAAATAACGGTAACGTCTAAAGTGTTTAATTGATGAGCCGTACGAAAATTCTTCCGAAACGTTATTTATTAAACAAAGTCTGTTTTGATGATTGTCGTGTTTGTGCTTTACCATTTTGTCGTTTTTAAAAGAAAATTTGTCGATACCCGTCATGTTTTGCTTTAGGATTGGAAAAAATCATCTGCTGGTCCCTTTTCACTATCTCGCAGCATGAAGTAAATTTTCTCGTTACCATGTTACCAATGTCTTTTGGTATCTTTTTGTGTTTAAATTGATACTTGTCAAGATCTCAAATTTTTGCATTGCGACTTTTTCCTTTGGTCCAGATAATTTCTGAAATTGAGAAATTACTAACTGGTATCTACAAAACCTGTGAGAAAGAGTTTTCTTCTTCTACCCCATAGATACATTAAAGGATTATGGTCTGTGTAGACGTATACGGAATGGGGAGAACCAATTAGGTAATGCTCATAAGATTGTAATGAAGTATTAAAACGCAACGTTTGCGTGCTCTGGTGCTCATTTTTTGTTCCGCTTTAGCGTAAATTCTAGAGTTGAAAAACACAATTCATTTCCCTTCTGGAAATTCCTATACGAGAGTTGAGCTAACACCTATGGAAGAAGCATCTACATGCACGTGAAAAGGGTGTATAGTATCAGGTATTGCTAAATTAGTATCTTCGCTAATCCTGTCTTTAATATCATTAAACAGTTTTTCTTGTTCCGTTGTCCAGACAAATTTAGTTTCCGTGCGGGTTAGGTCATAGAATGGTTTGCAGTCGACGTGCAAATTTTTGATGAACATGCTGGGGAATCCTGAGCAACCTAAAAATCTCAAAGCATCACGTTTGTTTTCAGGTGACTTAAGTGCTTTCAAGTCTGCTATTCATTTCTGGACAGGCTGTATTCCATCATTACCTACTACGTGTCCCAAGAAAAATACTTTCCTAAGAAAAAATTAAATCTTTTCAAGTTGAGCTTCTAACCTTGATTTCCTTAAGAGTTCCTGGTAATTGTCAATTAATTCAAACATTCCGAATTCATCTTGTGTTTGCATGATGGTGTCATCAATGTAGGTTATAGCTTGTTTTTTTCTGATTAATGGTGCAATGTGAAAACCCATTATACGCCTAAAGAATTTAGTCAGACCACATTTTTCAAAAACTCCACTTTCAAATGTGAACTGCTTTGGACTTATTACAAAACTTACCAGCTGTTTAAATTCCCCAGTTAGAGGCACCTTGTTATAAGCTGAACAAAGATCACTGGTTGTCAAAAGTTATCGTTATGTCTAGTTAATAGGCTTCCGATTGGTTCCAGTGGTCATTATTATCGACCAAAATTTGTTAATTGATTCAAATATCGGCCATCTACAACCATTTCTACTCTGTTTACCTTGAATAGGATTATGATTGGATTAATAAATTCTGATCCCGTCTCTTTCTATTTACACATTTCCCGGATTATACCCGTTGGGAACAGTTGTTCCAAAAGATTTTCCAGTTTTTTCTAATAATGTAATGGTACTTTTGAAGGTCTCTGTTTTTCAAAGCTGAATTTGGTTGGAATTTGACGAATTCTTGCTCTATATTTTCAACATCGTAATTGTGTTCAACATTTGAGTTTTCAATTGCTTGTCTAAGTTTTCGCCGTTGATGTCAGCTTGACTGAAGTCAAATACTTTGAGGAACGTTTGCTCGATTTCGTTAAATCTGTAAAGTTTTTCTTTGGGACGTTCAACGGGCCTGATGTTCTCCTCAGTTGTTTCTAAGTGCGGCTTAAGATCCTTGACGTCGTCGCTAAAGTCTCTTTTTCAATTCGTAGTTGTTGGTAAAATCTTGTTGTTTTTTGCGCTTTTCTGTTTTCTTTTGTTTTAATTCAGGAGTTTTGTTGGTTTCGAACAAATTGTAAAGTTTAGAAATTTTGGAACTTGTTTTTCACTAACATGGAATATTTGATCGCAATTTGTGTCACTATTCATTAGGTGGTTTATAAATGCAACGTTGTCGACTACAGAATATTCTGGTTGTTGCCTAATTTCAATGTCCTTAATAGTGTGCCCAATAGGATCCTTTTGGATGAGAACCTTGCTGTCTTGGGAATTATTTAGCTTAATTGGCAATTCCTTTTCTTTTTTGAAATACTGAAAACTGTAAGTATAAATACCTTGAGCTTGCAGTTCGTTTCCAATTACAAAGGAGGCTCTTTTTTGGAAAAATTCATTTAGTGGTCTGATTGATATTACGCGTGTTGATTTTGGAGCTAATGGAAATTATTGATCAAGAGTTACAACTTGGTAGGAACTGATATACGGATAGCTTTTGGTTTGGTACCTAAACAATTTTACGGCTACTTCAGGGTAAGTTTTTAAATCAATTTTTGGAGTGCTGATGTCAATTGACTTTACTGTGGATTCAATAAAATCCATTCACAACATGTTCGGTTTGCATCCAACTTTGGCTGAAAATCATGCGGTAACTTCCACTTGATACTTTCCTTCAATGTCGAAAGAAGTTTTAAATGTTATTTAACCTAGCAGCTTTAATTTCTCACCATTAACCGCTAAAGTTTGATTTTTTGATGCTCTCATCTCAATGTGTTGTGTTTTACACAGTTCAACGTAAGTGTGGTAATTGATTATAGAGCTTGATGCTCTTGTGTCCAATAAAAACAGTGTTTTTAAACCGTTATTTTCATTTTTGTCTCCGACGGACTAATCTAAATTATAATAAATATGTGAATAACTTGCTTTGTTTTCAGTAGTGCTTATGAACGGAGACCTGTCTAGTTTAAGTAGTCGTCATTGTGATTCTCATCGTTGTAATAGCCTCTGGGAGTTTCACTGGTAAAGTGGACTTGAGTGCTTCGCCCTTTACTGCTCTCTCTTGAATGAGTAGCATTGTTTTGTCTAGTAGGTGTCATATCACGTTCATGGTCTCTATTCCTATCACGATATCGATTATCTGTTCATGGAGTAGCGTTGCTTTGTCTAACCCTACTATTTTTTATATTGCTATAAAAGTTGTTTCTTTGTCGTTCCTGTGATAGGCCATCGTAAGATAATGATCGGTAATTGTTTGAAGAGTTTGATGAGTCACGTGGTCGATATGGGTAGTCCGACATAGAGTTGTTTTGGTAATTGGACTGATTTTGGTTAAAACTATTTCTGTGTCTGTCCTTAGTATTTTGAAAATCGTTTTATCTCGAAATTCTTTGAACTGGTGAATGGCTCCGACTACGTTTATAATTACGTGTAAAATTTTCTCGATGTTGAGAGAGTTTCCGATATTTTTAGAATCTTTGTACTTAAAGAAGAATGCTATTGTGTGACCTGAACGTTTGCAAAACTTGCAGAATCTCGTCTGGCTTTGTTTAAATCTGGGATTGTTATTGTTGTAAGCAGAGTTTATTTTGAGATCTTCCATGAGATTGGCAATTTCTGTGAGTTTTTTCTTTAACTCTTTCGATTTCTATTTTTTTCAATACTACTTGGGGCGGTACCCATGAATTCACTGCTAACAGAAAAATTTAAGTCCTTAGTTGCTACATGATCCTTTAATTGTTGCAATGTAGTTGGGGATTCTATTAACAACTGATGTGCCTTTTGCTTAAGTGCAGAAGGCGTTGGTCCTCTTACAAAGTACTCCAAACTTTTAGCGGTACGCTGGTCGTTGTTATAATCTGGGTCTGGCCATCTTTTTTCAATTGCTTTTGTTACTCGTTGAGTATAGCTTTTTATCAATTCATCTGGCTGTCTTTTAATACTCTCCACTTCAATCCCTTTTCTGAACTTATCTTTTGCATCAGTGAAACGGGTAAGGAACTGATTTCTAACTGCGTTCCATAATAAGGCTGCTGCTAATGTTTCAAACCATTGGGCTGCTGGCACGCGTAAGACTGAACCGAACAACGATTTTTGTCTAGCGTCGTATGCAGCTTGTAAGTCAGCATCCGCAGGATCTCTTCTTCCTAGCGAGAACTGGATTTTTCTTTGTATTAAGCTAAGGAAATTTTGGGCGTCCTAAGATGGATCTAAATCCGTAAATTTTTCTAACGCTATGTCAGGGTATGCAACGAGGTTTCCTGCCATGATATTGCAGAGTTTTTATTTGCTTCTTAATATGATTTTTCAGAATAAATACTTTACTGTACGTATTATATAAATGCTACTACTTAAATTTAGTTAGAGTTAGAATTAGAGTTAGGAACAGATTTAAAATTGAAACCGTTATTGTTTTTCTACAAATTCAATTTGTTTTGGACCGTTTAATGATTGTATGACAAATTCAAAAATTTTTCCGTTATTTGTGCTATTTAATTCTATGCACGAATTGTTATCTGATTGTTCCACTGTATATTTCATTAACCAGGGGTATCTACCGCTTGAATACTAAATTGCAATACAGTAATGATGATAGTTCTGTACTCTGCCGAACTTAATTTGTGTTTTTTTCTCTTTTTCTATTATTGACTTACGTAGATCTGTTATTTTTTTTGCTGATCTAAGGGTATATTGTAGTAATTTGGCTTTGTTAATTTAAGTTCTTTCAGTGAAATTTGTAACAAATATCTTTGGCTTTTCATAAACGTATACGGAACTGGGTATTTCTTGGCTACAAAACTTGGCTAAAATTAGAATTTTAATGTTTAAAAGTTAAATAAACACGTACTCTATTATCTATTGGTAACTTGTACAAATTTGCAAAGTATGTTCTATTAAAGTTAGTTAAATAAAAGGAAACTTTACCGATGTTGTTGTCTTCTTTAATTGTAAGGTTTAGATGATCAACGTCTTTTTGTATATGCGTCTTAGGAAAAGATTTTTCTAATTTTTGTAAAGATATTTTCAGAAATTTTTTGACAAATTTTAAAAAAATAGTATAAAAAGTTTTAATAAATGACTTTTAGTACATTGGGAGTTACGAAAACGGTGTATTTGCTATTATTTTTCTATGTTATGAAATTTTCTTCATGACAGAATTTTGTTAGCATACACTTTAATGTATAATTTTTCGAATTTTCTTATTAGAATTACAACTTACAGCGCTTTAATTCTAGCTATTTTGGCAAACCTTCTTATTATTTTTCCGCTTTTGCGCTAGTTTTTGGGGTAATTTTCCCTTTAATTTGCGTAGTTTTTGTGGCAAAACTGGTTAAATGCGTAAATTCAGCGTTAAATACAAAAACCTGCTTATTAATTGGCCGGGTGGCAAATTATTGCTGTCCAAATAGCCTAATTTCTCAGAATTTGGGCACAAATTTTGCCAAATTGGTGATAAATTACTAAACTTCTGCTCTTGGAAGGATAAACTCTGGTTTATATTGGGCTAATTAGTGTGCCTACACAACTATTTTAGTGAAAATTTGGTAAAAATCCGATATATTTTACTCTGATTACACTTTGGGGGGAAGGAAATTTAGCTAAATTCGGTTAAATAGTATAATAATGCCAAATTTTAGGCAAAGTTTTATTGAAAGTTGGACATATATTCCTCCAAATTTGTTTTGGGGGGATAAATTCTGGTTAAAACTTGGTTAGTTAGGGTGAAAAGGACGTAATCCATCCATAAATTTGGTGGAAATTGGACAAAAATTAGTTTATTTAGCTATCGGGGGGATGAAATCGGTTAAATTTTGATTTTCTAGAGTGAAAATTACAAAATTTAACCGTAATTTTGTTAAAATTTGTTTCCATTTTTAATATATTATGTTTTGGGGGATAATTTGGGTAAAATTGGGTAAAAATTACGTTAAATCCGTTTTGGGGGATAAAAATTGGTTGAATTTTGGATGTTTAATGTGGAAATGCTTAAACTTAATCATAAAATTTTTATAAATCGGATGAAAATTAGGGTAAAACTGTTTTGGGGGGATGAAATCTGGTTACATTTCGGCTAAGATGTAACACGTTTGAATTTAAGACTTCCATGTTGAAAGTCGCGGAATTTTTAAGATCTCTGCATTGAAAATTGCGGAACTCTTTATTCAAGATTTGAGTGTTGAAAATTGCGAATTTCTTAAGATTTCCGCACTGAAAAATGCGGAATCCTGATTCAAGACTTCCGTTTTGAAAATCGCGGAATTATAAAGATTGTAAATGCATCAATTTGTAAAAAAAAATCAACTAAAAAGTGGGCATAGATTACTCCCACAAAGGTCAGCACCATTTTACAAGAGTAAAGAACCAACTGCCTGTCTCTTTTAGGCTAAATTTACTATGTTTTGGAGAGTAAACTGATACAAATTATGCTATTTGTCTTTATTGTAATTTGCGTTCACTGCTATGCTAGTGGTTTTTTTCATTATTTTTATTCCGATAGGACCGAAAAACAAAGATTCTTTCCTCTGGTTGCACCAGTTATCAAACCGAACGGGCTATTACGGATCACACACTTCGGGATCCCTAAATGTATGCCGATCCGTCTGATAAAAGGAATAAACAAGTTGAAGGCTAAAATATATGCCCAAGACCTGTTCGCGCTAATAAATCTCAACTAAAATGTACATGGGGGCTGAAAAGTTAAATTAATTAAGTAGATTGTTTAAATCAACAAGCTTACACAGAGTTGAAATTTATCGGGTTGAGCTGTTTGTTGTTGATTTTTTTGTAGCGTTGATAAATTCTCGCGAATACTTCTTTCAATCTCTATTGTTCGCTTGAAATGTTAATATGCTATTTTCAAAAATTTGATTTGTTTTTCTTTTGAACATTCAAATTTTGTTATGGAAAAAATATAGCAGTTGTCTGCTGCTGATTCTGGGCTCTCTCGTCTCTCACTAATTTTTTTCCGTCCCACTTGGCTGAAGGAATTTATAAAATCTTTTCAGCTCAGTTTGGGCCAGATAAAGAGCGAATCACAAACTCACGTTCATAGTGAGGTGCTTCTTAATTTTCCTATTGGCCGAGAAGGGCGAGAGATCTAACTCTTTTTTATCTCTCGGAAGAATTATTGAAACTCCAAAAAATAATAATAATGTAAAATCTGAGAATAACAATTATTGATCACGTAGGCGCCTGTTTTCTTCTTTTCCCATATTGTAAAACCGCAGCAATTATGGTTTTCTTGGGGGCTTTTTATGAGGATCTATTGTCTTTTCTCCTGAAGCAATCTGCTTCATCTTTATTGAACTTGGGGAAAAAGATCTGCATTGCAACTGTCAAAAGCAGAAGTAAATTAAATCAGAAGTAAGTGCGGTGATATAGGCCGCCTACGCTCAACAACGCACATTTTCTATCCTGCATATAGGCGAGGAGATCTAGGCCTAAAATTGTGTTAATTTAAATAATTCGATTTAAGTTGTTTAAATACATGTGTACTGGTAGTCTTAACGAGCGTTAATTTGTTTGGCGCACAGAGAAAGAATGAATAATTAACGCCTAAATACATTCGCTCCAATGCAGGGTTAGTTATCCGTTCATTTAACGGCTCTCGTAATACTACAGTAAATTCACCGCTTAACTGAGTGATGAAATTACATTAAAATACCGCTTATAAAAGAATTGTAAAAGTGTGTGAATGCGGTGAAGTTACATAAATTTACCGCTTAAATGAGTGGTGAAATTAAATAAAATGACCTCTTAGAAACCAATTGTAATATTGTGTGAGATCAGCAGTGAATGCGGTGAAATTACTTACAATCAACACTTAACTTACCCAGGTCAAGGTGTGCGTTATTGATCAGACCCATCCAGACTAAAATCAGCCAAGAACAGATGTTAGATCGTATTTTATCCGTGCTCGTTTTTAACTCGTTTCTGTTGTTGCCATAATCAGACCCATCCAGACAATCATCAGCCATGATCAATCTTAAACTCGTTTTTCATACGTGCTCATTTTTAGCTCGTTTTTGTTGTTGACTTGAACAGACCAATCTAGACAATAACCACCCATGTTCAGACTTTAGCTGGTTTTTCATACGTGCTCGTTATTAGCTCGTTCAAAATATGAAAAGACTCCCAAAAAGCAGAACTATGCTATACATCGGCATAGATCCAGTCAAGGGCACTACTTTCAACAGACAAAGAAAAATCCCAGAGTGTTAGAAAGGCTTCGTATCTCAAACGAACATAATTTTTAAAAATCTTTAAAGGAGTGGTGAGCAGCAAGAACCAACACTCCAAAATTAACAATCTCTTGGCGATAGACATTTGAATGTGAACGGGAACAGCACTCAAGAGATCTCAGAAATAACTTATGAACGTTACCTAAACCTCACAACAAAGCTCTTGCGTGGCGAGGAGTGTACGATTTTTGTACAGTAAATTGAGTGAACAAAACTGATAACTCCCAAATGGCAAAAAGGAAGGAAAACTAATACGAAACGTGTTCATAGAAAATGAGGTGATAGTTGCGAGGCAGCGGGTTTTACTACGAGAAAATTTTGTGTTACACAGAACCTCAATCATCACAATCAACATGCAGATTGGTTTGCTGAACCAACAATTTATGTCGTCACCCAAATTGCCAATGCAAAGTCTGCATGTGATCAATAAATGCATAACAAAAGACTACTAATTCTTCAACTGAAATAAAACTTAGAAAAAAAACAATTACAAAAATTGTTGCAATTGTGAACGAAAATGAAGCAGTATTCCTAAAAGTAACTATCCCGCAAAAGAAAAATCCGGCATAGATTTTACATTAAAAACCGTTTCCTTAGTCTATGTCGAAAGCCAAAAAAATTATTAAAATAAATAAAAATATAGTATAAAAAAACAGTTTCAACAGGCAAAGCTCAGCAATAGACAACAGTGTTGATTGCCTCACTAATTACGACCCAGATTTAGGTGCGCGACCCTAGACCACTCTGATCAGACCATTTCCCAGACTTTGCCCTCTTATCAGATCATCGTGCGACCCAAAGTCCTATATGACGTAATCGTCACTTTTAAGCGCGATAAATCATTTTTAGAAATTGCTATGTGAACTCGGTTTTAATCTGAGTAAGCTCAGCAATGCGTTTTGCACCCCAAAACTTGCCTGTTTTCTTTAAGTAGAAAGATCAAATTTTGGCTCATTTAAACAACGGATTTTGCGATGCAAAATCGCTTACCATTTTGTACGAGTAACTTCACTGGTTGAATTGCCCTTGTCTTAACCAGCTTTTTATTACTGCATTCGCGAGGCATATTTGTGTTTAAAAGAGTAAACTAAATTTTAAAAGATTTGCATATGATCTTGAAGAGAAGATCTCATAAGAACAGAAATTGGATCACTTCTGCATAACCAAGTGATATGAACATTTGTCCAGTGTTTATGCTGACCGAATCGTTTGAGGTGGTTCTTTGTTGACTCATGTGGCCCACTTCAATTTTGATTGGTATGCTGAGGGCTCGTTCCGGTGCTACGGTTTCTCTTAGTAACTCTCTCTATATATCATTATCAGCATATTTGTAGCATGCGTCTCTGATTACGTCGTCATCGCATATTTCGAGTTCATTGCAGTTCTGGGAAAGTTCTTCTAAGACACAATAGAAAGGTTCTAAATTTTTGCCCTTTTCAATGTTTAGCAAAAAAAAGTATCGAACAAACGTTATATTTCGAGAGCTGATGAAAAAGAAAGTGTTCTAACATTTTCCACAATCTCTTCGTCGTCAAATTGTAGAATTCCTTGTTAGGAATTGTCTGATGGAGAATTTGCCTACCTTCGCATTTCTTCGAGCTTCTATTTGAGAAGGTCACCTAGGTTTAGGTGCGGACCCTAGACCGCTCTGATCAGACCATTTCCCAGACTTTGACCCTGATCAGACCATTGTGCGACCCAAAGCCCTCTGATCAGACAGTAGCGCGACCCTAGTGCGACCATAGTGCGACCCAAAAAGTTTGTGCGACTTTAGTGCGACCAAAGCTCCCTCTCATCAGACAATTCCTGAACATATGTCATAATCCGTTGTTATTTGTTTAAATTATTCAATTCAAAACTATATAGAACTCAACTGAAACTTTATAAAATGAGTATATCTTGTTAAGATTAGGACAAAACTAATTGATAAAAACATGAACAAAAAGTCATTTCGAAGTGCCTGTAACCTTTCTTGAGTTATCAAAAACAGTGATAAAAAAATGCAGTCAAATATATATGGTCTGTTGATGCTCTGCGGCCAGATTTTGGGGCAACTTATGTCCAGAATTTGGTCTCTGATCAGACCGTAGTGCGACCATTGTCCAAAGTTTCGTGAGACCTATGATCAGACTATAGTGCGACTTTGCCCTCTGATCAGACCGTAGTGCGACCATTGTCCAGACTTTCGTGCGACCTATGATCAAACTATAGTGCGACTTTGCCCTCTGATCAGACCGTAGCGCTACCATTCTCCAGGCCATCGTGCGACCCAAACGTTTCCCAGACCATGTATTTTGGGTCGCACCACGCCACCAGTGTGCGACCCAATTAGTCTGATCAGAGCAGTCTAGGGTCGTGCACCTAAACCTGGGGATGAATAAACGGGTAAAGTTAAGGTATGATAGGTCAGAGGATTTTTATATTGAAATCATATTGCACCAATAATGAAATATAAAATTGAACCAGAAAACTTAACACTACGAGGAAGATGTATTCGGGTAGCGTGTGCTAACTTATCAGCTGCTCTATTGCAACTGATAAAGTAAACAGCGACCCAAAATCATTATGCATCAACGAAAACAAATGGAAAGACTCAAAACGTAGTTTCACGAGGCGTTTTAAACAATGTGGGTAGTCAAATATCCATTAATGGTACAACTATCGGTATTCTGAAAACCAACTATCACAGTAGTCTCTGAGATAATTCGAATGCACTCTCCAAAGAAACATTAAAATGGAACTAATTCGTCCAGTTGACATTTTTTCTGCAAACATATCTACATGCTGAAGAAACTTATTGATTTGATTACCAATTATTCGTTGCAACAAGTTAACGCATTAGCTAATAATTAACACACTTTTGGAACTCAATTGGAATTTGCACAAGTTAAACAGTAATTTTCTATCAGATTTATCAACACCGCAAAAAAGCAACGCTGTTTATGCAAGTAATTTAACAAATAATAAAACAGGCTCAAAAGACATCCATTTGCGAGTAACGATGCTTTAAATAATTTTTTGCTATGGAACTTTTACTTCAAGTCGTTGAACTTACATGATATTGAAGATTCGATATTGGGTGTTTAATTAGTTTGCAGAACTAAGTAGCTAATCTTGAGCTTATTGGCTATGTAAACAAAAGGAACAAACTTGAGCGATGTAAGTTGGAGCGAATTGATTAATTGTTTGTTAAGTAAACAAAAGGGATACTAGCTTCGCAAAGTAATCAAGTTGTCAGAAAAAGCAAACTCAGAGGTCAATAAAAAAAGGCACAAAGTATGATTACAGCAGAAAAAAAGAATGGAAGAGCTTGGAAAAGCAATGGTATTTAATTATGAATTCCCCCAGACCCCAAAAATGCACCATCTAAAAGACATTGTAGTATAATAAAAGTGCGTATTTATTCCCTAAAGGTAGCTGCAAGTTTGGGGTTACCGGTTAGTGTTCTCAGAAAAGATGTAATGGGTATACTAACTAGAAAAAATTACTGCTAAAGAAGGGCGAAAAACAATAGGTATGTTTTGAAGGATTTGTCGGCCAAATTTATTGAATTTTTCCAAGAAAAATGATGTTTATTTGCCTCTAAAGGTTACCCCCAGAATGGAAATTAGAAAACAAAGAAACTCAGATAAAAGTATTTGCCACTAATTTTTTGTAGGAAAAATAAAGCGTACTGTATAGTAACACTAACACTCACCAATTGTTTTTAATTTGTGAATAGTAGGAAAAAAATTTTAATAACTAAAAATGATTCTTTTATGGTGTATTTTGGCAGGTTTTTCGTTTCTCTGTAGAATAACTAGACGGGTTTTGTTCAAGCACAAGCTTGATTTAATTAATTTGTTTTGATTGATTGATGACTTCTGATTTGTTTCGATTTGTAAAAATTACGGGTTTTATGTTTTACGCACGTGTGCAACCTAGCAATTCATTGTAATCTGGAAATCTCTTATGAATAAGTAGTAAACATTGGTGACCCTTTTTAACGACGAACACATTGAAAGCAACCAGACTTCTGATATTGAAACACTGAAAAAAAAAGTTAACAAAATCAGGGTGTACTCCAAAAAATTTTCTCAATACTATTTCCATTGTTCCTATAATTCAAAATGTTTGCCGTATTTTAGAATCCTTGAAAAAGGAGCCGTCACTTAGCGACAATAACGAAGAACCAGAATAAAAAAGATAGAGAGTTGAGAAAAAGAAAGAAGAAAGAAAGGAAAATAGATAAGTACAAAAATGTGTAACAAGAAATGACGTATACAGAAGATTGTCTCTCAGCAACCAAATAGTCCTAATTTCATTTTCAAATTCTAACGAAGAACAAAGTTAGCAAAACAAATCAAAGGGTCTTCATCCGAAGTAACATTTATATAATTGTATACCTATAGAATACCTACTAATATCATATTTATATACTAATATATTTATATACCTGTTATCCAATATAAAAAAACTTTGTCCACGCTCCTGTTGAAAAAAAAACAAAAAAACAAGCTTTGCACTTTTTCGATTTGCAACAGAATATTCCATATTCCTAGATGAGATTAGCGTTCAATAAAGTTTTTTTAGTTTTCAGGAAGCGTGTACATTGTTTTCAACTCTGGAGTAGATAGTGTTCATACACATACACGCACATTTAAGAAAAATAGAACAACACTCACAATTTGTTTTTATCGTAGTTATTAACCAAGTTTGCGATTTTTGATTCAAAAAGAATGTAAAGCAAGAAAGAACACAGCAATTACAGCCAAACGCTTTCTACTTCAAAGGGCACGTTAGAGAAAAACAAAACTTCGGATTCAGGTTGTTCGTTGCAGAAAAGTCTTAAACGTCAAAGAATAACGGTCAGCATCAAAGGCGACAACAAACACATTTTGATATTATTTTTCCGTGAAAAATTTGACGTTCTCGGACTATCTGCAAAATTCAACAGACACAACAAAGTTTAAGTTAAAAGAAAATCAGACCACACCATACTTCATTTCATTCAAAAAAAGCGGGTCTGATTGCTTTTTCGCTCAAATATCAGAACAAAGAAGTTTTGTATCGAAAAGGTAAAACACTTAAATCTGTAGCTTTCGTTTGAAAGCAATCATATCGTCCTGCCCCAGAACATTAACACTCTGAACACATTAACAGGACTACAAATAAAGCGCCTAGAGCTGCTGTTTTACTGCAGCAAACAAACTGAA
This sequence comes from Convolutriloba macropyga, assembly GCF_964194025.1. Lineage (NCBI taxonomy): Eukaryota > Metazoa > Xenacoelomorpha > Acoela > Convolutidae > Convolutriloba > Convolutriloba macropyga. The sequence goes on along the minus strand of NC_134474.1, from coordinate 15,750,662 downwards.
TACTCTTACGCGTGTCCATTGAAGTTGCTTTTGATAATACTTGATTTATTCAGCAGTTACAAAAACTTAACGAAAACCAAAACTGACAAACTGATAGATCAAACAAGAACAAAGTTCAAAACTGTGGCAATAATCACCTGTATCAATATGCCCAGCGCCAATAACAAGAAAAAGGCTATACAACAACAACTGCAGAGGAGAGAAGCAGAATGGACAGTCAATGTCAACTATCTTGAGGCAATGGTTCAAGAGGAAAATTTAGAGGTCACCAATTTGTCCTATGAGCCTCTTTCTCAACAAAAGCTGCAGTTAGACAAACTCAGCGATGGCCTTTTTTAAACACAACCTCACACAAAATGAATTGAAAGAAATAATGGAGAAGTCAGCAGAACGAAGTCCAGTTATCTTGAAGTGGAAAAAATATAGCAAAGACCATTCATTAGAAATTACTACAGACTCCGACAGCCATTTTCCAGAGCGCCAAAGAAGAGCACAACCACAACAAAATAACATTTAAAATGATGAACCCTCAACAACCCGTAAACCCTATTACAATGGACAACAAAAGACATACAGTTTGAGAAACAAATCAAAAGCGGAGAGTAGCACAGACAAAGTACCTACTCTCCCCGCTTCAGAAAAACAACAACAAAGCAGCAGAAATCCCCAACATGGACAGAAAGATGACGATGACATAGAACAAAGTAATCAATTGATTGGGAACGCTATCAATTCAGATACAACGTCAATGGGAGGAGGGGATACAACGTCAATGGCAGACAACAAAGACAGTAACGACAAGTATAACCCAAATTCCTATATTGAGTTTCCTCTGAGACATTTTGGGTACAGTCAAAAACAGAGACGCACCGATCCAAAAACCAACTTCACAAAAATCCGCTTGAGAACATTACAGCTGAATGATGAGTCAAACACACAGAATGCACTTCGTCAAAAATGATAGCGAGTTTTCCAAACAATAATGGTGACCATCATATAAGAGCAGAGCAAGGAAAAAGCAATGATGATGAGGACTCGACAAAATCCCGAGAAGCAATTGAAGTTAACTACAAAGAGCAAAACATTGGACCAATCACCATAAGACGCGATGTTGGTACCACTACATCAAACGACAAACCCAAATCCTATAAACACGCTAAAAGGAAACAAAAAATACACCAATCAGATGTAAGTACCGAGTCTGATTGCAGTTCAAATCAGATAATTGACACTAACATCCCAGATCAACGGAAAACACTAAAGAAAACACGGCCGCATCAGCAACAATCAAGACAACAAAACCTACATCCTTTTAACAGGAAACAATCAGCAAATAAAATCACGCCTTTACACAGAAGAAATCAACAGACAACAGACAACGACAGTAATTATCTACAATCAACAGACGATGAAAGCGACAATCATCAGCAAACCGACAACAGTCATCATCAAGTTTTCGTTATTTTGCCCTTATTTACCAGTTCGACAAAAGCTAACGTCTCCGGAATCCAACCCACTTAATTTTGTCAACAGCCTTCAGATCGACGGAGTATACACCTTCACATCAACAGAGTTTACAATAAATGCTGCCAACAATCTTCGATTAAACTTCAACTTTTCACATCTCCCATGAAGCCCAATAACTACTTTCACATATCTTTGTCATTCAACAACACAATATTCCAACCACCACGCATTCAAATTGAAACGTCGATGCAAACGTATGATCACCAACTTTCACCGACATATAGCCGGTGTATATGTGTCGCCCCGGAAGAGTGTACAACAAGTTTACACATACACACACACAGAAAGCCAAAAACGCCCTCAATTATGACAACAGATCATCTTAACAGCTTCGACATTACAAAACAATGCTGAAATTGCATATCAGCAAAAGAATCATGTAAACCTGATTGTCGAAATCTTAAATTGTAAAATACAACAAGAGTATTCAGTTTTATCCTCATGCAGGTGGCCCGGAATGTTCACGCACAAGCTTGATTTCCTTAATTTGTTTTGATTGGTTGATGACTTCTGATTTGTTTTGATTTGTAAAATTTGCGGGTTTTATGTTTTACCCACGTGTGCAACCTAGCAATTCAATGTAATCTGGAAATCTCTTGTGAATAAGTAGTAAACAAGTTTGGTATCAAAACGCAATTAAAAAGACCTGAAGGTGTGTTGAAAGGAAATGACTGAAGAATTGAAACTATAAAATGAAATTGAATCGAACTTTTGTTTGTTTGTTTATTTAGTTGTAGTTTTGGATGAAATGTTGTTAGGCAGTGATAAAGAAAATCAAGTGGAATGATAATTTCAAAGTGAATTTGTGATTAAGGGGCACATGGGAAACAAATCTGGGTAAAAAAGGCAAAAAATCGTTGGTGCTCTGGTTTTCAAATTGTCATACTGTTGAGTATATCAGGTGAAATTTGAAATAAGTACAGAAGCTACCCGAAAACAGAGCAATAAAAACAAAAATACTATAGTGTTGGTAATTATCCAGTGGAGAGAATCATTTCTGTGGAGAAAAAGCAGTAACTAAAGTATGGGAGGCTCAAAAGGTCAAAAAGTTTGCAAAAGAGAGCTTTTGTGGAAATAACGCGCTATGAAGTGAGATCGATGTCTGAGATGGGACTAATTAATTGTCAGAAGTTTTCATGAGAATAGATTGATAAGTCCAAAAGAGCACAAGGAATGATTGAAGGAGATTCTGATAGAGAGATACTCAAACGCTCGAAAATCAAGCGTCCATAATTTCAGCACCCTCAAGTCCTGAAAATCCTACTTCCTCCTGTCCGATTGACCTCAAAAATTACCTGGTGACTCTTTGGACAATTAAATACGCAATGAGAAGAACAAACAAAAGGCTTTTTTCGGTATATGAAACCGTTCGTTTTGGTTTGAAAACAAACAGAAAAATGATTTTTTTGTGCTTCTATTAAAAAATCAACACTCTTACAAGAGTTAAATATCTAACAAAAACCACGTTCAAACGTGAAAAAAATTAGTTTTCTTTCAGTTTCATGTTATTAACGCTAATGAATATTCTAAAAAGATCGAAGCAGAAAAATCTTAGTTTTCCCTGGTTTTTTTCGTCATTGCGTTTATAAGAAAAAAGTTAAAACTTGGTTAAAACAAATATTGCTAGATCCACAGTGGCAGCAAACGTTTTCATGGTCTAAATCAGAGAAGTATCAGTAACATGGAAAAAGATAAAAAAGAATGCATATACTTGTATAAGAACTGTTGAACTGAAACATAAAATTTGTTGGATCTTGATTTTATCAAAGCGAGTTGTTCATGAAATTCCGGTCATATTGAGCAGAGATTTATATAAGATAACCTGCAGCGCGTGACCAAACTTCTACGCCCATTATAACACTAATACGTTAGTTCAAAATGTTCGAAAAGGAACAACACGTTACGTTTTACTGATAAAAAACTGATAAGGTTGAGTGCCCTTAAGCACAAGAAAAGTCATCAGACGAGAGAGGGCGAGTCTGAGAGAGAGACTTAAGAGGCTGAAGGACAGCGGTTCGTCAGTCAAAATTGAGAGGGAGAAAGCTCAAGTGGAGCAGTTGATTCTCAGAGTGAGAAAAATGTAGTCGTTTAAAGAGTTCTTTGCGAAAGAACATAGTTTTGCAGTTGCAGTGATTGAAACTGGAAAGTTATTCAAAATTGCTGGTTGCGAAGAATATAAGTTTCTGGCCAGTAACATAGCTACTGGGAGGAAGAACTTTTTTTAGTTATCTGGGATAGGAGGTAGAGTGACGGATTTGTGGATACGTGAGGAGAGAGTGATTGAATTGGTTTGATTCAGCGTGAACCATTAAATAGTTTTGATAGAAAATTTCCTTTTGATTGTTGAATTTACTCATTGAACTGTCTCTGGCTATATCATTACTTTCTGCTGGTAATACATATTTTGATTATTATTTTAAGTATCCGAGAGAGCAACATTTTTTGGGGACAACACAGTACACTCCCTACAACAAGAGGAATTACCAAATAAATCTTTCGGAATTTTGATAGGGTTTTGGGCACTAGTAGCCTTCTAAGTCCCCAGCTAGAAGCCTTTCTACGACAAATATACAAAATTCTACATATGCAGCCTTTGCAGAAACTAATTTAACCGATCCTCAAAATTACGAATAATTAGCCTTCATTTCTCCCAAATCACTGCTGTAAGTAACTCCACAAGTGCCAAGCTAAAAAGTAATACTATTTTCAGACAGACAAATATCCACTCAAACATTCCACAAATAACACTTTACGGCAAATGGATTCAAATGTTACAAAATGAACTCTGGATAAAAGTGGTGCTCATTACATTAAAAATCAATTAATTTTACTGAAAATAAAAATCACAGCACTAGTTCTCGGACAACAACTCGCATTCACGAAGTATGTGAGTGTGCAAAACCAACAACTTATGCCGTCGCCCAATTTTCCATTATAAATTGTCCATACGATCAATACATCACAACTAAACGACAAATCTTTCCCTGAAACAGAGTCTAGACAATTAGAACCACGAAAAATGTTGCAATTGTTAACGACAACGGAGCAGTAATCTGGCGATGATATTACCTTACAAAATCTAAAAAAACTATCTTGCTAGTCTATGTCGAAACTAAAAATGAAAATGCCATAAAAACGAATAATTGTTTAGTAAAATATTTCAACCGTGAATAGACGACAACAGTGTTAATTGCTTCACCAATAAAATTGAATTAACAATAAAAACCGCGCTACGTTAACTGAGGTGATGCGTATGTCGCAATCATTTGCACTAATCTAGAAAAGCAAACTGAAACGCAACAATTATTCCTACAATTATTATGTATTTGGGCAGCGCGTGCTAACTTATCAGCTAATCTATTGCAAATGACAAAGTAAACAGCGGCCCAAAAACAATATGCATCAATGGCACACTCAGGCGAGGACTAAAAACATATTCTTATGAATCAATTGAAATAGATGGGTAATTCTTACATCCATTATTGTAGAACAAATGTTGTACTAAAAAGCAATTTTATCAGTAGTCCCTGATAGCATGTGAAAGCTTTTTTCAAAAAAAAAAAGAATCACCGGGGAACTGATCAGTCCCAGGTCGAGGTTTTTGTTTCTCCTCGTTTATGGCGCAGACCGATTTTGAACGCACACAGAGGGTACGATGCGTTCCAACATACACAAGCGAGGGTTTTTTTGATTGATCAACATGAACGCACCAAGTAATTACAGTCAAGCCAAAGTCCGCCCAACAGACGAGCCAAAATCATCAGCTTAGACGCACCAATTCGTCTAGTTGATTACGTGTCCAGCAACACATTTCTACATGCCGAAGGAACTTATTAGTTTGATTAACAATTAGTAGTTGCAACAGGTTCACGCATTAGCTCATAACAAACACCTTCCTGAAACCCAATTTAAACGTGCACGGCATATTAGATATTAAATTTTGAATCACCTTCACTGTCACTGCAAGATATTACTGCTGTTTATGCAAGTAATTTAAAAATAAAACAGTGGGCTGAAAAGTCGCGTATTTGCAAGAAACAATCATTTGCGGTGCATTTTCACACAATGAAACATCCCATCCTCAAAACTACAAGTAAATAAATTCAAATTCCAAATAAAACACCACTTGTACACTTACAAAATCACGAAATACATTTTGCACTAGCGTGGACGCAAAAAGGTTTAATAACGAAAAAAGCCCACATCTAATTTGTAACAAATGTCCGCTCCAACAAATTTCAAATAACACTTTAGGTCAATTGGATAAAAAAATACATTGTTTTTGCCCAAATGCGCTATGAAAAAAATCAGGCTCTTTATAAAAAACTTTTTGTATTTTTGTTGCAATCAGATTTCAAATCACCATTTCTCAAACACAAAACAGACAAAAGTTATGCAAAACAGCTGTTCACGTGTAACATTTGATGATATTACTGATCAATCACTCCACACATCTTATCAAAGCAGCAAGGACCAGTCAAAAGCACTCCAGTTTTGTTTACGGAAACCCTATTCGGCAGAGAGCTGTCAATTGCAGACATTTCAAGCTGAGTCTAATGTGATATATGGTACATTTCATGTTGTAAATTTGAGGCGGTATTCAATAAAATTTTCCCTTAATTTAATTTGGTTCATTTTGCTTTGTAAATTTTAACTTCATTCAGTTCATGTTTGAAGATCATCATTAATTGTTCAAACCTTTTTAAAGATGTTGTTATGATTCACAGGAAGTGGTCTGCATGTTTTGTGCATGCACACCACTTCCTGTTAATTTTACCGCATTTTCCTAATTTGTTCTTGTCTTCCTAATTTGTTCATATCTTTAGTGCATGATCAAATTGATGATCAAATTTTGTTTTAATTTCAATCCTTACTCTTTGTCAATTTAATTCAATTTTCAGTTGAATCGCTTTCCAACTAACTTTTGCTCCGCAAATTAGCTTAAATCAAGCTATTCCAAAATTCTAGTTTTTCGCTACGCAAATCAATAATCCTAATTCGAGACTTTTATTCGCGGAGTGAACAACGCATAAATTTTGTCTCGATATAGCAAAATTTCCTGTACAAAAATAATACACGAAAAAAATTTTATCTAGCTCCCCGATTGTCAATTTGACATCAAAAGGCGCCATACTGACTGAAATTTGTGATTGCATCAATACGGACAATGAGGACAAATGTATACACAGTCATTGGAGGGACCTGCATTTAAAAAACGGCTGTGTCTGCGTTGACGACAAAGTCGCGATAACCAATTCCATAAAAGACGCGTATAATAAAGCAATTCACAACACATTCAGGGAGCTGGGGAATGACCGATCTGGCCATCCACACATGGTGGCCATATATGCTCCACAATCTGCTGTCAAAAACGAAAAAAGGAATCTTCCCTCAGCAAAAATTGGTAAAAATTTTAAGTCCCTCCAGCAAATGGGCACTATTAAAGTTATGTAAAGTTCCTAATGAAGAAATTTAGATAGATTATGGCGGTCCTGTTTACAACGAGAAAGACCAAGAAGTATATTTCCTTGCATGTGTAGACAGTTTTCCAAAATTTTCTTCGGGCGAAGAATTTGATAGAGCAATTGCACAGAATACTCTAAATATTCTTCAAGATTACCTAATAATGCAAGACATACCACGTGTTATAAGATTAGGTCAAGCTAAGTGTCAAATCGGTCAAGAAATTAAAACATTTTTCAATCCTAATAAAATACAGCTCATCAAAGCTCCAGCTCACAATCACCGAGCAATTGTCTTAGTCAGGAGGCTAATTCAAACAATCAAAAGGCGTTTAGCTTTTATTAGGACCGCGGCGCGAAATCACTCTCATTTAAAGGCTTCAATATATTCGATAATCAAACAACTACGAATATGTCGTCATAAGACAATTGTTTTTTCACCATTTGAAGCTTATTTTGGGCGCAAAGTTAATACTCGCCTTAGAAATATAACTACAGAAATAAATCAAAATACTTTAACAACGCAAAATCAATTTATTTCCAATAAAAAACTGAATTGGATTTCTCGCAACCAAAATTTTATCTGGCTCCCCGATGGTCAATTTGACATCAAAAGACGCCATACTGACTGAAACTCGTGACTGCATCAATACGGACAATGAGGACAAATGTATACACAGTCATTGGAGGGACCTGCATTTAAAAAATGGCTGTGTCTGCGTTGACGACAAAGTCGCGATAACCAATTCCATAAAAGACGCGTATAATAAAGCAATACGCACAACACATTCAGGGAGCTGGGGAATGACCGATCTGGCCATCCACACATAGTGGCCATATATGCTGCACAATCTGCTGTCAAAAACGAAAAATGGAATCATCCCTCAGCAAAAATTGGTAAAAATTTTAAGTCCCTCCAGCAAATGGGCACCATTAAAGTTATGTGAAGTTCCTAATGAAGAAATTTAGATAGATTGTGGCGGTCCTGTTAACAACGAGAAAAACCAAGAAGTTTTTTTCCTTGCATGTGTAGACAGTTTTCCGAAATTTTCTTCGGGCGAAGAATTTGATAGAGCAATTGCACAGAATGTTCTAAATATTCTTCAAGATTACCTATTAATGCAAGACATACCACGTGCTATAAGATTAGGTCAAGCTAAGTGTCAAATTGTTCAACCAATTAAAACATTTTTCCATCCTAATAAAATACAGCTCATCGAAGCTCCAGCTCACGATCACCGACCAATTGTCTTAGTCAGGAGGCTAATTCAAACAATCAAAAAGCTTTTAGCTTGTATTAGGACCGCGGTGCGAAATCACTCTCATTTAAAGGCTTCAATAAATTCGATAATCAAACAACTACGAATATGTCGTCATAAGACAATTGTTTTTTCACCATTTGAAGCTTATTTTGGGCGCAAAGTTAATACTCGCCTTAGAAATATAACTACAGAAATAAATCAAAATACTTTAACAACGCAAAATCAATTTATTTCCAATAAAAAACTGAATGGGATTTCTCGCAACCAAAATTTTATCTGGCTCCCCGATGGTCAATTTGACATCAAAAGGCGCCATACTGACTGAAATTTGTGATTGCATCAATACGGACAATGAGGACAAATGTATACACAGTCATTGGAGGGACCTGCATTTAAAAAACGGCTGTGTCTGCGTTGACGACAAAGTCGCGATAACCAATTCCATAAAAGACGCGTATAATAAAGCAATTCACAACACATTCAGGGAGCTGGGGAATGACCGATCTGGCCATCCACACATGGTGGACATATATGCTCCACAATCTGCTGTCAAAAACGAAAAAAGGAATCTTCCCTCTGCAAAAACTGGTAAAAATTTTAAGTCCCTCCTGCAAATGGGCACCATTAAATTGATGTAAAGTTCCTAATGAAGAAATTTTATATAGATTGTGCCGGTCCTGTTTACAACGAGGAGGACCAAGAAGTATATTTCCTTCCATGTGTCGACAGTTTTTCAGACTTTTCCCCGGAGTATTTGATAGAGAGATTGCACTGAATATTCTAAGTATTATTCAAGATTACCTATTAATGCATGACATACCACTTGCTATAAGATTAGGTCAAGCTAAGTGTCAAATCGGTCAACAAGTAAAAGCATTTTTCAATCCCAATAAAATACAGCTCATCGAAGCTCCAGTTCACGATCACCGAGCAATTGTCTTAGTCAGAAAGCTAATTCAAACAATCAAAAGCCGTTTAGCATGTATTAGGACCGCGGCGCGAAATCACTCTCATTTAAAGGCTTCAATATATTCGATAATCAACCAACTACGAATATGTCGTCAAAAGACAATTATTTTTTCACCATTTGAAGCTCGTTTTGGGTGCAAAGTTAATACTCCCCTTAGAAATATAGCTACAGAAACAAATCAAAATATTTTAACATATATCAGAATTTTAAACAAAATTTAGATCTTCAAAAAGGTAGTTGGGAAGAACTCATCCCAAAAGACAAAAGAGAGGACGGAAACAAGAGCGACAGATAAGTCGAAACAATCTAACACAGGAGGCAAACAAGCGACGGATCACAAGAATACCGAGTCGAGTCATTAAACTTCTGTAAGTTGGCCTCCCTGTACCCCGAACTGAAGTTTCCCTGTCATTAAAGTTAGCAAAAAAAATTCCGAAAAAAAGATCGACAAAGCATCTGGATTGGCTATTTGAAGTAACAGCACGCGGCTCATCGGTAATTTAGTTCCACAGTCATACATCAATAATAAAAGAACCAGGCAAACGCGAAGTTACTATCCGTAACTCAGACCTAGCAAGATTCGAGACGAAAGCTGAACAACAGATAGAACTCAAACAATACGCAGACTGAAGACCCAAAGCACGCACGGGTAAAGGTATTGAAGAATTGAACCAAAAACATGCTTGTTATACCAGGGAAAAAGATTGAGGGAGGCAAGAAAATCAAGCACCGCCGAATTAGGGACGCTTCAAGCTGCGTTTCATCTATCCGTTCCAATGTGTGACGCGCTTTGCGAGTTCGCATGCCTGTCCCGCCAAAAAAGTAATGTGTACCCCAATACAAAATCCCCCAATACAATCTACAACCACAACCGCCGACCAAATCATTAGAAAACCACCGCAAAGACCAAAAAGAAAGACAACGATCAACATCAATCTGCAATCCTCAAGCAGAAGACAGCAAACCTTACCATCAATCCTTCAATCTGACGGATCCATGAATTCGGCGCAAATTTCCCCCAAGTGTTTCTTCAAAAAGAGTCCCATCTCGCCGAAAACGTCGACAACTGATAAAAACAGAAAGAGACCGAAATCATAACAGTTATTTCTACAATCCAGAAAACTGCCGAGCAAAATCCAGAAGGCGCCGCCACCACTCTTCATTCAGGAACACGCTCCCCAGATGTGCCCTATCGAACTCGAGATTATGTTTCTCACAATTACGAAGAAACAAGGATGACTGTGGAAGGAGCTGAATGCGCAATAGATTCAGATTCTGATTAAAACCTTGAAAATAAAAAATTTGTTAAAACACATATTCTATTATTTATAATAACCAGTACGAATTTCTGTTATAAACAAACAGTGCATATCGTTCATATTTTGCCTTGAGGGAAATGTGATGTATGGTACCTTTCATATTGTAAATTTGTGGCGCTAATTATTAGAAGTTTCCCTTAATTTAGTTTGGCTCATTTTGCTTTGTATTCATTTTAACTTGATTCAGTTCATGTTTGAAGATCAACATTAATTGTTCAAAAGTTTTTTTGTTGTTGTTGTTATTCATAGTCTGAGCATGCAGAGGACTTCATGTTAGATCTACCCCAATTTCCTAATTTGCACTTCTTCATATCTTTAGTGCATGATGTAACTGATGATCAAATTTTGTTTTAATTTCAATCCTTAATCTTTGTCACTTTAATTCAATTTTCAGTTGAAATGCCTTCCAAATTACTTTCGTCCCGCAAATTAGCTTAAATCAAGCTATTCCAAAATTCTTTTATTTCGCTAAGCGGATCAAAAATCCTTATTCGATAATTGTAAATTAATCCGCTTAAATTTTATCTCGAAAAAACAACATTTCAATCAAAAAAATAATACGAGATTTCACACCGCGAAATCACTCTATCTACAATACAAAACCGAATTGGATTTTGCCCAGCAAAATCATAAATCAGTACGTAAAGAGTTCCTGTACATCTTAAGTGAAAAATTCAGCTTCATGGGAAGAATGCGTATAACTATACTTTAATTCTCAATACTTTAATTCACTCTGTCGAGCAAAACTTATGAGTTAACGTAGGATTTTTTTATCTGAATGAAAGAGAGAACAGAACTGACTTATGTGATTAAGGACGCGTTCATTGAAAATATCCACAAAACACAACCTCCCTAGTCGAGACGTGGAATTATTAAAAGACCGTCCTCGACAGATTTAAAGTATGAAACGACTGTCATCGACAGATAATGGGTATGAAAATAATTTGTCTGGACCTAATGTGATGTCCTGGACTTTGGCTGGAACTAAAACAACCGTCCTAGAATTTGGCTGGAACTAAAACATACGTCCTGGAATTTGGCTGGACAATAAAGGTGTTCTGGAATTTGGCTGGACAATAAAACATGTCCTGGATTTAGTCTCGCGGCCGTTATAATGACTTGTTTTCAATTTCCTTCAAAGTAAAGGACATGTAGCGCAATTGGTTAAGCATTGAGTAAGAGTGGAGAAGGGCATGAGATCGAACCCAGATGTTGTCGGAAATTTTTAGTTTGCCTCATTTTTGCATGTGGAAAGAATTTGACTGCACTTATGGAAAGAACTAGTCTCGAATTTATCTAAGGTCCTTGACCGTGTAATTTAATTCAATATTTACCCCCCACCTGGAGTTAATAGGTCTTTTCATAAATTCCAGGTCTCGACGAAGGCTGGTACATAATTTCTTGGATCGTATAAGCGTTGGACGTATGTGGACTGCAATCCAATATTGTGGCTATTAGAGTGCAAACTTGCAGATCTGTTTCTGTGAATTTTAAGTCAGTGAAACTACACCTGCAATTCAAACATTAAATTAGTTCACAGTTCCAAGACAAGAAATATGAACAGACTTTGTTGTCACTGTTAATTTTGAAAAATAGACCAGGTATAACTCCTTGAATTTGTCAACCAAATATCTCACTACTCAACTGAAGAAGTAATTGTAGAAGCTAATGGTCCCAATGAACAATTCTTTCTTGAAGAATAACTTCAGTTCCATGTAGACATTAAAGGACTGGATCAAGAGCTTTGCTTATTCAGTCGTAAAGTTACTTCTATCTGTCAACAGAACAATAATGACATAACTGAAGCAATTGAGTTTCGTGCAATTATTTTAGTAGAAAGATCTACCCAAACTATCAACAGAATCCTTGCAAGCCCGGCAAAATAATAACAAGCCTTGCAAAAACAAAACATTAATTAATCAAAAAACAAAAACACTTCTTTTTTGTTTTGATTCACACTTTGGCAGAAAAACAAACACACCGCAAACCGAAAAAAATGAGCCATAATCACAAGAGATTGTCCTGTAAGAATATTAAGAACGTTATAAATTAGTAAGCTTTAAATTGAATTGTTCTGTTCTATAATTAACATCGGAAAAGCAGAGAACTCGAACATATTCTTAGAGAAGATAGGGGCATATTAAAATCCCAATTATTTTTGGACTGTAAAAACAACGAATAGACCGACACTAGCCTTGTTATTGCTGTTCGTCCATTAGAAACACGTTATTGGACCGACCATTATGATATAGATAAATTGACAAACAAAAGTCAATATATCAGAAACAAATGATGAATTTTTTGGATAATTATCGAGTTGAGGTAGAAAAGAAACTAGCACAATTTCAAATCTCAATGAACATTCTCAAAGGAAGCTCAAGTACATCTCCTCTTTATAATCAACGAAAACTGTGTCAGCAGTTTTTAAACGTCTTAATCTAGCGAATTTCTTGCCATTTTTACTGAAAAGAAAAGGCTGAATGTTGAAAAAATCAAAAAAAAATTTGGCCAAAAAAATTGGAGGAAATAGTTCAACAACACTTTTCTATCTTTAGAATTGAAACCAACAAGACTATCGTTAACAGTTTTATCGCATTTTTCAGCAAAAGTGACAAAACGACGAAAATCATACAATTTTCAAAAAAGTCTGAACTTCGATAATATCGTGGAAAAAATTAAACACTATTTTTTTAATTATATATTCTACGCTGGACAGTCTTTCCAGTAATATTACTCACAGCCCTCTGCAGTGAATAAATAGATCGCCCAAAATTGACTGAAGAAAAACCATTTGAGTATATAGTTCCTCCCTAATTAAAATTTGTGGGAAAAAAAATCAAAAAGATTGGTAGAAAAATAAAGCATCCGTTTGTAAAATGAGCATATGTGGTTAATGCTTTTGAAAAAATGGTTTGAATCTGTAACTCGGCTATAAGTCTCGTTTCAGTTTATCAGCACGACATTACAAGAAAAAAGCCATTTGTGTTCAAAGCATCGTTTTTTGGAGACCATTTTTGGAGTAATAAATAGTCAACATAATTTTGCCCGTCTCCTTGGAATTCCATATCAAGCATGGTCATCATAAGTTTAATAGATTTAAACTCAGAAGAAATGACGAATGTATTTATAGAGAAAATCCGGATAGAAGTTGGTCATTTTTTCGTAATCGGAAGTAACTCTAAGGCTCACGTAAAATCAGTTCAGTACATATGTTCTGTACGTTTTCAAAGCAGAATTTTGTTTTTTTTTCTTAAATTCAAAATTTATTTCGTATTTTCAACAGATCTCACTTATGACTCAAATTAATACTGATTACGGAAAATTGGCCATTTTCTATCTGGATTGTCTTTGTCAAAAGGGCTTCATTTTTCTGAAATTAGACCTAACAAAACTTGCGATGATTATATGTCGATTGATTAAAAAATCCAAAAGAGACGGCCAAGATTTTGTTTTTGACTCAATATGACTTAAAAACGGTCTGTTCACCATGTAAAAATGCACTTTACTTTGTCAAACAGTGTATATAAATAATTGTTACTTGCCTGTTGTCATTTAAAGATCAATTTCTGTTGAAGAGCATACATGTATAACTAATGATTCACTTAAAATCATGCACAAACTGTTTTTTTAGGAAATATGTTTGATATTTGAAAAACTTCTGATAGCATATATAATCTTTGTGCAACTAGAAAAACCGATCAATGATGCTTTGATTTAACATCTATAGTATACTTTACTAACAACTTTACTAAACAACTTTACTAATTACGTCGAGCTTATATCAAATTTAAGACCAGAATACGTCAATTAAGTTGAGCAGATGCTGATCAAAAACAGTTAAATTGTTGTGCGAAACGACTGTCTCTGATCGGTTTTGAAACCTTTTGACCGATAAATTTCCGAAATGACCGTTTTTGATTTTTTTTTGTCGGTCGTTGTTGATAGTTTATTTAATAAGCCTTAGACTGTTTTTGTGATTGAGTCAACAGGCCCGATTCCAAATTTACAAATGAGTGCGGAATACGTTGAAGGAGGAAGCAACATCTTGCAAAATGAAGCAAAATTTTGTAAAACTAAGCGCAGAATTTCCCGGAGTGTCGTCTCATAGTATAAATGTACTGAATCAGTATATCCCAATTGTAAATTATTGATTCAGTACTGATTCATAACATCTCAAGTTGTCTTCTCAAAAAATTTAACTGGACAGAATTACAACATGAAAAATTCGAAAATTTCGAAAACCTGCATTCATTTTGCCAAAATTCTGTAACGTGCCTTTGCGATCGTAGAACCGACACATTACCTCATTTACAGTGAATCTGTTTAATATCTTAATATCCCGAGAGTTATATCCCCCCCCCGGCCCAACTGCATCCCAACTGCGGCCCAACTGCGGTCCAACTGCGGCCCAACTGCTTATACAGGAACTATTCAGAACAAGAAATATCTTATTCAGTGATCTTTTTCAATTATGCATATCTCCTACAACCCGCGTCTAAATACCGTCATTTTAAAGTTATTGTGGATTCACTGAATATTCAGTAAGTTGCAACACATCTTGCATCCTGCACCAAGTCTTCGGATCCACAGTGTGGATCAACTTGGTTCGGGATTTGAGAAGGATCGAGTCAGCAGGAGATGAACAGTCGGATGAGTCGATCAGTAACTCGAATGCAACCAATTGGTGCAAATTGAGATACATTATTAAAATGATAAAAAACGTTATGCGGGGGGGGGGAAGAGGAGAAGGAGGAGAGGAGGGGGGAGGAGTTATACATTTATAAACATGTGGGGGGGGGGGAGGAAGATGAGAAGGAGGAGAGGAGGGGGGAGTTATAATTTTATAAACATGTGGGGGGGGAGTGGGCAGCCAATCCATTGGCTGCAGTGGGGGGCGGGGAGGAAGAGGAGAAGGAGGAGAGGAGGGGGGAGGAAAGTTATAATTTTATAAACAATAAACATGTGGGGGGGAGGAGAAGAAGGTGCCAGATGGCCAGAAATGGGTTCTGTAGTTAGACATATTAATTGGCTGCATGGAGGAGAAGGAGCAGGAGGAGAAGGAGAAGGAGGAGAGGAGGGGGGTACTATGATACCACGGGACGCATGAAAGATGTTACCCTTTTTCAGGTCGAGGTCCCAGAACAGAGGTCCCTTCTCACA
>NC_134474.1:15711370-15722262 GCF_964194025.1 Convolutriloba macropyga | reverse complement strand
TGAAAAACAGATCATAGTTGTTTTTATGTGAAGAAGTTTGTTTTCAAAATTTTTGCTGAATACTAGCGAAAAAAATCCATCTAATATATATATGGCTTCTATGTAAGCATGATTTGTCAGATTGACCATGGAAAAGCAGGCATTACAGGAAAAAGGAGAAGAACATTATCCTTGTCAACAAAGCAACCGTCTTCTCAATATGAATTTGATTGACTTGAAAACGCACTTTCTCTAGTTCACTCCTAATTGATTGAATCATGAAACTACAGAATTGATCTGACGTAGAAAATCTGACGTAGAAAAGACGTTTTCTTTGAGAAAAATTGACTTTTAATTCACGCTTTTTGATGTTTTGCGTTAATATTATAAAGAATTTTTTTGTTTTAAATAATCGAAATTGTTCCAAATTGGGAGCTGTCCCAATATAGAACAAATTAATTGAAACTAACTTTAAACTGAGTCTTTGCTGAAAAAACAAAACTTAACCGACGATTTTTAATTTTATGAAATATCGATATTCGGTATTTTAATTTGAGAAAAACTTTTAACTGGATCTTGAACCTGTCTATTTCGTAAAAATTTTGTCATTGTGGCCTATTTTCAATTAGAAAAGAATAAATGAAATAATAGGAATCTGTTTCTGTGGTACTTCTGTTACTTCTAGCGTTGAAACTCATCGCTTCAATCCCTTTTTGCAATTAACTGTTTAAGTTTAAGCAAATTTTTCTGCGACTTTCCAATGAGCTGCTTTATGTTTCAAAATAACTAATAATGCATGCAGTTTAATATGTGTTAAAATTATATCGAGATGAGTGTTTTGGGGTTTTCAGTAAAAAAAGTTTGAATTTGAGCTTTGTAAGGTTGATAGTCTAAAGAGTTTTTCCTTTAAGAACAAAGAGAGGTTGTTGACGAAATTGAGACCTATGTTTGAACTTTTTTTGCTACGCACTAGCCGTCTTGTTAATTTTAAGATCTATCTCAGATTCCGAACTGCAATTTTTAGCGCGAGGCAACCATTCAACAATGCCGTTTTTTCAGTTATCTCTAAATGGCGTGCTGTTTTTCATTTATTTTGGCAATAGTTGGCATATATAACCGTTGAAAATGATCTACATCTCATTTAAATCTCACAGTAAAGTAAAACGCACTTTGTCTGGACCTTTTTCACTGATCTACTTCCAAATACGTCATAAAAAATTCCATGAGGAAAAACTAAGTGGAAAATTCCATTAATAGGGATGCCTGTAGCTTGACGTTTTAGAGGCAGCAACATGGAGGCAACTTTCTTTTAATAGATGCATTGGGAATTTGTGCTTCAAGTTTCTCTGTAGAAAAATAATCATTTTTCAGTGCAAATTCGTAGAAAGATAAATTGTAGCCAAGTACAAAAAGGATGATAACGCTTGATCCCGCATTGATAAAGGTTATCTTCAAGGTTTCAATTCCCATAGTTTCTCTTGTTTGGTTCCTTTATACATCAATAACATCATTTTACATTTTACGGTTACAGTCGACTTCTCATTCTCTTACAATTTTGGGTTATAAAGTCATAAGAATCAATCTTGCAATTGCGGTAAAATCATCGAAGTTAATGTGAGGCATTAACATCCTCGGGGCCCACACAACCTAACCCTAACCTGCGTGCATAAGTTTCACTGCTGGTCTGTTTAATTTGCCTAAAGCGGTTTTAACCTCGCAGGACCTAGCTATGTTGTCGGGGCCGGTGAAAGTCCGTGTGACTCCTCCCAGCGGCCAGATTCCTCTTGGTGTAAACTCCTCAAGAAGCCAAACAACATCATCTACTTCCAAAGCTGCTTCACGAGACGTCCACTTCTGTCGTTTGTTCAGCGAAGGTTAGCAGCCTCTTCCAAATCTGCTGAAGTCTCTGCTTCACCTGTGTCCATGCCGAACTCTTCTTCGTCTCGTTGAAAACGGCTCCAGGAACATTGCAGAAGGGCCTTCCAAGCAAGAAGTGGTTTGGTGTAAGTGGGTTGTCGTCTTCGTGGTTGCTTCTCACGTGGGTGAGTGGACGCGAGTTGACAAGACACTCGGCTTCACTGACGACCGTGGCAAAGACATCTGGGGTGAGTTTTGCGGAACCGAGGTTCAAGAGAAGAGCTCGTTTGACACACTGAACGAGTCTCTCCCACACCCCACCGAAGTGAGGAGCAGAAGGAGGGTTGAGCTTTCATTCGACAGACTGGGTCTTCTTCTGATCTGCTTTCTTGCTCGCAGGAAGTTGGATCCGTTGTCTGACAGGAACAACCGTAGTTGGCCGCGTCGAGCGATGAAGCGTCGAATTGCTGTCAAACACTTGTCTGTGCTGAGGTCCTCTGCAACTTCCAGGTGAATTGCTCTTGTAACCAAACAAGTGAATTGGCAGATGTAGGTCTTCACTTCTGCATCTCGATGAACGACGGCAAACGGTCCAAGGTAGTCCACGCCGACATTGGTGAAGATAACTGGTGACTGTGTTTCCTGGAAACGAATGTCTGGCAAGTCTGCCATCGGTGGCTGTAGTCCCTGTGCTCGGAAGGGGCGACAGTCGAAACATTTGAAGGCCAAACTTCTCAGGAAGATTCTGATTCCAAGAATGTGGCATCTCTGTTGTATGTAGTTGCGAGTGTATTCCACTTCAATGTGCATACAAATTTCATGGCATTTCTGTATGTAGAGTTGAATGCTGTGTTCTTTAGAGTCCAGGATGATGGGGTGCTTGGGGTCAAAGGGTAGCGAGCTTCGTTTTGTTCTGCCACCAACGCGAAGAAGTTCACTTTCAAAGAAAGAGGACAAACAGAGCAGAAGGCCTGTGTTGTTTGATGTCTTTGATCGCGTCTTTGAAGGACTTCTCTTGCGATTTTCTGAAGAGATAAATTCGGGCTTCGTTAATGTCGTCGAGTTCTAGTTTGCCTCTTTGTTTCGATCTGAGATTCTTTATGAACCTAATGACAACAGCCATAGAGCGCATTAACTTCGTCCACTTTGAGAATCTGCTGACGTCGATAATACATTCATCGTTCGATGTTTCCATTGTGACGTTTGTCTCCTCCTTGTTAACCAAGGAGTTCTTCCAATGGCTTTCGGGATCACTTATGAAAGCTGGAGGTGTTAACCAGAACACATTGATATCGCAGGCTGGTATTCCTTGGGAGAAATGGTCTGCGGGGTTGAGTTTTCCGCTGATATGCTGCCACTTGGAGACGTCTGTGTTGCTGCGGATCTCCTGCACTGTATTTGCAATAAAAGTTTTCACCTTGTCTTTGCTTTGGATCCAGGCGAGGACAGCTTCACTGTCGCTCCAAAAGTGTCTTGAGGTAACTTGTATTGTGGGCTGCTTGGAAACAAATTGCATTAGTCTGCATCCTAGCACGGCTGCTTGCAATTCAAGTTTCGGGATACTGATTTGCTTTAGTGGCGCAACTTTAGCTCTAGCTATAACAAACCCAGTTGAAATGGCGTTAGCTGACTGAGATCTGATGTATATGACTGCTCCATAAGCCAGCTGTGAGGCATCACAGAAACAATGTAAATGGTTTATCGGAGATGGCTCGTTCGGAGAAACAAAACATCGTGGCATTGCTATTTCTGGCACATTTAGGTATTGCTGTATCCAAATTTTTATTGCTTTCTGTTTCTCATCTGACAGGAGATCATTCCATGCAAGTCCTTCTTTCCAAGCATCCTGCAAGATGATTTTGAGCGTAATCAATAATGGGGCAATGATTCCTAATGGATCGAACAAGCATGCAATTAAGGAAAGGAGCTTTCTGAGTGTGTAGTCCGTTTTGTCTTCCTGAATTGTGGCAAGCTTCTGGTGGAAGAAAGTATCATTAACTGTATTCCACATTACACCTAAGACACGATGTTTGTCTTTTTTATTGTCACAATGTTCTTTGGGTGTTTTGCAAAGACATTGAACAGAGTTTGAGACAAACTTAGTCAGACAGAATCCTCCTTTAGAGAGGGTTTGACAAAAATCTTGAAAAACCGTTTGAGCTTCCTGTTCATTGACAAACGAATGTACAAAGTCATCCATATAGAAACTGTTTGAGTATCAAATTTTTTGTTGCGTTGTTTCCAAAGTCTTTCGCTGTTTGTTGGAGCACAAATATTGCTGTAGTTGGTGAACATCTGGCTCCAAAGATGAGTAGCGTGTACTGGAACTGCTGTATGGAGTTCTTTGAAGGCCAAAGAAAACGATGACAAGACTGATTCTCTGTTCGTATGCAAATTTGCATGAACATGGCCTCAATGTCTGCCATTACTGCAACAGGATCCTGGCGAAAGCGGAGTAGTAAGCCGACCAGGTTGTTGAGGTCAGGGCCTGACAGAAGGTTTTTGTTTAGCGATTGCTTCTTAAAAACAGATGCGGCGTTTGCAACACGCCTGACTTTCCTTGGTTTGTTGGGATTCGTGACAGGGTGATGGGGAAGGTACCAAATCTTCTCTGGTGCTGGATTTGAGAAAGTAACTGATTTGACATAAGCATTCTTCAAATCTGTTTCCAAAGTTTTCTCATACAATTGCTTCAACTCAAAATCTTTGTTGAGTCGGCGCTTTAGGCTGTCAAGCTGTGCTTTGGCAACCGGATAGTTGTTTTCCAATTTACTGTCCTATTTCCAAAGTAAACCAATTTCATACCTGTCTCCGATATGATGGATTGTATCTTGTAGTGTTTGAATTGCTCTTTTACTGTCAGTTGAAGTATCCGCAGTTTCTTCAAATTCGGTTCCTGAGCCCCTCGATTTTCCCGAAACTGTTCACACATTCACTGAGATGTCTTGCAGTATCAACAGTTAAATTTGTGATCGCATGGTCAAAGGCTCTATATCTATGTGATAGGAAGTTTTTTCCTGCAGGAATGAATCGGTTTTTCGCTTAATTGGGCCTGTAATTGTCCAACCGAGAAGATTGCGTAAAGCAAAGGGGCTTCCTGAGGGTCCTTGACGGAACTCGCGTTCCAAAATGTACTGGGTAGCATCAACACCTAAAAGTATCTGTATCTTGTTATCACTAAGTTTAGGAAAATGTATATGTTGAAGGTGAGGGTAGGACGAACATGCTTCGTTCAAATCGTTCACAGGTGCATCGTTGAAAGTCCAATTTCTCACTGCATGAACACAGGTTCAACGGAAGAGTGGTTGATCGCTATTGAGTTTTCCAATGTCAAAGCGAACAATATTTGCGTGCATGACGGATTCGTCAAAAGCGTGCGACACATTCAGATCAAAGTCTGAAGTTTTTGGAGCCCCTACCTTGTCGGCAGTGGTGTTTAGGACGTATGAAATGGTGCTATCGTTGTCCAGAATGGCATAACAATTATGTCTTTTATTATCATTTCCGAAAAGGGTGACAGGTATCCCCTGTAGTTTTTTTTGTTCCTGGTGGAAAACCAGGATTGTAAACCTGGGTTGGATTGTCATTGCTTTTGTCCTGTTGGTCCAATGGTTCACACACTGGGAAATCGATTTCTGTCAAGTTTGTAGATTCGGGTGCTTTTTGTATGTCTCTGTGGAGAAGGCTGTGGTGTTTTGCCATTGCAATGTCGACGGAAAACTTTTGACGTGCAGTTTTTGGCTGCGTGACTGGTACTTAGGCAATTGAAGCACGGAGAGTTCTTCTTTGCTTCGCTATTGCGTCTGCTGACATCGAGACTGAGAAACTGCGGACACTTGCCAATGTAGTGATCTTGTTGATCAAGCGGGCATTTTGTTCTGCTCCTATTTGCTGTTGCATTTCTCATAGGCTGCTTTGAACCAGAGAAAGAAGAGCTTCCTTTCGTGTTGTGGCTACTGTTTGCCGTCGATTTCTGAGGCTTTGCATTATCGATGTTTCTATTTGCTGTACTGTTATGTTCAAAGCTTTTATTGCTGGGGTTAGAGCTTTTACTTCCGGGGAAATTCTGTTTCCAGTTTGTACGATTTTGGTTCTTATTCCGATTGTTGAAGGAACTTGAACCCTGTGATTGGTTTTGTTGACTTGAATGGTTGTTGGTGGTTGATAAAAATGCGTCTTGTAATTGTTCGAAGGCTCTGGATTGCCGATCCATTCAATCGGAAAGCTCTGTGCGACCTGGATTTGTCCAGTTGTTGTTAACAACATGTTCGGTCCACTTCAACTTGATTGGGTTTGGTAGTTTATCTCGGGCTATCCTGAGCAAGTACGTGGCCTTTAGGTCGGCACGGAAGCGATGTGAGGCAAACGTCTGAACAACCTTTCTTAACAGCAAAGCGAAAGCTATCAAAGCTGCGTGGTCAATCATAGCCGGTCTTTGGAAAGCTTCTAGTTCTTTTGTTAAGGCAACGACAACGTTTTGCGGGTTTCCAAAGCGTCTGTTGTGCTCTTGAAGGGCGGAAGAGTAAAATTTTGGGTTGCAAAGAAAGCCGGAGATGCAATCCTTTGCCGGTCCAATGACTAAACTTTGCAAATAGCTCATTCTTTCAGTGTCAGTGATGTCTTCGTTGTTGTGGATGGCCGAAGAAAACATGCTGCTCCATTCGTTCCACTTCAGTGGGTCTCCATCGAACTTATGAATTCGGATGTCCGGCAGCTTTACTGAGCGGTGAATGTTCCGTTGACGATATGGGTTGGAGTTTTGATTACCGATGTTTTGGCTGCTTGAGTAAACAGGTCCACGAGGGGTTACATTTGAGGGCTCAAACCTACCGTTTGCTAAGTTTGACCAACTGTTTGGGCAATATGCCTGAAATGGGCCGGAATGGCTTGGCGTTGGGAAACGATTGCCGAAAGAAATTGGAACAGGTGTCCTATGATCAGGTACATTTTCAAAGAGGCCGGTGTTATTAATGGGCCTGGGAGGGGCGAAAGTATTTTCAGCCGGAGGAAAGTCCCACTAAAAACTGGCAGTTGAGTATTTAAGCTGTAGACAATTGTGGGAACACACAAGTTGCCCCAATAGAGCTCTGCGTAACAATTGTTGGATTGACAATCGGTTCTATTGGTTGAAGGGGCTGATGTTGATTGCTTGCTACGTTGTCAGAGTCTGTTGGTTCCAGCGCTGATGGCTGGAGACTATTTTGTACACAAGAACTGACGGCTCCATTAGAGTTTCCTTGCAAAACTCCCATGGCGGACTGCAATTGTCTATGGATAGTAATCGGGTTGGATGTTGATTGCTGGTCTTCCAAATTATTGATTTGTTGCTGTCGGGTATCTTGCATACTTTGGACAACTCCCGGAGACTCAGGTGCAGAGGGAACCGGTATTCGATTACTGCGTGATGAAGCGGCGCTGCTTGGACGCGTTGAAATGTTTCTGAAGGAAAGTTCATGCTTCTTTACAGTTTGTGCGACTTCTACTTTTAGCTTTGTCAAGCATGCTGCATCGTTGAGAGAGTCTTCAGCGTCCACATTTTCCGATTGTGTAAGCTGGTCGACAAGCTCATCTAGCTGTGACATTGTTTTCTTGAATTCATCGTGTGTTACTCACACAACTTCGGGTTCCAGACCTGAGTGTATTTGATATTCTAGCTCCTGTTTGAGCTCTTTGACAATGTTTAGTTTTCGGTGAAACAATCGAACTCTTCCAACTATTGATGGCTTTCGACCTCCCATTTTCTTTATTGGTCTGACTATCTGAACTTTAGAGGAAGTTGAAAGGTCAAATGGAGTGAATATAGGCCCCTTGGAGGTCACAACGAGTGAATTTTTGACCTTTTTAGGGATCACTTAGAGGTCAGGTGAGATGACTTTTTGACCTTTTAGAGGTCACTGAGAGGTCAAGTGGTTTGACCTATTAGATTTCAAGTGGTTTGACCTATTAGCAGTCAAGTAGATCGACCTATTAGAGGTCAAGAGGTTTGGCCTATTAGAGGTCAAGTTGTTTGACCTGTTAGAGGTCAACAGATTTGATCTATTAGAGGTCAACTGGTTTGACCTACTAGAGGTCAAGTGGTTTGATCTATAAGAGGTCAAGTGGTTTGACCTATTAGAGGCCAAGTGTTTTGACCTTTTAGAGGTCAACTGGTTTGACCTATTGGAGGTCAAGTGATTTGATCTATTAGAGGTCAAGTGGTTTGACCTATCAGAGGTCAAGTGGCTTGACCTTTTAGAGGTCAAGTGGTTTGACCTATTTGAGGTCAAGTGGTTTGACCGTATAGAGGTCAACTGGTTTGACCTATTAGAGGTCAAGTGGTTTGATCTATTAGAGGTCAAGTGTTGTGACCTATTAGAGGTCAACAGATTTGACCTATTAGAGGTCAAGTGGTTTGACCTATTTGAGGTCAAGTGGTTTGACCTTATAGAGGTCAACTGGTTTGACCTATTAGAGGTCAAGTGGTTTGATCTATTAGAGGTCAAGTGGTGTGACCTATTAGAGGTCAACAGATTTGACCTATTAGAGGTCAACTGGTTTGACCTATTAGAGGTCAAGTAGTGTGACCTATTAGAGGTCAACAGATTTGACCTATTAGATGTCAACTGGTTTGACCTATTAGAGGTCAAGTGGTTTGATCTATAAGAGGTCAACAGATTTGACCTATTAGATGTCAACTGGTTTGACCTATTAGAGGTCAAGTGGTTTGATCTATAAGAGGTCAAGTGGTTTGACTGTTTGACCTTTTAGAAGTCAAGGGGGGTGACTATTTGACCTTTTAGAGGTCACTTAGAGGTCAATTGGGTTAACCTTTTGACCTTTTAGAGGTCACTTAGAGGTCAAATGGGCTGACTGTTTGACCTTTTAGCGGTCAAGTAGGGTGACTGTTCGACCTTTTAGAAGTCAAGGGGGGTGACTATTTGACCTTTTAGAGGTCACTTAGAGGTCAAGTGGGTTGACTGTTTGACCTTTTAGAGGTCAAGTAGGTTTACTTTTTGACCCTTTAGGGGTCACTTAGAGGTCAAGTGTGGTGACCGTTTGACATTTTAGAGGTCATTTAGAGGTGAGATAATGATTTTTGGAAGTCACTTGGGGATCTCTGGAGGAAAAGAACTGACTTTCGTAAGTCACTTGGGGGGTCCCTGGAAGACAGTTGGTGACTTTTGTAGGTCACTTGGGGGGTCGCTGGGGGACAATGGGTACCTCGCGTAGGTCACTTGGGGGGTCCCAGGAGGACAGTGGGTGACTTTTGTAGGTCACTTGGGGGGTCGCTGGGGGAAAATGGGTGACTTTTGTAGGTCACTTCGGAGGTCCCTGGAGGACAGTGGGTGACTTTTGTAAGTCACTTGGGGGTTCGCTGGGGGACAAAGGGTGACTTTTGTAGGTCATTTGGGGGGTCACTGGGGGACAATGGGTGACTTTTGTGGGTCACTTGGGGGGTCCCTGGGGGACAATGGGTGACTTTTTTGGGTCACTTGGGGGTTTCCTGGAGGACAGTGTGTGACTTTTGTAGGTCAATTGGGGGGTCCCTGGGGGACAATGGGTGACTTTCGTGGGTCACTTGGGAGGTCGCTGGGGGACAATGAGTGACTTTTGTAGGTCACTTGGGGGGTCCCTGGAGGACAGTGGGTGACTTTTGTAGGTCACTTGGGGGGTCGCTGGGGGACAATGGGTGACTTTTGTAGGTCACTTGGGGGGTCACTGGAGGACAGTGGGTGACTTTTGTAGGTCACTTGGGGGTTCGCTGGGGGACAATGGATGACTTTTGTAGGTCACTTGGGGGGTCACTGGGGGACAATGGGTGACTTTTTTGGGTCACTTGGGGGGTCCCTGGAGGACAATGGGTGACTTTTGTAGGTCACTTAGGGGGTCGCTGGGGGACAATGGGTGACTTTTGTAGGTCACTTGGGGGGTCCCTGGAGGACAATTGGTGACTTTTGTAGGTCACTTAGGGGGGGGGGGTCCCTGGGGGACAATGGGTGACTTTTTTGGGTCACTTTGGGGGTCCCTGGAGGTCAGTGGGTGACTTTTGTAGGTCACTTATGGGGGTCGCTGGGGGACAATGGGTGACTTTTGTAGTTCACTTGGGGGGTCCCTGGAGGACAGTGGGTGACTTTTGTAGGTCACTTGGGGGGTCGCTGGGGGACAATGGGTGACATTTTAGGTAACTTGGGGGGTCCCTGGGGGACAATGGGTGACTTTTTTGGGTCACTTGGGGGGGTCCCTGGTGGACAGTGGGTGACTTTTGTAGGTCACTTGGGGGGTCCCTGGGGGACAATGGGTGACTTTCGTGGGTCACTTGGGGGGTCGCTGGAGGACAATGGGTGACTTTTGTAGGTCACTTGGGGGTCCCTGGGGGACAATGGGTGACTTTTTTGGGCCAGTTGGAGGGTCCCTGGAGGACAGTGGGTGACTTTTGTAGGTCACTTGGGGGGTCCCTGGGGGACAATAATTGACTTTTGTGGGTCAATTAGGGGGTGTCACTGAAGGACAGATGCACTGCAAGCTAGTTTTGCTGGCAGAACACTGGAGACTGTTGGGTGCAGCTTCTGATGACTCAGGTTGGCTTCAGTTGGCTGGCTGGCTGTTGGAGGGCAGTAGTGGGCCTCTACTACAAGCGGATTCAGCTGGCAGAACAGTAGAGGCTGTTGAGTGTAGCTGCTGATAACTCAGGTTGGCCCGAGTCGGCTGATTGACTGCTGGAGGGCAGTAGTGAAGGTCTACTGCAGGCTGGTTCTGCTGGCAGATTACTGGAGGCTGTTGGGTGCAGCTGATGATGACTCAGGTTGGCTTGAGTGGACTGGCTGGCTGTTGGAGGGCAGTAGTGAGGGTCTACTGCAAGCTGGTTCTGCTGGCACAACACTGGAGGCTGTTGGGTGCAGCTGGTGATGGCTCAGGTTGGCCTGAGTGGGCTGGCTGGCGATTGGAGGGCAGTAGTGAGGGTCTACTGCAAGCTGGTTCTGCTGGCAGAACACTGGAGGCTGTTGGGTGCAGCTGCTGATGGCTCAAGTTGGCCTGAGTGGGCTGGCTGGCGATTGGAGGGCAGTAGTGAGGGTCTA
>NC_134474.1:15413870-15706370 GCF_964194025.1 Convolutriloba macropyga | reverse complement strand
CTGGTCTTAAATTTGATATAAGCTCGACGTAATTAGTAAAGTTGTTTAGTAAAGTTGTTAGTAAAGTATACTATAGATGTTAAATCAAAGCATCATTGATCGGTTTTTCTAGTTGCACAAAGATTATATATGCTATCAGAAGTTTTTCAAATATCAAACATATTTCCTAAAAAACAGTTCGTGCATGATTTTAAGTGAATCATTAGTTATACATGTATGCTCTTCAACAGAAATTGATCTTTAAATGACAACAGGCAAGTAAGAATTATTTATATACACTGTTTGACAAAGTAAAGTGCATTTTTACATGGTGAACAGACCGTTTTTAAGTCATATTGAGTCAAAAACAAAATCTTGGCCGTCTCTTTTGGATTTTTTAATCAATCGACATATAATCATCGCAAGTTTTGTTAGGTCTAATTTCAGAAAAATGAAGCCCTTTTGACAAAGACAATCCAGATAGAAAATGGCCAATTTTCCGTAATCAGCATTAATTTGAGTCATAAGTGAGATCTGTTGAAAATACGAAATAAATTTTGAATTAAAAAAAATTAAAGTTCTGCTTATAAATGTGCAGAACATATGTACTGAACTGATTTTATGTGAGCCCTAGAGTTTCTTCCGATTACGAAAAAATGACCAACTTCTATCCGGATTTTCTCTATAAATACATTCGTCATTTCTTCTGAGTTTAAATCTATTAAACTTATGATGACCAAGTTTTGCTTGATATGGAATTCCAAGGAGACGGGCAAAATTATGTTGACTATTTATTACTCCAAAAATGGTCTCCATAAAACGATGCTTTGAACACAAATGGCTTTTTTCTTGTAATGTTGTGCTGATAAACTGAAACGAGACTTATAGCCGAGTTAAATATTCAAACCATTTTTTCAAAAGCATTAACCACATATGCTCATTTTACAAACGGATGCTTTATTTTTCTACCAATGTTTTTGGATTTTTTCCCACACATTTTAATTAGGGAGGAACTATATACTCAAATGGTTTTTCTTCAGTCAATTTTGGGCGATCTATTTATTCACTGCAGAGGGCTGTGAGTAATATTACTGGAAAGACTGTCCAGCGTAGAATATATAATTAAAAAAATAGTGTTTAATTTTTTCCACGATATTATCGAAGTTCAGACTTTTTTGAAAATTGTATGATTTTCGTCGTTTTGTCACTTTTGCTGAAAAATGCGATAAAACTGTTAACGATAGTCTTGTTGGTTTCAATTCTAAAGATAGAAAAGTGTTGTTGAACTATTTCCTCCAATTTTTTTGGCCAAATTTTTTTTTTGATTTTTTCAATATTCAGCCTTTTCTTTTCAGTAAAAATGGCAAGAAATTCGCTAGATTAAGACGTTTAAAAACTGCTGACACAGTTTTCGTTGATTATAAAGAGGAGATGTACTTGAGCTTCCTTTGAGAATGTTCATTGAGATTTAAAATTGTGCTAGTTTCTTTTCTACTTCAACTCGATAATTATCCAAAAAATTCATCATTTGTTTCTGATATATTGACTTTTGTTTGTCAATTTATCTATATCATAATGGTCGGTCCAATAACGTGTTTCTAATGGACGAACAGCAATAACAAGGCTAGTGTCGGTCTATTTGTTGTTTTTACAGTCCAAAGATAATTGGGATTTTAATAAGCCCCTATCTTCTCTAAGAATATGTTCGAATTCTCTGCTTTTCCGATGTTAATTACAGAACAGAACAATTCAAATTAAAGCTTACTAATTTATAACGTTCTTAATATTCTGACAGGACAATCTCTTGTGATTATGGCTAATTTTTTCGGTTTGCGGTGTGTTTGTTTTTCTGCCAAAGTGTGAATCAAAACAAAAAAGAAGTGTTTTTGTTTTTTGATTAATTAATGTTTTGTTTTTGCAAGGCTTGTTATTATTTTGCCGGGCTTGCAAGGATTCTGTTGATAGTTTGGGTAGATCTTTCTACTAAAATAATTGCATGAAACTCAATTGCTTCAGTTATGTCATTATTGTTCTGTTGACAGATAGAAGTAACTTTACGACTGAATAAGCAAAGCTCTTGATCCAGTCCTTTAATGTCTACATGGAACTGAAGTTATTCTTCAAGAAAGAATTGTTCATTGGGACCATTAGCTTCTACAATTACTTCTTCAGTTGAGTAGTGAGATATTTGGTTGACAAATTCAAGGAGTTATACCTGGTCTATTTTTCAAAATTAACAGTGACAACAAAGTCTGTTCATATTTCTTGTCTTGGAACTGTGAACTAATTTAATGTTTGAATTGCAGGTGTAGTTTCACTGACTTAAAATTCACAGAAACAGATCTGCAAGTTTGCACTCTAATAGCCACAATATTGGATTGCAGTCCACATACGTCCAACGCTTATACGATCCAAGAAATTATGTACCAGCCTTCGTCGAGACCTGGAATTTATGAAAAGACCTATTAACTCCAGGTGGGGGGTAAATATTGAATTAAATTACACGGTCAAGGACCTTAGATAAATTCGAGACTAGTTCTTTCCATAAGTGCAGTCAAATTCTTTCCACATGCAAAAATGAGGCAAACTAAAAATTTCCGACAACATCTGGGTTCGATCTCATGCCCTTCTCCACTCTTACTCAATGCTTAACCAATTGCGCTACATGTCCTTTACTTTGAAGGAAATTGAAAACAAGTCATTATAACGGCCACGAGACTAAATCCAGGACATGTTTTATTGTCCAGCCAAATTCCAGAACACCTTTATTGTCCAGCCAAATTCCAGGACGTATGTTTTAGTTCCAGCCAAATTCTAGGACGGTTGTTTTAGTTCCAGCCGAAGTCCAGGACATCACATTAGGTCCAGACAAATTATTTTCATACCCATTATCTGTCGATGACAGTCGTTTCATACTTTAAATCTGTCGAGGACGGTCTTTTAATAATTCCACGTCTCGACTAGGGAGGTTGTGTTTTGTGGATATTTTCAATGAACGCGTCCTTAATCACATAAGACAGTTCTGTTCTCTCTTTCATTCAGATAAAAAAAATCCTACGTTAACTCATAAGTTTTGCTCGACAGAGTGAATTAAAGTATTGAGAATTAAAGTATAGTTATACGCATTCTTCCCATGAAGCTGAATTTTTCACTTAAGATGTACAGGAACTCTTTACGTACTGATTTATGATTTTGCTGGGCAAAATCCAATTCGGTTTTGTATTGTAGATAGAGTGATTTCGCGGTGTGAAATCTCGTATTATTTTTTTGATTGAAATGTTGTTTTTTCGAGATAAAATTTAAGCGGATTAATTTACAATTATCGAATAAGGATTTTTGATCCGCTTAGCGAAATAAAAGAATTTTGGAATAGCTTGATTTAAGCTAATTTGCGGGACGAAAGTAATTTGGAAGGCATTTCAACTGAAAATTGAATTAAAGTGACAAAGATTAAGGATTGAAATTAAAACAAAATTTGATCATCAGTTACATCATGCACTAAAGATATGAAGAAGTGCAAATTAGGAAATTGGGGTAGATCTAACATGAAGTCCTCTGCATGCTCAGACTATGAATAACAACAACAACAAAAAAAACTTTTGAACAATTAATGTTGATCTTCAAACATGAACTGAATCAAGTTAAAATGAATACAAAGCAAAATGAGCCAAACTAAATTAAGGGAAACTTCTAATAATTAGCGCCACAAATTTACAATATGAAACGTACCATACATCACATTTCCCTCAAGGCAAAATATGAACGATATGCACTGTTTGTTTATAACAGAAATTTGTACTGGTTATTATAAATAATAGAATATGTGTTTTAACAAATTTTTTATTTTCAAGGTTTTAATCAGAATCTGAATCTATTGCGCATTCAGCTCCTTCCACAGTCATCCTTGTTTTTTCGTAATTGTGAGAAACATAATCTCGAGTTCGATAGGGCACATCTGGGGAGCGTGTTCCTGAATGAAGAGTGGTGGCGGCGCCTTCTGGATTTTGCTCGGCAGTTTTCTGGATTGTAGAAATAACTGTTATGATTTCGATCTCTTTCTGTTTTTATCAGTTGTCGACGTTTTCGACGAGATGGGACTCTTTTTGAGGAAACACTTGGGGGAAATTTGCGCCGAATTCATAGATCCGTCAGATTGAAGGATTGATGGTGAGGTACGCTGTCTTCTGCTTGAGGATTGCAGATTGATGTTGATCGTTGTCTTTCTTTTTGGTCTTTGCGGTGATTTTCTAATGATTTGGTCGGTGGTTGTGGTTGTAGATTGTATTGGGGGATTTTGTATTGGGGTACACATTACTTTTTTGGCGGGACAGGCATGCGAACTCGCAAAGCGCGTCACACATTGGAACGGATAGATGAAACGCAGCTTGAAGCGTCCCTAATTCGGCGGTGCTTGATTTTCTTGCCTCCCTCAATCTTTTTCCCTGGTATAACAAGAATGTTTTTGGTTCAATTCTTCAATACCTTTACCCGTGCGTGCTTTGGTTCTTCAGTCTGCGTATTGTTTGAGTTCTATCTGTTGTTCAGCTTTCGTCTCGAATCTTGCTAGGTCTGAGTTACGGATAGTAACTTCGCGTTTGCCTGGTTCTTTTATTATTGATGTATGACTGTGGAACTAAATTACCGATGAGCCGCGTGCTGTTACTTCAAATAGCCAATCCAGATGCTTTGTCGATCTTTTTTTCGGAATTTTTTTTGCAAACTTTAATGACAGTGAAACTTCAGTTCGGGGTACAGGGAGGCAAACTTACAGAAGTTTAATGACTCGACTCGGTATTCTTGTGATCCGTCGCTTGTTTGCCTCCTGTGTTAGATTGTTTCGACTTATCTGTCGCTCCTGTTTCCGTCCTCTCTTTTGTCTTTTGGGATGAGTTCTTCCCAACTACCTTTTTGAAGATCTAAATTTTGTTTAAAATTCTGATATATGTTAAAATATTTTGATTTGTTTCTGTAGTTATATTTCTAAGGGGAGTATTAACTTTGCGCCCAAAACGAGCTTCAAATGGTGAAAAAATAATTGTCTTTTGACGACATATTCGTAGTTGGTTGATTGTCGAATATATTGAAGCCTTTAAATGAGAGTGATTTCGCGCCGCGGTCCTAAAACATGCTAAACGGCTTTTGATTGTTTGAATTAGCTTCCTGACTAAGACAATTGCTCGGTGATCGTGAACTGGAGCTTCGATGAGCTGTATTTTATTGGGATTGAAAAATGCTTTTATTTGTTGACCGATTTGACACTTAGCTTGACCTAATTTTATAGCAGGTGGTATGTCATGCATTAATAGGTAATCTTGAATAATACTTAGAATATTCAGTGCAATCTCTCTATCAAATACTCCGGGGAAAAGTCTGAAAACTCTCCACACATGGAAGGAAATATACTTCTTGGTCCTCCTCGTTGTAAACAGGACCGGCACAATCTATCTAAATTTCTTCATTAGGAACTTTACATAAATTTAATGGTGCCCATTTGCAGGAGGGACTTAAAATTTTTACCAGTTTTTGCAGAGGGATGACTTCTTTTTTTTCGTTTTTGACAGCAGATTGTGGAGCATATATGGCCACCATGTGTGGATGGCCAGGTCGGTCATTCCCCAACTCCCTGGATGTGTTGTGCGTATTGCTTTAATATACGCGTAATTTATGGAATTGGTTATCGCGACTTTGTCGTCAACGCAGACACAGCCATTTTTTAAATGCAGGGCCCAGAAATGACTGTGTATACATTTTTCCTCATTGTCCGTATTGATGCAGTCACGAGTTTCAGTCAGTATGGCGTCTTTTGATGTCAAATTGACCATCGGGGAGCCAGATAAAATTTTGGTTGCGAGAAATCCAATTCAGTTTTTTATTGGAAATAAATTGATTTTGCGTTGTTAAAGTATTTTGATTTCTTTCTGTAGTTATATTTCTAAGGCGAGTATTAACTTTGCGCCCAAAATAAGCTTCAAATGGTGAAAAAACAATTGTCTTATGACGACATATTCGTAGTTGTTTGATTATCGAATTTATTGAAGCCTTTAAATGAGAGTGATTTCGCGCCGCGGTCCTAATACAAGCTAAAAGCTTTTTGATTGTTTGAATTAGTCTCCTGACTAAGACAATTGGTCGGTGATCGTGAGCTGGAGCTTCAATGAGCTGTATTTTATTAGGATGGAAAAATGTTTTAATTTGTTGAACAATTTGACACTTAGCTTGACCTAATCTTATAGCACGTGGTATGTCTTGCATTAATAGGTAATCTTGAAAAATATTTAGAACATTCTGTGCAATTGCTCTATCAAATTCTTCGCCCGAAGAAAATTTCGGAAAACTGTCTACACCTGCAAGGAAAAAAACTTCTTGGTTTTTCTCGTTGTTAACAGGACCGCCACAATCTATCTAAATTTCTTCATTAGGAACTTCACATAACTTTAATGGTGCCCATTTGCTGGAGGGACTTAAAATTTTTACCAATTTTTGCTGAGGGATGATTCCTTTTTTCGTTTTTGACAGCAGATTGTGCAGCATATATGTCCACCATGTGTGGATGGCCAGGTCGTTCAATCCCCAACTCCCTGGATGTGTTGTGCGTATTGTTTTAATATACGCGTCTTTTATGGAATTGGTTATCGCGACTTTGTCGTTAACGCAGACACAGCCATTTTTTAAATGCAGGTCCCTCCAATGACTGTGTATACATTTGTCCTCATTGTCCGTATTGATGCAGTCACGAGTTTCAGTCAGTATGGCGTCTTTTGATGTCAATTTGACCTTCGGGGAGCTAGATAAGGTTTTGGTTGCGAGAAATCCAATTGAGTTTTGTATTGGAAATAAATTGATTTTGCGTTGTTAAAGTATTTTGATTTGTTTCTGTAGTTATATTTCTAAGGCGAGTTTTAACTTTGCGCCCAAAATAAGCTTCAAATGGTGAAAAAATAATTGTCTTATGACGACATATACGTAGTTGGTTGATTATCGAATATATTGAAGCCTTTAAATGAGAGTGATTTCGCGCCGCGGTCCTAATAAAAGCTAAACGCCTTTTGATTGTTTGAATTAGCCTCCTGACTAAGACAATTGCTCGGTGAACGTGAGCTGGAGCTTTGATGAGCTGTATTTTATTAGGATTGAAAAATACTTTAATTTCTTGACCGATTTGACACTTAGCTTGACCTAACCTTATAACACGTGGTTTGTCTTGCATTAATAGGTAATCTTGAAGAATCTTTAGAGTATTCTGTGCAATTGCTCTATCAAAATCTTCGCCCGAAGAAAATTTTGGAAAACTGTCTACACATGCAAGGAAATATACTTCTTGGTCTTTCTCGTTGTAAACAGGACCGCCATAATCTATCTAAATTTCTTCATTAGGAACTTTACATAACTTTAATGGTGCCCATTTGCTGGAGGGACTTAAAATTTTTACCAATTTTTGCTGAGGGAAGATTCCTTTTTTCGTTTTTGACAGCAGATTGTGAAGCATATATGGCCACTATGTGTGGATGGCCAGATCGGTCATTCCCCAGCTCCCTGAATGTGTTGTGCGTATTGCTTTATTATACGCGTCTTTTATGGAATTGGTTATCGCGACTTTGTCGTCAACGCAGACACAGCCATTTTTTAAATGCAGGTCCCTCCAATGACTGTGTATACATTTGTCCTCATTGTCCGTATTGATGCAGTCACGAGTTTCAGTCAGTATGGCGTCTTTTGATGTCAAATTGACCATCGGGGAGCCAGATAAAATTTTGGTTGCGAGAAATCCAATTCAGTTTTTTATTGGAAATAAATTCATTTTGCGTTGTTAAAGTATTTTGATTTGTTTCTGTAGTTATATTTCTAAGGCGAGTTTTAACTTTGCGCCCAAAATAAGCTTCAAATGGTGAAAAAATAATTGTCTTATGACGACATATACGTAGTTGGTTGATTATCGAATATATTGAAGCCTTTAAATGAGAGTGATTTCGCGCCGCGGTCCTAATAAAAGCTAAACGCCTTTTGATTGTTTGAATTAGCCTCCTGACTAAGACAATTGCTCGGTGATTGTGAGCTGGAGCTTCGATGAGCTGTATTTTATTAGGATGGAAAAATGTTTTAATTTGTTGAACAATTTGACACTTAGCTTGACCTAATCTTATAGCACGTGGTATGTCTTGCATTAATAGGTAATCTTGAAAAATATTTAGAACATTCTGTGCAATTGCTCTATCAAATTCTTCGCCCGAAGAAAATTTCGGAAAACTGTCTACACCTGCAAGGAAAAAAACTTCTTGGTTTTTCTCGTTGTTAACAGGACCGCCACAATCTATCTAAATTTCTTCATTAGGAACTTCACATAACTTTAATGGTGCCCATTTGCTGGAGGGACTTAAAGTTTTTACCAATTTTTGCTGAGGGATGATTCCTTTTTTCGTTTTTGACAGCAGATTGTGCAGCATATATGGCCACCATGTGTGGATGGCCAGGTCGTTCAATCCCCAACTCCCTGGATGTGTTGTGCGTATTGTTTTAATATACGCGTCTTTTATGGAATTGGTTATCGCGACTTTGTCGTTAACGCAGACACAGCCATTTTTTAAATGCAGGTCCCTCCAATGACTGTGTATACATTTGTCCTCATTGTCCGTATTGATGCAGTCACGAGTTTCAGTCAGTATGGCGTCTTTTGATGTCAATTTGACCTTCGGGGAGCTAGATAAGGTTTTGGTTGCGAGAAATCCAATTGAGTTTTGTATTGGAAATAAATTGATTTTGCGTTGTTAAAGTATTTTGATTTGTTTCTGTAGTTATATTTCTAAGGCGAGTTTTAACTTTGCGCCCAAAATAAGCTTCAAATGGTGAAAAAATAATTGTCTTATGACGACATATACGTAGTTGGTTGATTATCGAATATATTGAAGCCTTTAAATGAGAGTGATTTCGCGCCGCGGTCCTAATAAAAGCTAAACGCCTTTTGATTGTTTGAATTAGCCTCCTGACTAAGACAATTGCTCGGTGAACGTGAGCTGGAGCTTTGATGAGCTGTATTTTATTAGGATTGAAAAATACTTTAATTTCTTGACCGATTTGACACTTAGCTTGACCTAACCTTATAACACGTGGTTTGTCTTGCATTAATAGGTAATCTTGAAGAATATTTAGAGTATTCTGTGCAATTGCTCTATCAAAATCTTCGCCCGAAGAAAATTTTGGAAAACTGTCTACACATGCAAGGAAATATACTTCTTGGTCTTTCTCGTTGTAAACAGGACCGCCATAATCTATCTAAATTTCTTCATTAGGAACTTT
The DNA here is from genome assembly GCF_964194025.1 of Convolutriloba macropyga. NCBI lineage: Eukaryota > Metazoa > Xenacoelomorpha > Acoela > Convolutidae > Convolutriloba > Convolutriloba macropyga. The sequence goes on along the minus strand of NC_134474.1, from coordinate 15,697,100 downwards.
ACATAACTTTAATGGTGCCCATTTGCTGGAGGGACTTAAAATTTTTACCAATTTTTGCTGAGGGAAGATTCCTTTTTTCGTTTTTGACAGCAGATTGTGAAGCATATATGGCCACTATGTGTGGATGGTCAGATCGGTCATTCCCCAGCTCCCTGAATGTGTTGTGCGTATTGCTTTATTATACGCGTCTTTTATGGAATTTTTTATCGCGACTTTGTCGTCAACGCAGACACAGCCATTTTTTAAATGCAGGTCCCTCCAATGACTGTGTATACATTTGTCCTCATTGTCCGTATTGATGCAGTCACGAGTTTCAGTCAGTATGGCGTCTTTTGATGTCAAATTGACCATCGGGGAGCCAGATAAAATTTTGGTTGCGAGAAATCCAATTCAGTTTTTTATTGGAAATAAATTCATTTTGCGTTGTTAAAGTATTTTGATTTGTTTCTGTAGTTATATTTCTAAGGCGAGTTTTAACTTTGCGCCCAAAATAAGCTTCAAATGGTGAAAAAATAATTGTCTTATGACGACATATACGTAGTTGGTTGATTATCGAATATATTGAAGCCTTTAAATGAGAGTGATTTCGCGCCGCGGTCCTAATAAAAGCTAAACGCCTTTTGATTGTTTGAATTAGCCTCCTGACTAAGACAATTGCTCGGTGATTGTGAGCTGGAGCTTCGATGAGCTGTATTTTATTAGGATGGAAAAATGTTTTAATTTGTTGAACAATTTGACACTTAGCTTGACCTAATCTTATAGCACGTGGTATGTCTTGCATTAATAGGTAATCTTGAAAAATATTTAGAACATTCTGTGCAATTGCTCTATCAAATTCTTCGCCCGAAGAAAATTTCGGAAAACTGTCTACACCTGCAAGGAAAAAAACTTCTTGGTTTTTCTCGTTGTTAACAGGACCGCCACAATCTATCTAAATTTCTTCATTAGGAACTTCACATAACTTTAATGGTGCCCATTTGCTGGAGGGACTTAAAATTTTTACCAATTTTTGCTGAGGGATGATTCCTTTTTTCGTTTTTGACAGCAGATTGTGCAGCATATATGGCCACCATGTGTGGATGGCCAGGTCGTTCAATCCCCAACTCCCTGGATGTGTTGTGCGTATTGTTTTAATATACGCGTCTTTTATGGAATTGGTTATCGCGACTTTGTCGTTAACGCAGACACAGCCATTTTTTAAATGCAGGTCCCTCCAATGACTGTGTATACATTTGTCCTCATTGTCCGTATTGATGCAGTCACGAGTTTCAGTCAGTATGGCGTCTTTTGATGTCAATTTGACCTTCGGGGAGCTAGATAAGGTTTTGGTTGCGAGAAATCCAATTGAGTTTTGTATTGGAAATAAATTGATTTTGCGTTGTTAAAGTATTTTGATTTGTTTCTGTAGTTATATTTCTAAGGCGAGTTTTAACTTTGCGCCCAAAATAAGCTTCAGATGGTGAAAAAATAATTGTCTTATGACGACATATACGTAGTTGGTTGATTATCGAATATATTGAAGCCTTTAAATGAGAGTGATTTCGCGCCGCGGTCCTAATAAAAGCTAAACGCCTTTTGATTGTTTGAATTAGCCTCCTGGCTAAGACAATTGCTCGGTGAACGTGAGCTGGAGCTTTGATGAGCTGTATTTTATTAGGATTGAAAAATACTTTAATTTCTTGACCGATTTGACACTTAGCTTGACCTAACCTTATAACACGTGGTTTGTCTTGCATTAATAGGTAATCTTGAAGAATATTTAGAGTATTCTGTGCAATTGCTCTATCAAAATCTTCGCCCGAAGAAAATTTTGGAAAACTGTCTACACATGCAAGGAAATATACTTCTTGGTCTTTCTCGTTGTAGACAGGACCGCCATAATCTATCTAAATTTCTTCATTAGGAACTTTACATAACTTTAATGGTGCCCATTTGCTGGAGGGACTTAAAATTTTTACCAATTTTTGCTGAGGGAAGATTCCTTTTTTCGTTTTTGACAGCAGATTGTGAAGCATATATGGCCACTATGTGTGGATGGCCAGATCGGTCATTCCCCAGCTCCCTGAATGTGTTGTGCGTATTGCTTTATTATACGCGTCTTTTATGGAATTGGTTATCGCGACTTTGTCGTCAACGCAGACACAGCCATTTTTTAAATGCAGGTCCCTCCAATGACTGTGTATACATTTGTCCTCATTGTCCGTATTGATGCAGTCACGAGTTTCAGTCAGTATGGCGTCTTTTGATGTCAAATTGACCATCGGGGAGCCAGATAAAATTTTGGTTGCGAGAAATCCAATTCAGTTTTTTATTGGAAATAAATTCATTTTGCGTTGTTAAAGTATTTTGATTTATTTCTGTAGTTATATTTCTAAGGCGAGTATTAACTTTGCGCCCAAAATAAGCTTCAAATGGTGAAAAAACAATTGTCTTATGACGACATATTCGTAGTTGTTTGATAATCGAATATATTGAAGCCTTTAAATGAGAGTGATTTCGCGCCGCGGTCCTAATAAAAGCTAAACGCCTTTTGATTGTTTGAATTAGCCTCCTGACTAAGACAATTGCTCGGTGATTGTGAGCTGGAGCTTTGATGAGCTGTATTTTATTAGGATTGAAAAATGCTTTAATTTCTTGACCGATGTGACACTTCGCTTGACCTAATCTTATAACACGTGGTATGTATTGCATTATTAGGTAATCTTGAAGAATATTTAGAGTATTCTGTGCAATTGCTCTATCAAATTCTTCGCCCGAAGAAAATTTTGGAAAACTGTCTACACATGCAAGGAAATATACTTCTTGGTCTTTCTCGTTGTAAACAGGACCGCCATAATCTATCTAAATTTCTTCATTAGGAACTTTACATAACTTTAATAGTGCCCATTTGCTGGAGGGACTTAAAATTTTTACCAATTTTTGCTGAGGGAAGATTCCTTTTTTCGTTTTTGACAGCAGATTGTGGAGCATATATGGCCACCATGTGTGGATGGCCAGATCGGTCATTCCCCAGCTCCCTGAATGTGTTGTGAATTGCTTTATTATACGCGTCTTTTATGGAATTGGTTATCGCGACTTTGTCGTCAACGCAGACACAGCCGTTTTTTAAATGCAGGTCCCTCCAATGACTGTGTATACATTTGTCCTCATTGTCCGTATTGATGCAATCACAAATTTCAGTCAGTATGGCGCCTTTTGATGTCAAATTGACAATCGGGGAGCTAGATAAAATTTTGTTCGTGTATTATTTTTGTACAGGAAATTTTGCTATATCGAGACAAAATTTATGCGTTGTTCACTCCGCGAATAAAAGTCTCGAATTAGGATTATTGATTTGCGTAGCGAAAAACTAGAATTTTGGAATAGCTTGATTTAAGCTAATTTGTGGAGCAAAAGTTAGTTGGAAAGCGATTCAACTGAAAATTGAATTAAATTGACAAAGAGTAAGGATTGAAATTAAAACAAAATTTGATCATCAATTTGATCATGCACTAAAGATATGAACAAATTAGGAAGACAAGAACAAATTAGGAAAATGCGGTAAAATTAACAGGAAGTGGTGTGCATGCACAAAACATGCAGACCACTTCCTGTGAATCATAACAACATCTTTAAAAAGGTTTGAACAATTAATGATGATCTTCAAACATGAACTGAATGAAGTTAAAATTTACAAAGCAAAATGAACCAAATTAAATTAAGGGAAAATTTTATTGAATACCGCCTCAAATTTACAACATGAAATGTACCATATATCACATTAGACTCAGCTTGAAATGTCTGCAATTGACAGCTCTCTGCCGAATAGGGTTTCCGTAAACAAAACTGGAGTGCTTTTGACTGGTCCTTGCTGCTTTGATAAGATGTGTGGAGTGATTGATCAGTAATATCATCAAATGTTACACGTGAACAGCTGTTTTGCATAACTTTTGTCTGTTTTGTGTTTGAGAAATGGTGATTTGAAATCTGATTGCAACAAAAATACAAAAAGTTTTTTATAAAGAGCCTGATTTTTTTCATAGCTCATTTGGGCAAAAACAATGTATTTTTTTATCCAATTGACCTAAAGTGTTATTTGAAATTTGTTGGAGCGGACATTTGTTACAAATTAGATGTGGGCTTTTTTCGTTATTAAACCTTTTTGCGTCCACGCTAGTGCAAAATGTATTTCGTGATTTTGTAAGTGTACAAGTAGTGTTTTTATTTGGAATTTGAATTTATTTACTTGTAGTTTTGAGGATGGGATGTTTCATTGTGTGAAAATGAACCGCAAATGATTGTTTCTTGCAAATACGCGACTTTTCAGCCCACTGTTTTATTTTTAAATTACTTGAATAAACAGCAGTGATATCTTGCAGTGCCAGTGAAGTTGATTCAAAAGTTTATATCTAATATGCCGTGCATGTTTAAATTGGGTTTCAGGAAGGTGTTTGTTATGAGCTAATGCGTGAACCTGTTGCAACTAATAATTGGTAATCAAACTAATAAGTTCCTTCGGCATGTAGAAATGTGTTGCTGGACACGTAATCAACTAGACGAATTGGTGCGTCTAAGCTGATGATTTTGGCTCGTCTGTTGGGCGGACTTTGGCTTGACTGTAATTACTTGGTGCGTTCATGTTGATCGATCAAAAAAACCCTCGCTTGTGTATGTTGGAACGCATCGTACCCTCTGTGTGCGTTCAAAAACGGTCTGCGCCATAAACGAGGACAAACGAAAACCTCGACCTGGGACTGATTAGTTCCCCGGTGATTGTTTTTTTTTTTTGAAAAAAGCTTTCACATGCTATCAGGGACTACTGATAAAATTGCTTTTTAGTACAACATTTGTTCTACAATAATGGATGTAAGAATTACCCATCTATTTCAATTGATTCATAAGAATATGTTTTTAGTCCTCGCCTGAGTGTGCCATTGATGCATATTGTTTTTGGGCCGCTGTTTACTTTGTCATTTGCAATAGATTAGCTGATAAGTTAGCACGCGCTGCCCAAATACATAATAATTGTAAGAATAATTGTTGCGTTTCAGTTTGCTTTTCTAGATTAGTGCAAATGATTGCCCGGGCCGAGGCGTACACCCGTATTCCACCGTTATTAAGCGAGAATAAGGGTGTAAAGCCAATTCCACTCTTTACAATTTTTTTTACACTCTTTACACTCTTTTCCCCGTTATTTTTGGGGAAAATCCTCGGCCCGGGTGCGACATACGCATCACCTCAGTTAACGTAGAGCGGTTTTTCTTGTTAACTCAAATTAATTGGTGAAGCAATTAACACCGTTGTCGTCTATTCACGGTTGAAATATTTTACTAAACATTTATTCGTTTTTATGGCATTTTCATTTTTTGTTTCGACATAGACTAGCAAGATAGTTTTTTTTAGATTTTGTAAGGTAATATCATCGCCAGATTACTGCTCCGTTGTTGTTAACAATTGCAACATTTTTCGTGGTTCTAATTGTCTAGACTCTGTTTCAGGGAAAGATTTGTCGTTTAGTTGTGATGTATTGATCGTATGGACAATTTATAATGGAAAATTGGGCGATGGCATAAGTTGTTGGTTTTGCACACTCACATACTTCGTGAATGCGAGTTGTTGTCCGAGAACTAGTGGTGTGATTTTTATTTTCAGTAAAATTAATTGATTTTTAATGTAATGAGCACCACTTTTATCCAGAGTTCAATTTGTAACATTTGAATCCATTTGCCGTAAAGTGTTATTTGTGGAATGTTTAAGTGGATATTTGTCTGTCTGAAAATAGTGTTACTTTTTAGCTTGGCACTTGTGGAGTTACTTACAGCAGTGATTTGGGAGAAATGAAGGCTAATTATTCGTAATTTTGAGGATCGGTTAAATTAGTTTCTGCAAAGGCTGCATATGTAGAATTTTGTATATTTGTCGTAGAAAGGCTTCTAGCTGGGGACTTAGAAAGCTATTAGTGCCCAAAACCCTATCAAAATTCCGAAAGATTTATTTGACAATTCCTCTTGTTGTAGGGAGTGTACTGTGTTGTCCCCAAAAAATGTTGCTCTCTCAGATACTTAAAATAATAATCAAAATATGTATTACCAGCAGAAAGTAATGATATAGCCAGAGACAGTTCAATGAGTAAATTCAACAATCAAAAGGAATTTTTCTATCAAAACAATTTAATGGTTCACACTGAATCAAACCAATTCAATCACTCTCTCCGCACGTATCCACAAATCCGTCACTCTACCTCCTATCCCAGATAACTAAAAAAAAGTTCTTCCTCCCAGTAGCTATGTTACTGGCCAGAAACTTATATTCTTCGCAACCAGCAATTTTGAATAACTGCAGTTTCAATCACTGCAACTGCGAAACTATGTTCTTTCGCAAAGAACTCTTTAAACGACTACATTTCTCTCACTCTGAGAATCAACTGCTCCACTTGAGCTTTCTCCCTCTCAGTTTTGACTGACGAACCGCTGTCCTTCAGCCTCTTAAGTCTCTCTCTCAGACTCGCCCTCTCTCGTCTGATGACTTTTCTTGTGCTTAAAGGTACTCAACCTTATCAGTTTTTTATCAGTAAAACGTAACGTGTTGTTCCTTTTCGAACATTTTGAACTAACGTATAAGTGTAATAATGGGCGTAGAAGTTTGGTCACGCGTTGCAGGTTATCTTATATAAATCTCTGCTCAATATGACCGGAATTTCATGAACAACTCGCTTTGATAAAATCAAGATACAACAAATTTTATGTTTCAGTTCAACAGTTCTTATACAAGTACATGCATTCTTTTTTATCTTTTTCCATGTTACTGATACTTCTCTGATTTAGCCCATGAATACGTTTGCTGCCACTGTGGATCTAGCAATATTTGTTTTAACCAAGTTTTAACTATTTTCTTATAAACGCAATGACGAAAAAAAACAGGGAAAACTAAGATTTTTCTGCTTCTATCTTTGTAGAATATTCGTTAGCGTTAATAACATGAAACTGAAAGATAACTAATTTTTTTTCACGTTTGAACGTGGTTTTTGTTAGATATTTAACTCTGGTAAGAGTGTTGATTTTTTATTAGAAGCACAAAAAAATCAGTTATCGCCTCTTTTTCTGTTTGTTTTCAAGCCAAAACGAACGGTTTCATATACCGAAAAAAGCCTTTTGTTTGTTCTTCTCATTGCGTATGCAATTGTCCAAAGAGTTACCAGGTAATTTCTGAGGTCAATCGGACAGGAGGAAGTAGGATTTTCAGGACTTGGGGGTGGTGAAATTATGGACGCTTGATTTTCGAGCGTTTGAGTATCTCTCTATCAGAATCTCCTTCAATCATTCCTTGTGCTCTTTTGGACTTATCAATCTATTCTCATGAAAACTTCTGACAATTAATTAGTCCTATCTCAGACATCGATCTCACTTCATAGCGTGTTATTTCCACAAAAGCTCTCTTTTGCAAACTTTTTGACCTTTTGAGCCTCCCATACTTTAGTTACTTCTTTTTCTCCACAGAAATGATTCTCTCCACTGGATAATTACCACCACTATAGTATTTTTGTTTTTATTGCTCTGTTTTCGAGTACCTTCTGTACTTATTTCAAATTTCACCTGATATACTCAACAGTATGACAATTTGAAAACCAGAGCACCAACGATTTTTTGCCTTTTTTACCCAGATTTGTTTCCCATGTGCCCCTTAATCACAAATTCACTTTGAAATTATCATTCCACTTGATTTTCTTTATGACTGCCTAACAACATTTCATCCAAAACTACAACTAAATAAACAAACAAACAAAAGTTCGATTCAGTTTCATTTTATAGTTTCAACTTTATCATTTCCTTTCAACAGACCTTCAGGTCTTTTTAATTGCGTTTTGATACCAAACTTGTTTACTACTTATTCACAAGAGAATTCCAGATTACATTGAATTGCTAGGTTGCACACGTGGGTAAAACATAAAACCCGCAAATTTTACAAATCAAAACAAAGCAGAAGTAATCAACCAATCAAAACAAATTAAGGAAACCAAGCTTGTGCTTGAACACTCCGGGCCGCCTGCATGAGGATAAAACTGAATACTCTTGTTGTATTTTACAATTTAAGATTTCGACAATCAGGTTTACATGATTCTTTTGCTGATATGTAATTTCAACATTGTTTTGCAATGTCGAAGCTGTTAAGATGATCTGTTGTCATAATTGAGGGCGTTTTTGGCTTTCTGTGTGTATATTTGTAAACTTGTTGTACACTCTTCCGGGGCGACACATATACACCGGCTATATGTCGTTGAAAGTTGGTGATCATACGTTTGCATCGACGTTTTAATTTGATGCGTGGTGGTTGGAATATTGTGTTGTTGAATGACAAAGATATGTGAAAGTAGTTATTAGGCATCATTGGGGATGTGAAAAGTTGAAGTTTAATCGAAGATTGTTGGCAGCATTTATTGTAAACTCTGTTGATGTGAAAGTGTATACTCCGTCGATCTGAACGCTGTTGACAAAATTAAGTGGGTTGGATTCCGGAGACGTTAGCTTTTGTCGAACTGGTAAATAAGGGCAAAATAACAAAAACTTGATGATGACTGTTGTCCGTTTGCTGATGATTGTCGCTTTCATCGTCTGTTGATTGTAGATAATTACTGTCGTTGTCTGTTGTCTGTTGATTTCTTCTGTGTAAAGGCGTGATTTTATTTGATGATTGTTTCCTGTTAAAAAGATGTAGGTTTTGTTGTCTTGATTGTTGCTGATGTGGCCGTGTTTTCTTTAGTGTTTTCCGTTGATCTGGGATGTTAGTGTCAAATATCTGATTTGAACTGCAATCAGATTCGGTACTTACATCTGATTGGTGTATTTTTTGTTTCCTTTTAGCGTGTTTATAGGATTTGGGTTTGTCGTTTGATGTAGTGGTACCAACATAGCGTCTTATGGTGATTGGTCCAATGTTTTGCTCTTTGTAGTTAACTTCAATTGCTTCTCGGGATTTTGTCGAGTCCTCATCACCATTGCTTTTTCCTTGCTCTGCTCTTATATGATGGTCACCATTATTGTTTGGAAAACTCGCTATCATTTTTGACGAAGTGCATTCTGTGTTTGACTCATCATTCAGCTGTAATGTTCTCAAGCGGATTTTTGTGAAGTTGGTTTTTGGACCGGTGCGTCTCTGTTTTTGACTGTACCCAAAATGTCTCAGAGGAAACTCAATATAGGAATTTGGATTATACTTGTCGTTATTGTCTTTGTTGTCTGCCATTGACGTTGCATCCCCTCCTCCCATTGACGTTGTATCTGAATTGATAGCGTTCCCAATCAATTGATTACTTTGTTCTATGTCCTCGTCATCTTTCTGTCCATGTTGGGGATTTCTGCTGCTTTGTTGTTGTTTTTCTGAAGCGGGGAGAGTAGGTACTTTGTCTGTGCTACTCTCTGCTTTTGATTTGTTTCTCAAACTGTATGTCTTTTGTTGTCGATTGTAAAAGGGTTTACGGGTTGTTGAGGGTTCATCATTTTGAATGTTATTTTGCTGTGGTTGTGCTCTTCTTTGGCGCTCTGGAAAATGGCTGTCGGAGTCTGTAGTAACTTCTAATGAATGGTCTTTGCTATATTTTTTCCACTTCAAGATAATTAGACTTCGTTCTGCTGATTTCTCCATTATTTCTTTCAATTCATTTTGTGTGAGGTTGTGTTTAAAAAGGCCGTCGCTGAGTTTGTCTAAATGCAGCCTTTGCTGAGAAGGAGGCTCATAGGACATTGGTGACCTCTAAATTTTCCTCTTGAACCACTGCCTCAAGATAGTTGACATTGACTGTCCATTCTGCTTCTCTCCTCTGCAGTTGTTGTTGTATAGCCTTTTTCTTATTATTGGCGCTGGGCATATTGATAAAGGTGATTATTGCCACAGTTTTGAACTTTGTTCTTGTTTGATCTATCAGTTTGTCAGTTTTGGTTTTGTTAAGTTTTTGTAACTGCTGAATAAATCAAGTGTTATCAAAAGCAACTTCAATGGACACGCGTAAGAGTATTCAGTTTGTTTGCTGCAGTAAAACAGCTGCCCTAGGCGCTTTATTTGTTGTCCTGTTAATGTGTTGAGAGTGTTATTGTTCTGGGGCAGGACGATATGATTGCTTTCAAACGAAAGCTAAAGATTTAAGTGTTTTACCTTTTCGATACAAATTTTGCTTTTTCCTTTGTTCTGAAATTTAAGCAAAAAAACAATCAGACCCGCTTTTTTAAATGAAATGAAGTATGGTGTGGTCTGATTTTCTTTTAACTTAAACTTTGTTGGGTCTGTTGAACTTTGCAGATAGTCCGAGAACGTCAAATTTTTCACGGAAAAATAATATCAAAATGTGTTTGTTGTCGCCTTTGATGCTGACCGTTATTCTTTGACGTTTAAATCTTTTCTGCAACGAACAACTTGAATCCGAAGTTTTGTTTTTCTCTAACGTGCCCTCTGAAGTAGCAAGCGTTTGGCTGTAATTGCTGTGTTCTTTCTTGCTTTACATTCTTTTTGAATCAAAAAATCGCAAACTTGATTAATAACTACGATAAAAACAAATTGTGAGTGTTGTTCTATTTTTTTAAATGTGCGTGTATGTGTATGAACACTATCTACTCCAGTGTTGAAAACAATGTACACGCTTCCTGAAAACTAAAAAAACTTTATTGAACGCTAATCTCATCTAGGAATATGGAATATTCTGTTGCAAATCGAAAAAGTGCAAAGCTTGTTTTTTTGTTTTTTTTCAACAAGAGCGTGGACAAAGTTTTCTTATATTGGATACCAGGTATATAAATATATTAGTATATAAATATGATATTAGTAGGTATTCTATAGGTATACAATTATATAAATGTTACTTCGGATGAAGACCCTTTGATTTTTTTTGTTAATTTTGTTCTTCGTTAGAATTTGAAAAAGAAATTAGGACTATTTGGTTGCTGAGAGACAATCTTCTGTAGACGTCATTTCTTGTTACACATTTTTGTACTTATCTATTTTCCTTTCTTTCTTCTTTCTTTTTCTCAACTCTCTATCTTCTTTATTCTGGTTCTTCGTTATTGTCGCTAAGTGACGGCTCCTTTTTCAAGGATTCTAAAATACGGCAAACATTTTGAATTATAGGAACAATGGAAATAGTATTGAGAAAATTTTTTGGAGTAAACCCTGATTTTGTTAACTTTTTTTCAGTGTTTCAATTTCAGAAGTTTGGTTGCTTTCAACGTGTTTGTCGTTAAAAAGGGTCACCAATGTTTACTACTTATTCAAAAGAGATTTCCAGATTACAATGAATTGCTAGGTTGCACACGTGGGTAAAACATAAAACCCGCAAATTTTACAAATCGAAACAAATCAGAAGTCATCAATCAATCAAAACAAATTAAGGAAATCAAGCTTGTGCTTGAACAAAACCCGTCTAGTTATTCTACAGAGAAACGAAAAACCTGCCAAAACACACCATAAAAGAATCATTTTTAGTTATTAAAATTTTTTTCCTACTATTTGCAAATTAAAAACAGTTGGTGAGTGTTAGTGTTACTATACAGTACGCTTTATTTTTCCTACAAAAAATTAGTGGCAAATACTTTTATCTGCGTTTCTTTGATTTCTAATTTCCATTCTGGGGGTAACCTTTAGAGGCAAATAAACATCCTTTTTCTTGGAAAAATTCAATAAATTTGGCCGACAAATCCTTCAAAACATACCTATTGTTTTTCGCCCTTCTTTAGCAGTAATTTTTTCTAGTTAGTATACCCATTACATTTTTTCTGAGAACACTAACCGGTAACCCCAAATTTGCAGCTACCTATAGGATATAAATACGCACTTTTATTATACCACAATGTCTTTTAGATGGTGCATTTTTGGGAACTGGGGGAATTCATAATTAAATACCATTGCTTTTCCAAGCTCTTCCATTCATTTTTTTCTGCTGTAATCAAACTTTGTGCCTTTATTTTATTGACCTCTGTGTTTGCTTTTTCTGACAACTTGATTACTTTGCGAAGCTAGTCTCCCTTTTGTTTACTTAGCATACAATTAATCAATTCGCTCCAACTTACATCGCTCAAGTTCGTTCCTTTTGTTTACATAGCCAATAAGCTCAAGATTAGCTACTCAGTTCTGCAAACTAATTAAACACCCAATATCGAATCTTCAATATCATGTAAGTTCAACGACTTGAAGTAGAAATTCCATAGCAAAAAATTATTTAAAGCATCGTTACTCGCAAATGGATGTCTTTTGAGCCTGTTTTATTATTTGTTAAATTACTTGCATAAACAGCGTTGCTTTTTTGCGGTGTTGATAAATCTGTTAGAAAATTACTGTTTAACTTGTGCAAATTCCAATTGAGTTCCAAAAGTGTGTTAATTATTAGCTAATGCGTTAACTTGTTGCAACGAATAATTGGTAATCAAATCAATAAGTTTCTTCAGCATGTTGATATGTTTGCAGAAAAAAATGTCAACTGGACGAATTAGTTCCATTTTAATGTTTCTTTGGAGAGTGCATTCGAATTATCTCAGAGACCACTATAATAGTTGGTTTTCAGATTACCAATAGTTGTACCATTAATGGATATTTGACTACCCACGTTGTTTAAAACGCCTCGTGAAACTACGTTTTGAGTCTTTCCATTTGTTTTCGTTGATGCATAATGATTTTGGGTCGCTGTTTACTTTATCAGTTGCAATAGAGCAGCTGATAAGTTAGCACGCGCTATCCGAATACATCTTCCTCGTAGTGTTAAGTTTTCTGGTTCAATTTTATATTTCATTATTGGTGCAATATGATTTCAATATAAAAATCCTCTGACCTATCATACCTTAACTTTACCCATTTATTCATCCCCAGGTTTAGGTGCACGACCCTAGACTGCTCTGATCAGACTAATTGGGTCGCACACTGGTGGCGTGGTGCGACCCAAAATACATGGTCTGGGAAACGTTTGGGTCGCACGATGGCCTGGAGAATGGTAGCGCTACGGTCTGATCAGAGGGCAAAGTCGCACTATAGTTTGATCATAGGTCGCACGAAAGTCTGGACAATGGTCGCACTACGGTCTGATCAGAGGACAAAGTCGCACTATAGTCTGATCATAGGTCTCACAAAACTTTGGACAATGGTCGAACTATGGTCTGATCAGAGACCAAATTCTGGACATAAGTTGCCCCAAAATCTGGCCACAGAGCATCAACAGACCATATATATTTGACTGCATTTTTATCACTGTTTTTGATAACTCAAGAAAGGTTACAGGCACTTCAAAATGACTTTTTGTTCATGTTTTTATCAATTAGTTTTGTCCTAATCTTAACAAGATATACTAATTTTATAAAGTTTCAGTTGAGTTCTATCTAGTTTTGAATTGAATAATTTAAACAAATAACAACGGATTATGACATGTGTTCAGGAATTGTCTGATGAGAGGGAGCTTTGGTCGCACTAAAGTCGCACAAACTTTTTGGGTCGCACTATGGTCGCACTAGGGTCGCGCTACTGTCTGATCAGAGGGCTTTGGGTCGCACAATGGTCTGATCAGGGGGCAAAGTCTGGGAAATGGTCTGATCAGAGCGGTCTAGGGTCCGCACCTAAACCTAGCTGACCTTCTCAAATAGAAGCTCGAAGAAATGCGAAGGTAGACAAATTCTCCATCAGACAATTCCTCACAAGGAATTCTACAATTTGACGACGAAGAGATTGTGGAAAATGTTAGAACACTTTCTTTTTCATCAGCTCTCAAAATATAACGTTTGTTCGATACGTTTTTTTTTGCTAAACATTGAAAAGGGCAAAAATTTAGAACCTTTCTATTGTGTCTTAGAAGAACTTTCCCAGAACTGCAATGAACTCGAAATATGCGATGACGACGTAATCAGAGACGCATGCTACAAATATGCTGATAATGATATATAGAGAGAGTTACTAAGAGAAACTGTAGCACCGGAACGAGCCCTCAGCATAGCAATCAAAATTGAAGTGGGCCACATGAGTCAACAAAGAACCACCTCAAACGATTCGGTCAGCATAAACACTGGACAAATGTTCATATCACTTGGTTATACAGAAGTGATCCAATTTCTGTTCTTATGAGATCTTCTCTTCAAGATCATATGCAAATCTTTTAAAATTTAGTTTACTCTTTTAAACACAAATATGCCTCGCAAATGCAGTAATAAAAAGCTGGTTAAGACAAGGGCAATTCAACCAGTGAAGTTACTCGTACAAAATGGTAAGCGATTTTGCATCGCAAAATCCGTTGTTTAAATGAGCCAAAATTTGTTCTTTCTACTTAAAGAAAACAGGCAAGTTTTGGGGTGCGAAACCCATTGCTGAGCTTACTCAGATTAAAACCGAGTTCACATAGCAATTTCTAAAAATGATTTATCGCGCTTAAAAGTGACGATTACGTCATATAGGACTTTGGGTCGCACGATGATCTGATAAGAGGGCAAAGTCTGGGAAAGGGTCTGATCAGAGTGGTCTAGCGTCGCGCACCTAAATCTGGGTCGTAATTAGTGAGGCAATCAACACTGTTGTCTATTGCTGAGCTTTGCCTGTTGAAACTGTTTTTTTTACTAAATTTTTATTTATTTTATTAATTTTTTTGGCTTTCGACATAGACTAAGGAAACGGTTTTTAATGTAAAATCTATGCCGGAATTTTTTTTGCGGCACAGTTACTTTTAGGATTACTGCTTCAATTTCGTTCAAAACTGCAACATTTTTTGTATTCGGTTTTTTTCTCAGTTTTGTTTCAATCGGAAGAATTAGCAGTCTTTTGTGATGCATTTATTGATCACATGCAGACTTTGCACTGGCAAGTTGGGTGATGACACAAATTGTTGGTTCAGCAAACCAATCTGCATGTTGATTGTGATGATTGAGGTTCTGTGTAACACAAAATTTTCTCGTAGTAAAACCCGCTGCCTCGCAACTATCACCTCATTTTCTATGAACCCGTACTGAACTTCCAGAGACCATCAGGCCTGATTCAGAAAAAATCAGGCAAGTTCCCAGGCTTGATTCAGAGTCTGATCATGTCAAATACAAGGCTGCTAAGAAAACACTCCAGAGTCGATCTCTGAGGTTTCTATTGACAGAGAAAAATCAAGACTTGGGGGTCTCTGCCCAGAGAAATCCCAAGTCTTGGGTCACTCTGCCAAGAGAAGGTCCAAGTCGTGGGTCACTCTGTGCAGAGTACAACCAAGACTTGGTGACCTCTTGGCAGGCAAGACACAAGACTTGGGATTTCTCTCGGCAGAAAGGATCCAAGACTTGATTTTTTCTGGATAGAGGGTTAGAATGGTGCATTTTCGAGGTTCATGGGCACTTTTAACATAAGTTTGAGTACCCTAAAGTACATATAAAGCACCAGTTATGATTATGAATTCTATTTAAACTATGTTCGTGGCTCTTGGTAAGGTATGGTCACCTTTTCAAGGCCAAAGAGGTCCTTAAAAATACAAATTCAATACTCACTGTTGAAGAGAAATGAAGAGCTATAGCTAAAAAAAACCAAAAACCAACTTCAACTGCAAATGATTTTTTTGACAGATAACGTGTAATTGGGCGCTAAATTTATATAAAAGAATTGCTCTCATTAAATTAAAACAAAGGATCTTCATGATGTCAACCTTAACTCTGCTCAGAGAAACACAAGACTTGGGTTCTGCGCTGCCCAGACAAACCGAAGTCTTGGCCTCTCTCTGCCCAGAGATGTCTCAAGTCTTGGCTCCGCTACCCAAGTCTTAGCATCTCTCTGCCAAGACTTGGCCTCTGGAAAATCTCTGAATCAGGCCTGATGGGCTCTGTGGGATCGGTACGGGAACACCTTTCGTATTAGTTTTCCTTCCTTTTTGCCATTTGGGAGTTATCAGTTTTGTTCACTCAATTTACTGTACAAAAATCGTACACTCCTCGCCACGCAAGAGCTTTGTTGTGAGGTTTAGGTAACGTTCATAAGTTATTTCTGAGATCTCTTGAGTGCTGTTCCCGTTCACATTCAAATATCTATTGTCAAGAGATTGTTAATTTTGTAGTGTTGGTTCTTGCTGTTCACCACTCTTTTAAAGCTTATTAAAAATAGTGTTCGTTTGAGATACGAAGACTTTCTAACAATCTGGGATTTTTCCTTGTGTATTGAAAGTAGAGCCCTTGACTGGATCTATGCCGATGTTTAGCATAGTTCTGCTTTTAGGGAGTCTTTTCATATTTTGAACGATCTATAAACGAGCACGTATCAAAAACGAGCTAAAGTCTGAACATGGGTGGTTATTGTCTAGATTGGTCTGTTCAAGTCAACAACAAAAACGAGCTAAAAACGAGCACGTATGAAAAACGTTTTTAAGTTTGATCATGGCTCCCAGGTTTAGACCTCGACTTGAAAAAGACTTGAAAAGACTTTATAATTCTAGTGGGGGGTCTTTTTTTACTATAATCATGATTATTGTCTGGATGGGTCTGATTATGGCAACAACAGAAACGAGTTAAAAACGAGCATGGATAAAAAACGATCTAACATCTGTTCATGGCTGATTTTCGTCTGAATGGGTCTGATCATTAACGCACACCTCGACCGGGGTACTTAAAGTGTTGAATTTAAGTAATTTCACCGCATTCACTGCTGATCTCACACAATATTACAATTCGTTTCTAAGCGGTCATTTTATTTAACTTCACCACTTAGTTAAGCGGTAAATTTATTGTAGTTTTACGAGAGCCGTTAAATGAACGGATAATTGATCCCGCATTGGAGCTAATGTATTTAGGCGTTAATTAACCTTTCTTTCACTGCGCGCTAAACAAATTAACGCTCGTTAAGACTACCAGTACACACGTATTTAAACAACTTAAATCGACTTAATTAAATTAACGCAACTTTAGGCCTGGATCTCCTCGCCTATGTCCAGGATAGAAAATGTGCGTTGTTGAGCGTAGGCGGATTGTATCACCGCACTTACTTTTGATTTAAATTACTTCAGCTTTTGACAGTTGCAAAGCAGATCTTTTCCCCCAAGTTCAATAAAGATGAAGCAGATTGCTTCAGGGGAAAATACACTAGATCCTCATAAAAAGCCCTCAGAAAACCCATAATTGCTGCAGTTTTACATGAGGAGAAAACAGAAAACAGTCGCCTACGTGATCAATAATTGATGCTCTCAGATTTTAGATTCTTTTTGTTTTTTGGAGTTTCAATAATTTTTCCGTGAGATGAGAAAGAGTTAAATCTCTTGCCCTTCTCGGCCAATAGGAAAATAAAGAGGCACCTCACTATGAATGTGAGTTTGTGATTTGCTCCCTATCGGCCCAAGCTGACTGAGAGGATTTTATAAATTCCCTCAGCGAAGTGGGATGGAAAGTATTAGTGAGAGACAAGAGAGCCCAAAATCAGCAGCAGACAACTGCTTTATTTTTTCCACAACAAAAACTGAATATTCGAAACAAAAACAAGTCAAATTTTTGAAAATAGAATAATAACCATACAAGCGAACAATACAGATTGAAAGAAATCTTCGCGAGAATTTTATCAACGCTACAAAAACATCAGCAACAAACATCTCAACCCGATAAATTCCCACTCTGTGTAAGCTTGTTTAATTAAACAATTTATTTAATTAATTTTACTGTTCAGCCCCCTTTAAAATTTTAGTTGAGACTTATTAGTGCGAACAGGTCTTGGGCATATATCTTTGCCTTCAACTTGTTTTCCTTATATCAGATATATCGGCATACATACAGGGATCTCGAACTGTGTGATCCTTAATAGCCCGTTCTGTTTGATAACTAGTGCGACCAGAGGAAAGAATCACGCCTGAAAATTTGTTTTTCTGTACGATTGGATTAAAATAATGAAATAAGCACTAGCATAGCAGTGAATGCAAACTAAAATGATGACAAGTAGCCAAATTTGCTTCCCTCCAAAGTGTAATCAGAGTAATATATTTATATAAATATATATATATATATATATATATATATATATATATATAAATCAGATTTTTACAAAATTTTAACTAAAATAGTTGTGTAGGTACACTAAATAGCCCAATACTAAACAGAATTTATCCACCCAAGAGCAGAGTTTTGTAATTTATCACTAATTTGGCCAAATTTGTGCCCAAATTCTGAGAAAATAAGCTATTTGGACAGCAATAATTTGCCAATCTGGCCAATTAATAAGCAAGATATTGTAGAATTTTACAAATTTAACGAAGCTTTTACGCATTTTAACCACTTTTGCCACAAAAAACTACGCTAATTAAAGGAAAAATTATCCAAAAACCAGCACAAAAGCGGAAAAATAATGAGAAAGTTCGCCAAAATAGCTACCATTACGCTCAGTAAAGCACTCTAAGTTGTAATTGTAATAAGAAAGTTCGCAAACTCATGAATTAAAATGTATGCTAACAAAATTCCAACATAAATAAAAGTTAATAACATAGAAAAATAATAGCAAATACAACACTTTTGAAATTCCCAATGTACTAAAAGTCATTTATTAAAAATTTCTATACTATTTTGTTAAAATTTTCCAAAAAAAACTAAAAATAACTTTACAAAAATTAAAATAACCACTTTTTATGACGCATATACAAAGAGACGTTGATCATTTAAACATTACAATTAAAGAAGACAACAACATCGGTAAAGTTTCCTTTTATTTACCTAACCTTAATAGAACATACTTACCAATTTTCTACAAGTTACCAATTGATAATAGAGTAATTATTTTGCTTTTAAATATTTAAATCTTAATTTTACCCAAATTTTGTATGCTCTAGAAAACAATAACACACTAATAGAAAAACCCAGGTCCGTATACACTTATGAAAAGCCGAAGAAATTTGATACAAATTATACTGAAGGAACTTCAATTTACAAAGCCAAATTACTACAATATAACCTTAGATCAGCCAGAAAACTTTACAGATCTAGTTAAGTCAATAATAAAAAAGAGAAAGTAACACAAACTAAGTTTGTTAGAGTACAGAACTATCATCACTATTGTATTGAAATTCAACATTCAGACAGTACATACCCCTGCTTAATGAACTATACAGTGGAACAATCAGATATCGATTCGTGGACAGAATTATTTAGCACAAATTACGGAAAAACTTTTGAATTTGTCATAAAATCGTTAAACGGTCCGAAACAAATTGAGTCTGTAGAAAAACACCAACGGTTTTAATTTTAAGTCTGCTCCTATCTATAATTCTAACTTTAAATAAATTTATATAGTAGCTTTTATACAACGTTTTATAAGTACAGTAAAGTATTTATTCTAGTAAAATCATATAAAAAGCAAATAAAAACTCTGTTGCATACCCTGACATAGCGTTAGAAAAATTTAGGGGTTTGGATCCACCTTAGGATGGCCAAGAAATCTTTAGCTGAATACAAAGAAAAATCCAGTTCTCGCTAGGAACAAGAGATCCTGCGGATGCTGACTTAGAAGCTGCATACGACGCTAGACAAAAGCGTTATTCGGTTTGGTCTTACGCGGGCCAGCAGCCTAATGGTTTGAATCGTAAGCACCAGCCTCAGCAAGGAACGCAGATAGAAATCAGTTCCTTACCCGCTGCACTGACGCAAAAGATGAGTACAGAAAAAAGATTGAAGTGGAGAGTAATAAAAGACATCCAGATGAATTGATAAAAAGCTATACTCAACGAGTAACAAAAGCAAACGAAAAAAGTTGGCCAGGTCCAGATAATAACAACAAACAGCGTACTGCTAAGTGTATGGAGTACTTTTTAAGAGGAACAATGCCACCTGCACTTAAGCAAAAGGCACATCACTTGCTAACTGAAACTCTGACTACATTGCAACATTTGAAGGATCATGTAGCAACTAAGGACTTAAGTTTTTTTGTTAGCAGTGAATTCATGGGTACCACCTCAAGTAATTTTGACAATAAAAAAGAGATCGAAGGTCTGAAGAATCAAATCACAGAAATTGCCAATCTCATGAAAGATCACAAAATAAACGCCACTTACAACAATAACAATAAAAGATATAAACAAAACCAGACTAGATTCTGCAAGTTTTGCAAACATTCAGGTCACACAATAGCATTCTCCTTTAAGTACAAAGACTTTAAAAACCAAAATCGGAAACCCCTCAACATCGAGAAACCCCTCAACATCGGAAACCCCTCAACATCCCTCACAGATAATTATAAACCTAGTAGGAGCCATTCACAAGGTCAATGAAATTCCAGATCAAACGATTTTGACAATCAAAACACTAGAGACAGACATAGAAAAACTTTTAACCAAAATCAATCCAATTATCAAAACAACTCTAGGTCAGACTACCGACATCGATTACCGTACCCATCAAACTCTTCAAGCAATTACCGCTCATCATCTTACGATGGCCAATCACAGGAACGACAAAGTAACTATCGAAACAACTCTTATAGAGATAGCAATAGGCAAAATAGTAGGGATAGACAAAGCAACGCTCCTCTAAGATCAAATAATTGATATCGTGACAGGAGAAGTGACCACGACCGTGATAGGACACCTATTAGACAAAATAATGCTATTCGTTCAAGAGATAGCAGTGAAGGGCAAAGCCCTTGAGTCCAGTTTACCAGTGAAACTCCCAGAGGCTATTACAACGATGAGAATCACAACTACGATTCTATTCGTGGACAGAATTATTTAGCACAAATTACGGAAAAACTTTTGAATTTGTCATACAATCATTAAACGGTCCGAAACAAATTGAGTCTGTAGAAAAACAACAACGGGTTTAATTTTAAGTCTGCTCCTAACTATAATTCTAACTTTAACTAAATTTAAGTAGTAGCTTTTATACAACGTTTTATACGTACAGTAAAGTATTTATTCTAGTAAAATCATATAAAAAGCAAATAAAAACTCTGCAATATCATGGCAGCAAACGCTGTTGCATACCCTGACATAGCGTTAGAAAAACTTAGGGGTTTGGATCCACCTTAGGATGGCCAAGAAATCTTTAGCTTAATACAAAGAAAAATCCAGTTCTCGCTAGGAACAAGAGATCCTGCGGATGCTGACTTAGAAGCTGCATACGACGCTAGACAAAAAGCGTTATTCGGTTTGGTCTTACGCGGGCCAGCAGCCTAATGGTTTGAATCGTTAGCACCAGCCTCAGCAAGGAACGCAGATAGAAATCAGTTCCTTACCCGCTGCACTGACGCAAAAGATGAGTACAGAAGAAAGATTGAAGTGGAGAGTAATAAAAGACATCCAGATGAATTGATAAAAAGCTATACTCAACGAGTAACAAAAGCAAACGAAAAAAGTTGGCCAGGTCCAGATAATAACAACAAACAGCGTACTGCTAAGTGTATGGAGTACTTTTTAAGAGGAACAATGCCACCTGCACTTAAGCAAAAGGCACATCACTTGCTAACTGAAACTCCGACTACATTGCAACATTTGAAGGATCATGTAGCAACTAAGGACTTAAGTTGTTTTGTTAGCAGTGAATTGATGGGTACCACCTCAAGTAATTTTGACAATAAAAAAAGAAATCGAAGGGTTAAAGAATCAAATCACAGAAATTGCCAATCTCATGAAAGATCACAAAATAAACGCTACTTACAACAATAACAATAAAAGGTATAAACAAAACCAGACTAGATTCTGCAAGTTTTGCAAACATTCAGGTCACACAATAGCATTCTCCTTTCAGTACAAAGACTTGAAAAACCAAAATTGGAAACCCCTCAACATCGAGAAACCCCTCAACATCGGAAACCCCTCAACATCCCTCACAGATAATTATAAACCTAGTAGGAGCCATTCACAAGGTCAATGAAATTCTAGATCAAACGATTTTGACAATAAAAACACTAGAGACAGACATAGAAAAACTTTTAACCAAAATCAATCCAATTATCAAAACAACTCTAGGTCAGACTACCGACATCGATTACCGTACCCATCAAACTCTTCAAGCAATTACCGCTCATCATCTTACGATGGCCAATCACAGGAACGACAAAGTAACTATCGAAACAACTCTTATAGAGATAGCAATAGGCAAAATAGTAGGGATAGACAAAGCAACGCTCCTCTAAGATCAAATAATTGATATCGTGACAGGAGAAGTGACCACGACCGTGATAGGACACCTATTAGACAAAATAATGCTATTCGTTCAAGAGATAGCAGTGAAGGGCAAAGCCCTTGAGTCCAGTTTACCAGTGAAACTCCCAGAGGCTATTACAACGATGATAATCACAATTACGAGTAAATAAAGTAGACAGGCCTCCTTTCATAAACACTACTGATAACAAAGCAAGTTATTCACATATTTATATTGATTTTTATCAGTCCGTCGGAGACAAAAATAAAAATAACGGTTTAGAAACACAATTTTTATTGGACACAGGAGCATCAAGCTCTAAAATCAATTACCACACTTACATTGAACTCTGTAAAACACAACTCAGTGGGCCGAGAGCTTCAAAAAATTATACTTTAGCAGTTAATGACGAGAAATTAAAACTGCTAGGTCAAATAACTTTTAAAACTTCTTTCGACATTGAAGGAAAGTATCAAGTGGCAGTTACCGCATGGGTTTCAGGCTAAGATGGATGCAAACTGAACCTGTTGTGAATGAATTTTCTTGCATCCACAGTAAAGTCAATTGACATCAGCACTCCAAAATATGATTTAAAAACTTACCCTGAAGTAGACGTAAAATTTTCTAGATACCAAACCAAAAGCTATCCGTATATCAGTTCCTAAAAAATTGTATCTCTTGATCAACAACTTCCATTAGCTCCAAAATCATTTCGCTTTATATCAATCAGACCACAAAATGATTTTTTCCGAAAAAGAGCCTGCTTTCTAATTGGAAGCGAACTGAAAGCTCAAGGTATTTATACTCACAATAATCATTTTAGAAAAGAAAAAGAGTTACTATTAATGCCAAGTAATCCCCAAAACAGCAAGGTTGTCTTCCAAGAGGGTCCTATTGGGCACATTTTTGAAGATTGAAATTAGACAAGATCCAGAAAATTTTTTAGTCGACAACATTGCATTTGTAAACCACCTAATGATTAGTAACACAAATTGAGATCAAATATTCCATGTTAGTAAAGTCTACAAATAGTAAAGCCTGTTAGTAAAGTCTACAAAGTCTCTGTGAGTAACTAAAAATAAGGACATTAATTCTCAACACAAATACTTACCAAATTCAAATTTGACAAAACAGAAACCTTCAAAAGTACAACTACATTATCAGAAAAAACAAGAAAACCTTTGGAACATCTGTCCCAAACGGGTATAATCCGAGAAATGGGTAATGATAAAGAAATAGGATCAGAAATTATTAATCCAATCATAATCCTACCCAAGGGGAACACAGTAAAATTGGTTGTAGGTGCCTGATATTTGAATTCAATAACAGATCTTAGTCGATATTCATGGCCACTCAAACCAATCGGAAGCCTATTTTCTAGACTCAAAGTAACTGTTTTACAAGCAGTGATCTTTGGTTCAGCTTATAACCAGGTGCCTCTAATTGAGGAAACCAAACAGCTGGTAAGTTTTGAAATACGCGGTTTTCATTGACAATGTGGTCTACCTAATTTTTTTAGTCGTATAATGACTATTCTTTTTTGACCATTAATCAGAAAAAATAAGCTATAATCTACATTGATGACACCATCATGCAAGCACAAGATGATTTCTGAATTTCTGAAATAATTGACAAGTACCATGAACTCTTAAGGAAATCAAGATTAGAAGCTCAACCTGTAAAGACTAAATTTTTCCTTAGGAAAGTACAGTTCTTAGGACACGTAGTAGGTAAAGATGGAATATAGCCTGTCAAGAAACGAGTAGCAGACTTAAAAGCTTTTAGTCACCTGAAAACAAACTTGATGTTATGAGATTTCTAGGTTGCTTAGGATTTTACAGCATGTACATCAAAAATTTGCAAATTTGCAAAAATTTGCATGTACATCAACTGCAAACCATTCTATGACCTAGCCCGCACAGATACTAAATTTGTCTGGACAACGGAACACGAAAAACTGTTTAATTATATTAAAAACAGGATTAGTGGAGACACTATCTTAGCAATAACTGATACTGAACACTCTTTCCACTTGCATGTAGACGCTTTTTCCATAAGTGTAGGCTCAATTCTCGTAAAGGAATTTCCAGAAAGGGAACGAATCGTGTCTTTCAACTCTAGAATTTACACTAAGGAGGAACAAAAAATGAGCACAACAGCACGCGAACGTTGCGTTGTAATATCTGAATTACAAACTTATGAGCATTACCTAATTGGGTCTCCCCATCCCGTATACGTAAACACAGACAATAAGCCATTAATTTATCTATGGGATAGAAGAGGAAAACACTCAATTTCAGAACCTAAAATTTGTCTGGCACGAAGGAAAAAACTTAACTTTTCCCGAGATCCGAAGGCGCAATGCAGAAATTTAAGATCTTGAAAAGTATCAACTTAAACACAAAAAGATAACAAAAAACATTAGTTTTTACGACAAGCACGGTAACGAGGAAACATGCTTCATTCTGCGGGATAGTGGAAAGGGACCAGCAGATGATTTTTTTCTAATCCTAAAACAAAGCATAACGTGTATCGACAAATTTATATTCATAAGCGACAAAATGATAAAGCAAAAACACGACAATCATCAAAACAGACTTTGTTCAATATATAACATTTCGGAAGACTTTTCCTACGGCCCATCAATTAACCACTACAGACGTCACCGTGAACATGAAATAACTCTGTATGAGATCAGGAGGAAGATGAAACCTCTGACCACTATACGGAAATCCCTTCCTACCAGGAGGAAGAACAACCGAACAAAATTTCGACCCAATTTCAGATTTTGAGTTGTTTAATGAGAACCTGCCGCCGGAATTAAGTTTTGACAAACTCTACATTGATCAAACTAATACAACAGACTCGGAGTATAAGTTCCCGTTAGAATACGATAAATTTTTCTCGTGAAAAATAGTACATGTATAGATAAAAACAAATTAGCTAAAAAATTTCCTGAAAATCCAAAAATTTAAGATGCAAGGAAACTCATCGACAAACTTATAACATTCTCTAAGGAAGTTGATTTAAATACTTCAGTAATTTGTCAAGAACAACTAAAGGCCCAGTGCAACAATAAATTTGTCAATTAAAGACAGAAAACACCAAAGATGAGAAAAAGAATGAATTCGGACAATATAAAGCCATCATGTCGCAGATTAAGAACTTTGAAAAATTGTGTTTTGTAGGGAACATATTATGTATTCAGCAACAAACTGACGAACCAGATATTGATAATTTAAAAATTTGTGTACCATTGTCATTGTTCTTTGAAGCATTTCATTTGGCTCATTGTGAACTGTCAGGTCATATAGGATTAGATAAAACACTCGCTAATGGAAAAAGATTTTTTTTATTGGTCCAGAACATACAAATGGGTTGAAAACTTTATTGCTTATTGCCTTGATTGCCGAAAAACAAAAAAAACGGGGAGGCATCCACGAAGCGCCTCTCGAAAAGTGGACTAATACCGTCCCATTCCCCTTTCATATGGTCCACATTGCTCACAAGGGACCTTTAAATCCTCCATCAAACGGTAAATATCATTGTTTAGTTATTGTCGATTAATTTTCACGTTTCATTCAGGTATACCCTATACGTTCCACAGACGCAGTAGATACCATAAAAGCTTTAGAGAAATTCATTCTGTCCATTGGATTACCTCAAAAACTTGTGTACGATAATGGTTCCGCATTCATGAGCCGAGATTTTGCGAGCTATATTCATGAACCAGGCATAACACGCCCACCTCTAACTGCTTATTCGCCTTGGACTAATGGCAAAGTCGAGATCCAAAACAAAAATTTAGGAGCTCATATTGGAATTTTTCTAGAGCAAGCACGTGATAAATGGGAGGAATGGGCACAAAAATCTGCCTTCTCTCATAACACTATTCCAAATGCTAGTACTGGAATCTCACCATATGAAGTTGTATTTGGACAAAAACCACAAATACCCCTGTCACTTAAGTTAAAACTCCTACGAAATTCATAACTCACATGCTCTTCCGAGTTTTGCAAAGACCTGCCTCTACACAGTCATACCTTGCAAACTTCAAAAAACAGAGAAATTGACAAACTCCTAAAACCAACCACTAAGAATTCATTACTCATGGGAGAAAATCAGTTTGAACAAATATACAATAACGCTTATAAAAGGAGCTCAGAAAATAATAACCGCGCACATAAACACAGGATTAAACACAAGTTATGTAAGCCACTGGAAATTGGACAGAAGTTCTGAATGGAAAACCATCAAATTGAGTTAGGAAAAGTCACAAAAAACTACACGAGCTAACATCAGGCCCTCATACTGTTGCTAAAAAAATTACCAATGTCAACTATCAAATAACTTTAGATAAAAACCCGCCTATCAGGAAGGGTGCTCATAGAAATCATCTAGTCGAGTACTACCCAGCTACAAAAAAAATACCAGAGCTAACACTGAAAAATGGTATAGATAAAATAAATTGCGACACAATTCATAATAATTTAATGGCAAGTCAAATGAATAAATTCAATAGTCCTTTGACTAAGTTCTCTTTCCAAAGCCCAATTAACACCGAAAATTTCCCGTGGGGAATTTCATACGAAGAAATTCACCCGTGCAGAATTTCGAACCTGACTGAACTCCTACCAATTTCGATTCTGTATTTAATGAAGCAAGTTCAGGTGGTCGTGACAACCACCATCCAGTTGAAACAAATCTGCCCAGTGGTAGTCGAACGAGAAACTCAACTCCTTGCCCACAAAACAATTCTAGAATAATATTAGATCCGAATTTAAGTCCACTCCGCCCTAGTAGACCGGTACAAGGTCCTTCTAACTTACAAACCTTAGATAATAATAATACTAATAATAACAGACAAACTTCTAGTCGCTCGGCCAAGCCGCCATCACGCTATAAAGCTGGATTTACTTAAGTTTATTTTAGGTAACAATAAACCCAGTCAACAAATACTGGACGTGCCTATTCCTACAACTCGTAGCCTTAACTCCCGAATTGAGGCTCTAAAAATAACAGGATGAAAAGATATCCTTAATTCAAAGAACTCTATCTTTATTTAGTTTATGTCTTTTCTACTTTTGTTCTCTTTTTATAGTTATTAACGCTACTGGACCTCTTTTTGAGGATATTAATGATGTATCTAACAAACTTAAGGCCATTCACTATGGCTGTTCTAAAATTAAAGAAAATAAATTATTTTCTCTAACACAAGTTTCTCCTTGCAAAATCACTTTCGAAAATGCTCAGATGGTTGATACACATGTAACACTTTATCAGCTGTCTTAGCGGACTTTTGTTGATTCCCATATGTGCAAAGTCATTGCAATGCTCATTCGTTATAATTGTGGTATGTTTTCCTATTCATCAATCGTACAGAACGCTCCAGTAATAACATACAATTTTATTGTTTCGTCCGAGTAATGTTTAAACGCTAATAAAATTGGAAAAATTTCTGTTACCGAATTTGCTGATGATGATATGGAAGTAGACATAAAAGATGGAATAAAAACGGTCTTCTACAAAAATCAGGGAGTTGACCTTGAATCTGATTCTTCAACATCCTGTGACAATCGTGGTCAAATAAAACATTTTTCTTTTGAAACCTTGATGCAAAAAACCATACTTGATATTGATCTTAATGACAAATCGGTCTATAACAGTCAAGAATTAAAACTTCCTTGTGCCCTCTAGGTAGGAGGTTGTCATTCGACATGACCTGACCCCTTTGAATACATTTGGGAGGCACCGGAAATTTGTAGAGTTACTAAAAGATTTTCACACAATGCAAAAATGCTATAACATGAAAACGACCTTGGTAATGTACAGTATTTCACAGTGAGTGATGAAAAACAGGAGACTCCCTATGAAGGACCAGGCAGGTATTATCTTGCTGAAATGCACTTAAAAATTAGAGTAGTTGATGAAAAAGAAAAGTTGTGTGGAAAACCAGAATTTATTTACCGATCAAATTTAGATTCTTTATGTTTCTTATGAAGGTGAATTTAATATTGAGTCTGGGAAACCTTATAAATCAAAAACTCAACAATTTTTTTCCAAAGTTCGTATTGAACCTGACAAAAGCCTAAGTGCAAATGTGTTTAATAGGAAGCCTTCAGATGACCAGATCCGAACATCCGACAATGGTTTTGTTGCATGGGAACGCTTAGACACAGACAAGTTAGACTATGATCTTCACCTTGCGGTAAAAATGAAATTTGTCATATCTCATAATTACATGCAAATAAAACAAGCATGGAAATGTATGGTCATGGAGCAATGCGAACTTGATGGAACTCAAAAACAAATGATACTCATGCAGGCTATCCAAAATAATTGTTTAGCTGGATACATGTTAACCGGCAACCACTCAATGTTTTTGACACAGATGGTAGCACAGGTTAGCTATACCACTGTCCAAAACGAAACTCACCACTTAAGGTTCTTGACCAGTGTTATGATTGGATTCCTATTCACTATGATTATAGGGCAATCAATGTTTGTCGACCGAATTACTCGACAAACCTATCCATTTGCAAATGAAGTAGATTGCGTTGGAGGCTAGACAAAGGCCTACCAATTAGATATTGATAATAAACATTCATGGTACTATTTGATGCCATCAATTGTTCCTTTACAGCCGCCAAGAAAATTCTCTTCAAGAGTTGTTAGTTCTGTTCTAAATTTTACCGGTTACGGATCACAACGTGCCAGAATATACACACCAAATCAACTTAATAAATTTTGGACAATATCTTGCATTCGTAAGCATCAATATCTGTTTTGACAAAAATTTCAAGAGAAGTTCTAGAAAGAAGAAGCATATATTGTTGACAACAAGATGTCTATGCGACAGCAATGTGCAATAATAGACAAAATTATCTAGACTCACTGCTTTCACCCACATTTTTTACAGACCAGTTCAAAGACTCTTTTGAAATCATCACTTTTTATCTGGAAAACATTTATTGAGTTTATTTTGTTTGTTTCTTGTGCATAAAATTCTTAACTAATGTAATTGTAACCATGATAGGAGCGTTCAAAATCCGCAAAATATCCAACAAAACAATGGGTTTTTGGAAAATTCTATTAGGAGCAACCTATAATCTCTGTGTTTTATTGTTCTTGACACCAGTATTTTCTAACGAAACCAAACCGTTGGCTCCACAGAGCACCAATCAATTTTTAGCGCTGAGTATTTATCATCCTTACACCACATTAGAAAAAAGTTACAAGTGTGTTAAGGTGAACCGCAGCCACAAAATGATGCTACCATTCGCAGTTTGGTGGCACCTCCTTAAAGCTGTGATAGAAAAAAAGAAAAAAAAACTTTTTGTCCCAAAAACTTATAAAAGTTATACCTACTAGACCGTACCAATTAATTAACATCTTGTTTAGATACACCGCAAGAATGAATTATTATGCAGCTCAAATTCATTAAACAGCCTAACGCTTTATTCGTTTGATTTGGACAATACACCGGACAAATCTTATCATCAAGCATTTCTACGTTAGGAACTAATGTAACCATTAGAATTGCATCTTTCTATTTCTGTGACATTATTGATCTGGACGTACCGCATTCAATTTTTCAATACTTTTTATTGTTAAGAGCCCTGATTGATGACACAATTACTTTTGTAAACATTGGAATCGAATACAAAAGTGCCTGAAGACAGATCTTACTAGATTTTGAATTCTCTTCTAAGTTCAACAGGGAGAAATTTGCAGAATCTTTTGTTTACTTTTAATTCCTATAATCCAGTTTCAACTGTTTAATCGCAATTGTGTTCATCTAGTTATTACATGCTTTTTCCCCTACTCCGATTTTGCTAAAGGGAATACGATTGATGAAATATCTAATAATAGCAATCGTTGTCAATAATCCTGCTTTTAGCAATAATTGACAACTTTATATCAATCATTTTTACCAATAAGCATATGTCAATACATAGCTTTGAAATGAAAAACAATAAAATAACTAACAACTAAAAGGCCTCCTTTTAGGTACTTTTTGTTTCAAGACCAACTTGTAACAATCTATCAAATAAAGAAAACATTTGAAGAAAATCACGGAGACATTTTCCCTGAAATTGTTATAAAATTCGAGTTTTGGGACACTTGGGAAAACGGTAGTGTAATTTTAACCCCTCATTCGTTGTATTGGAATTATTTCGTGTATTTAGCACAATTGGATCCTAATAGTTTGCCTAATGAACTAGACCAGCAAACATGATCCACTTAACTAATAGAAACCTACAGGTCAGAATCGTAAATCAAATCTTTGAGCTTTTAGCCGTATACAATGTCTCTGCTATAAGTATAAAGATTTTCGTGAAAAAACCTATTACAAATATTTACTGACCTTTAACTATCCTCATTACCCATTTTCAGTTCGCAGAATTCATCATTTTTCTAGCTTACAAACAGAACTCGATATTTGGAGTTCAACATCCAATCTACATTGCTTAAGTGCCATTCTAAACTATGATATTTGCAGTTAACAGTAAATTTGAGAAGTCGCACAAAATTCAACGATCTTTCGATGCATACCCAACTTCTGTACCTACCATGCTAGTAAAACTCAAAGAAATTCAAAGTAAAAAATTTTGTTTAACAAGTATTAACCCTCTTTCAGTCCATTGGAAATTCCTCCTCTTTATTCTAGAAAATCCAAAGTGTGTACCTCACAATATTTATTTTGATCTGCCAAAAACTAATTCGTATCA
Organism: Convolutriloba macropyga; assembly: GCF_964194025.1. Lineage (NCBI taxonomy): Eukaryota > Metazoa > Xenacoelomorpha > Acoela > Convolutidae > Convolutriloba > Convolutriloba macropyga. Next base: position 15,666,313 of record NC_134474.1, on the reverse strand, counting down.
AAACGATTCAATCACTAAATGGTTGGACCAAATTAATAATTGAAAACAGCAATGATATTCTCATACCAAAACTGCATTGTACAAATTCAATTTTTTGAAAATTTAATTGTCATGACGAAATGCAACAGAGTAATCGCACAACTAATACTCCATTTTGAATATTTAAACACTTGGATTGATTGCCCTATTACCTTAACACCACCTTTCCCATATTGGACTTTTTCTATAAATATATTCCAAGCTTTAAATTGCTCTAGAATCCCTTTTAATTCTGATCTTCTATAACGCTGCTACATTTTGATGACCGTCTAGTGAAAGTAGAGTCCCTCGAGAGGTCGTTCACTTAAACTCCCACTGAAGAGATTAAACCCTGTATCATTATCCATTATAGGGACTACGAACGTGGATGCGAGAGTTCTACTCGAGTCACCATGGCAACGATACACTGAGAATTCTTCCTAGCCCCCATTAATATCGAAGAGCACTTCCTAGTCAACTTGGGCGCTCTTCAGTAAAGTAATTTATTTCACAAAACTTTCTCTTCCGAAACATTTATCTCCCTGCTCATTATTTTCATCCTTTCTTTTTTTCCTTTCCTGTTAATTCATTTGCATCCACCAAATTGTCAAGAACAAAATGATTTTGTTCGTTCGTAAGGAAAACGTTAAATGTGTTAAAGTAGAAAGATGGTTTACGCTTTGTTACATACACTATAAAACATGTTTCAGAATAACCTATATAATCCTAATCACAGGTACCATTGATCATTATTGCTTTTATCCAATTGATCAACACTAGAATTTCTTTTTTGTTATTGCAGATTTAAATTTAACTATCCCCAATGAACGTGAATACCATGGACTAGAAGTCTCATACCCAAGTATATCTGATCTGTCAATACAATGGGAAGCATTTTGAAATTATTTTCTCGGCAACCACAAACAGACTCAACCCCTAAAATCAATGTATGACCTTTGCCACCACAAAATGCCTTTTTTGTAAACAAACCATTGATCCAAAAAATTCTAGGTAAAACCTCCGATTCAATACCTCAACCAGTTTAAACAAAATCCCCTCCTACAAAATTGTCTCAAATGTGAATACAATTGACAAAGAAACCAATACTGAAGAATCCAAAACGGTAACATTAATTTGCCTATGCTGCAGACCCGACACGATTGTTTTCAAGAAGCTACACGAGGACCTCCCTAACGAACTACCCCACGTGATGTGTCTGCTCTGTTATCAATCTGTTATAAGAGATATGGTTTACAACTTTTGCCATAAATGCTCTAAACTTAATGTTATCTTTTCAATCTTTAACCGGGTTCCCATGTGATATTTGCAAACACAATGGGTTTCAATTTTCTGTTGCAAAAAAGTTTCACCACAAAACCCGTCAACTTCTGTAAATTTTGCGTAAAAGATTATAGTTTATGCCCCTTTGCGAAAAAACAATCGCATAAGCTAAAATGTTTCCGAAAACTTACCAATTTTCTGTTCCCTTCCTGTTTGTTTTGGTGCTATCCCACTCGATCTCACTGACTCACTTCAACTTTTACCAAGAACAAGTCACCTTCTTCACGCTTGTCCTACACAACTCATTGTTATGACAAAATGCACCCAAAATTTTTGTTCAATCTTCTCTTCGTTCTGCTGTGCGCATTTGCAATATCACTTTTTATCAATCTTTATCTCCTATCGGCAGTTGGCCAAGTTCTTTCCAGATACGGAAGATGACAAATCTAGACCTATATAACAAAATTTTATACCCTAATCCTATTACCTTTTTTGTCCTATTGTTTCTCATTATTCTTGTCCCACACCAGTCCCTCAAAGATTTTCCTGTTTTTGTCTCAGCTAAATAAAAATACTGATTTGATGGGTCTCTCACAATCCTTCCTTGACCATTTTCGATGGCTCTATAAGGCTCGATACCCCCATAAGGACATTATTTATCCAATATGTTCACGCAAAACCGTCGTCGTGGATAACCTACACAAACATTTCCCCAGGGAAAATACTCATTATATATGTGTGGCTTGCAGAAAGGCCTTTTTTAAAAGATACCCTAACCCTAAATGCCCGATCTGTCTGCAATCTGTTCTCCCCGTACTGATCACAGCCTACTTACGATGCAATTTTTGCAAAAAGGAATCAAAATTAGAAGTGACAAAACATCCATATTTTTCCCAACATGAGGATCATCGATTTTGACGATTGTGTATAAATAAGCAGACAAAATGTCCCATTTGCAAAAAATTTTTTAGATGACGTTATTCCATAAACCAAAACAACTCGAGTCACAACGATATTTTCTTTATTCACCTTTTCCTCGGGAAGGGGTTGTTCTCCAGACTGTCCTCCATGGGTTTTGAGCCCTACATAAGTAGGGATGTCTAGCCAACACGATAATCCAAATTTCCGACAAAAAATTCCAAAACAATTTCTTTCTTTCAGCTCAGCAAGGTTGTCTCCCAAGCTGAACGGGTCGTTGCAGCAGTGCTAGTGTGACATACTCCTCAAGACTCACACCTCTGGGCAGCGGAGAAAGACATACTTGTGCCAGTGCTGCCCGCCTGGCATAAATACAAATTTTTTTATTACCCCCTCTCCTTAAAAAAATAATCAAAATTTTCATTTAGCAAAAACAAAAACACTTTTTGTATTTGTTAAGACTTTAATAGTAACAATCTAGCAGAAAGAAATGGAAGCCATAATGTGTGATATATTATCGACATATGTGAAATAACCAAAAATTCCTTTAGATCCCGTACAAGCAAGCACAATGACCAGCAATCAATCAGTTCGCACTGTATTTATCCCAAATATCAATCAGTCACCTCAACAGCAGCCCGCACAACCAATCGCAGCTCCTCTTTTCAAGCCTATCGGCTCACGCTTGACACCATCATCACGTTCAAGCATGTACGATCCCCAAAACAATTGGAAAGTTAACAGAAAGCGACCAGCTGCAAACATCCAAAAAAGCAGAGAGAAAAAAACTGTCAAACATCGACGACCTGCTAACCGAAGCTGACAGAAAAAACACCAAGTACTGCTTAAATGTACAGAAAAGTAGAGAAGTGGAATTGAACTCAGAAAACCCGAGGTTCGTCACCAACTTGAAATTTGCACTGAAAATTAATCATAAAAAATTTGTCGTCTCAACCAAATTTAAGGTCCAAAACACCACCACAGGTGAACAATTCTTCATGAAGGCAAGCAAATTGCCCATTGTACCATAATTTTCATTACAAAGTGATCTAAAAGCATGAAGATTGAAAAACAGAGAGGCAACTTCCAAAATGTACAATATCAGAAACAATCAATAAGACATCTACGCAGATGTGCCCTATGATGCCATCACCGCATTTCCATCAACTGAAGATCACCACAAAGAGATTACTAAAGATGCTATAATTTTGGAAAACAGCAAGTTCAGTTAACAGTTGTATATTAAAGAAACAGAACTACAAGAACTGCAAATGAAATTTGAAACCTTAAAAATGGAAAACAATGGGAAGGAAAAGACGACATCGGACGACTACTGGAGACTCCAGTACCTTTTGAACAAACAGATGCAGAAAACTGACGACAGCAACCTGAAGCAGACCAATAAAGCATTTTCTCAGAAACATCTCAAGGTCATGTCAGACAATCAAAAGTTAGGCAGTGAAAACAAGAAATTGGTTGCGAAAATCAAAGAATTGACTCACGAACTAGAAAAGAACAAAAAGAAGAGGCTAAAACAAAAAAGGTTATTTGAACGATTGACCGCCCAACAGGAATCGCCAAAAAACTCTGATACTGAAACACAAGAGATCCACAAAGTTATTACTCCGGAAGACGAAGAACAGATACAGACTTATATTGATAGAAACTATTTCATTGAGTGTATGAATGAACTCATCAAGAAGTTTCTGGGCCAAGAACAAATTCCGAATGATGATTGACTTGTTTTCTTGCTGAACATGTCGCCTTTGCGATCTACTTTATATTACAACCCCATCGCCATTTGCGATTTTTTTCATACGAGTCAAATTTTATTGCCTTTTGAGATTTTTTTTTATCTCAAGTTCTTTATCGCCGTTTGCGATTGACCTTATATACATCGACCATTATTGCTGTTTGCGATCAATCTTATGTACAACCATCCTCATCGCTTTTTGCAGTTTTTTCATACACCTGGGCAGCCTCTCCATCAGCATTAAATGACTCCTTCCCACGACTTCAACTCCAATCAGTAACGACACAAATCTACCAAACAAATTGACTCAAACTACAAAATTTGTCTGCCTTTCGGTTAAACTTTTATGTGATGTATATTAATTTTTTAAATTTGTTTCTTACTAAAAATCTTGGTGAGCTGTAGTATTACGAGAGCCGTTAAATGTACGGATAATTAATCCCGCATTGGAGCGAATGTTTTTAGGCGTTAATTAACCTTTCTTTCACTGCGCGCTAAACAAATTAACGCTCGTTAAGACTACCAGTACACACGTATTTAAACAACTTAAATCGACTTATTTAAATTAACGCAACTTTAGGCCTGGATCTCCTCGCCTATGTCCAGGATAGAAAATGTGCGTTGCTGAGCGTAGGCGGCCTGTATCACCGCACTTACTTTTGATTTAAATTACTTCAGCTTTTGACAGTTGCAAAGCAGATCTTTTCCCCCAAGTTCAATAAAGATGAAGCAGATTGCTTCAGGGGAAAAGACACTAGATCCTCATAAGAAGACCCCGAGAAAACCATAATTGCTGCGGTTTTAGAAGAGGGGAAAGCAGAAAACAGGCGCCAACGTGATCAATAAATGAAGCTCTCGAATTTTAGAATTTTATTATGTTTTGGAGTTTCATTAATTTTTCCATGAGATAAGAAAGAGTTAAATCTCTTGCCTTTCTCGAGCAATAGGAGAATCGAGAAGCACCTCACTATGAACGTTAGTTTGTGATTTGCTCCCTATCGGCCCAAACTGAGCTGAGAGGATATTATGAATTCTCTCAGTGAAGTGGGACGGAAACAAATCAGTGAGAGATAAGAGAGCCCAGAATCAGCAGCAGACAACTGCTTTATTTTTTCCGCAACAATATCTGATTATTGAACATAAACCGACAAATGTCAGAAGAATTGCTCTTTAACGGCAGGTGAGGCAATTTAATTCAGGGGCTGTAGCCTTAACAATGTTTCTTTTTAGGTGCAAAAACTTGCCCTCAACGGCATTCGAACCATTGCCCTCCCGATCCCTAGGCACCCGCACTACCCACTGCGCTATGAGTCACTTATTTTAACTCTATTGCTCCCGGTTATATATTAGCAACACGCTTTACTCTGGAGTGAGAGCAATAGAGATCGCTCAAAACTGAACGAAAGCGTAAAAAAGTCACTTGAGAAGTCAAAGAATGTTCTAGAAGAAAAGCGCAAAATTTGCAAGTGAAAAATTTGCATAAAAATAATAAGACACACACGTTTACAATAATTGCTATGAACTTCGTTCAAGACTAATTAAAAATAGAAACAAATCAAATTTTTGAAAATAACATATTAAACTTTCAAGCGAACAATAGAGATTGAAAGAAGTATTCCCGAGAAATTTATCAACGCTACGACAACATCAACAACAAACAGCTCAACCCGATAGATTCCCACTCTGTGTAAGCTTGTTTATTTAAACAATCTATTTAATTAATTTAACTTTTCAGCCCTCCATTTAAAGTTTAGTTGAGACTTATTAGCGTGAACATGTCTGGGGCATATATCTTTGCCTTCGACTTGTTTATTCCTTATATCAGATAGATCGGCATACATACAGGGATCCCGAAGTGTGTGATCCGTAATAGCCCGTTCTGTTTGATATTATGTAATTTCACCGCTAAATTCAGCGCTGATTAATGGTTGATGGTAACTAGATGTATCTCGGTACAGATGGTAACTAGTTGTATCTCTAGTCTCATTGCATTTGGCTGTGCGGTTTCAGAGATTTCCTTTCAAGCTACAAACTATTGCCTCCTAAGGAGCTCCGTCAAACCATACATTTAGAGCCCAGTAAATTTCTTTGCAGCGGCTAAATTTAGTGCCAAGAGAACCATACAGTGGCTAAATGCCCTTAGACTGATACCGTTTCTAATAGATAATAGTCCAATTGGTTACTGCTGCAAGAGGTTGAGTATACTGATGCAGGAATTTTATGTTGACGCAAAATAGGACCAGCGGGGTGGGGCTACAGGCGTAAAATATCCTGCTTTCTATGACTTCAATACGAACTATTCGACTAAACTCAGTGACCTCGTGATTTCACGGACAGACAGTTTGTTTTATCTTTTTTTAAATCTCCGTATTACTTTTACTCTTGCGACCAAAAACTATTTAATACGGAGAGAAAATAAATTTCAAAACAGCAGTTCAATGTATGAAGACACATTTTTTCAAGCTTGAGCAGAACACAATCATAGAGAGAGAGAGGCTTAAGAAATTATATCGAAGTGTAGACGGGGGGGGGGGGGGGGGGGAGGTTAGGGAGATGGGCGTCGGGGGACGGGGGGTGTGGAAGGAGTCAAACAAAGACTGGAGACTGTGTATACATCAACAGAGAGGTAGAGGGGTTGAGTATAAGATTTTTAAGTTCGTTTAAAACTCACGTGCACATTTTAAAATGCCGAAAGTCTGCAGTGCCAGTAGTTAAACTGCTAGAAAATCCTACTTAGTCAGAAGTTGACTTCCGTTGATTTTCGTCATTTTAAAACGTGCGCGTTTCGTGCTTTAAGCATGGTTATGTGACTCTGCAGAAATCACTTCAATTTTTTGACTCAATATCTCGAACCGATAAACGCCGCGGTTCTCGATAAACGCCAGAAGTTCTCAGTGACTTCAAGCAGAGTCACTTAACCATTACTCAGTATAGTCATCCGCATCTTTGAGCCTGTTGTACATTGTCAAATAATCCCGTTGTAGAGGTCCATTCCATTTCACAGCCCACTTATAACATTCATTCTTCTCTTTGTCAACGCTGCTCCATTTTACCTTATCAAAAGTACACGATTTTGACTTGCCTTCCGATTCACACAAGAACTCTCTCAGATCATCATAATAGGTTTTCTTATGTTTTTTGCCCAGGTCGCTCTCCAACGCGTATGTGAGGAAAATACCCCTCAAACACATGTCAACCTTCATTAGCTGCAAATAGAGGGCGTTTTTCCAAGGATATGCCTGGTCGATATTGGATACTTCCCCCCACGTCTCCTGCATGGCCAAAAGTTTGAACATGTACGACATTGAGACTTTGTTATGAACAGACAAATGCAAAAGATCAATAGCAAAGAAGGATAACCGATCTGTTAGGGAAAAGTAGCTTTCATCTTTGTAATTCTGTTTCTTCATTTCCCGAATCAGGTGGAAAAAGTTGTCGTACATTTCTTCGCTATACATGATTAAAAAGTTGCCCTTGTTTTCCATATTGGCAATGAATATTGGGTAGTCTTTTGGGTTGAAATCTACTGGCCACCGAAGAGAACGGGCGCGTATCTCTCTGTGAACTATTGGTTTTTCTATGATGTTACCATGTATATCAAATAGATTGATTGTGAAGGTCGTTTCTCCATCAGCTTCATAGTCCTCACAATCTGGCCTTGAGTCGTTCTGGCAGATGACGTCCCATTTAGAAACAACTCTATGTCTTTGGCTACCGTCTTCTCTAAGCATCATCAACCAATTAAATTCAAACATAGCCGGCAGATTTCATAATCATCGGGCGAACAGATTTCATAATATAACCCAAGTCGAGGTGGCCAGACCGAATTGAGCTCTGATCAGACCATATTCGAGCGCACACATGTTCTCGGTGCGCTCGAATTACATAGTCTGGAAAAGGCTTCGAGCGCACTTTTGTCTGGACAATGGTCTGCAACTTGCCTGATCAGAGGCCACTTTGGTCTGGGACGGTCTGATCAGAGGCAGTTTCAATCACATACTAATCTGATCAGAGGTCGATTCGAGCGCGCACTAGTCTGACCAGAGACCAATTCGAGCAATTTTTTTCTTATTGATTGTTGTTGTCTCTGGTAAGAGTCAACAATAAAACAGCATTCTGATCAGAACTACATCTGAAAATCTGAAGGGTTTGATCAAAACCAAGGGGTCCAGCTGACAACAACTGCCGGTCCCCTCAAAAAAGATTTTGATTCAAAGTATATCAAGACGTTTTTATGCAAAGCTGTCTAAGTTCACTTATTCAGTTAAAAGCATAAACAAATGGCATACTCAATTTTTTGAGCATTTTTTTCGTTTTATTTTCATTAGCAATACTTATTTAGCAATCTATTGATTTAAAAGGACGTTTGCTGAACCCTGTGATCTTACTTTTACTTTTTTTTCTGACCTATTTTTAAAACTGATTACACTATGGTTGGCAAATTTCAGACCTTTGTTAAAATTTTTTAAAATTTTGAGCAAAACGTCTATCTCGAAATTTGGGGTAACGTTCTCTCGAAGCTTTAAACTTTGAAGAAAAATCTTCAGAAAGATAGGTTTTAAACGTATTTTTTGACAATATATGCTTGATGGGCTCCTAATGACACCACTTACAACTTTTTACAATAATTCTATCAACCGGCAAAAAACTCAACAAGAAAAATTTTGAGCTTGTCGTTCCCCCAATTAAAATGGGTTCAAAAGAATAATTTTCCGGCTAACTGAAATGAAATGTAAAAGAAAAAAATTAAACCTAAATCTTGAATAAAAACTTAAGAAAAGAATTTTTTGCTATTGCTTTACATTGTTCACAGAAATATTGACAACTTTTTTCGACATAGCAATTCAGTGTTTAGTATCAGACAGATTCAAAAACTATTCTGAATTCAACTTCTGAAATGAAAGCTATTAAATTTTATATTAAAATCAGCTAGCAATCACTCTAACGAGCATTTGGTAACCTAATGCACTACGACTTAATAACCAGGATTTATCGGTTTATCCCGTTTTATTTATTTAGCTCTTTTGACCGTGATCGTATTTTATAAATTGTGTGATTCTTTGCGTGTATGAATTTAAAATCCATCCATATGAAACAGTGAGTGAAGCAAGTCACGAGTTTTACGTGAAAATTTTGTTTTATCTAAAAGGAAAATTATGATAAAAAGGTAAAGTGAATTTAAAAAATGGAGAACGTCTAAATAATAGCTGTTGAGAGGTTGACGCGACTATTATTAATAACAAAAAACAAAAGAATCAGAAAAAAACTCAAAAGAGCTTGTATAACAAAATAATGGTCCGGATGGAACAAATATTTTTTCAGTTGTGTTGTAAATGAAACGTCAAAAAATTGAAACCGTAATTTAATAGAATTCTATCAAAAAATAATGGAATCTCAAAAAAATGTTTTAGCTCTACGATACAGAGCAAATAAGGCTACAAGTTCTTTCAAAAGTTCATCATAAATATTTACAGGAGAAAAATTGTGTCAAATTCTACAAATTTATCTAAAAGTTTAAGAACTTAAAGATAAAAGACAACTGAGTTAAAAATAAAGCAAAATTAAGTCTCATGAAGATGCCCAAAAACCGTTTTTGTGACATCAAAAAACCTAAAGACCAACAAAAAACCTAGAAAATATTAGAAAAACTCGCAAATTTTATTATTAAATGTAGAGTTTGAATAAAAAACCTTAGTATCAAACAAATGAAATAGTGAAAACAAATGATTCAGCAATGTTGTTTTCCCATATACTCTGCTAGAAAAAATTGACCTCGGAGATCCATAATGAGAATATTTTTGAAAAAAAAACAAAAGTTAACAAAAATATAGAAGCATTTTTTCTACCTTTAATGAGGTGTTTTTTCAGTTGATACTCAATATTAGGTTCTCAGGTACAATGTATTATCAGATTCAGAGTTATTCATATAACTGCAGCGTAGATGATCAAATACAATCAGACCAAACTGTAACAACATAGCTGGCATATTAACAGAAAATAGCCGCAATAGATTCGTAGATCTGCAGTCTCAAAAAAACAGTAATTAAAGGCAGATATCTTGTCATTTTTGAATGAAAATCTGTATAAGTTTTTGCTGCCTCTATTGGCTGCTCTCAAATAACCTTCATTTAGAGTGACACACGCCCATTTGACCTTATCTCTTTGAGTTAAAGTAAATAAAAGTCAATTTGAAAGTGAGGAAGACATTTTTGAGAGTGAGGTAAGTCAAGTGTGACCAAAAACTTAATTACGCCAATGAAGAAAAACCCGCTCCACTAAGAGCAAAAATCGACGTCACGCACACAATTCACTTGAAAATGCTTGAGCCAATGAACAAAAAGCAGGTTTGTGACGTCATATGGTCGTAACAAAAATCTTGACGACGAAATAAAAACATAGCCGGAAGAATTCCGGAAGCAATTGCAAGCTCTGAAACTTCACAAAAAACCATAATGGCAGCTGAAGTCATTACTTTTTGTAATAAACCAATCAGTCATTACCACCTCAGGTCTGATCTAAAACTTGATTAAATTTGAACCACTGTCAACAAGAGAAACAAAATACCGCAAATTTTTATCGTATTTAAAACGTATGGTAACTTTTAAAAAATCCAAAAAATTAGGATGATAAATAACTGCGAGGTTGAAAAAGCTGACAGAGCTATCAATTCCCCTCGAGTAAATCATGCTTCTAATCTCAAAAAAATCGCGAAAACAAACAGCAGATAATAATCTCAGAAACTAAGTTAAATTTTTCAAAAAAGATTGCTAAAATTTAAAAATCAGAAAAAATTTTACAATTATATTTCTAAACACTGCAATTCAGCCAAAAACAACACATACTTCTTCCTTGTTGTATATATTCTTGACATAATTTCGTTCTAATTCAAAAACTAAATTAGTCACAAAAGCATTAGAATAGAATTCAAAGGCCAAAAATCGTTTTAAAACAATACCAAGGCCGGAAAAAACTTGCATTCGATAGTAATCAAGAGAAATTTTTGAAAAAGTTTTCTATCAAACTCTCACTGCCTTATGTTGAATGAAATCAACAGCAAACCAAAGAAATGACGAAATTCTAAGAAAAAGCTGAAATCACTCAAATTTTTAACAACTGAAAAAATCAATATAACGAATATAAATATAGGTGCCAGGACAGAAATAGAATGATACAAACTACAATTTGACGAATATGGACACAAAGCAAGGAACACCGTAACAAAAAGACTAATTCTTGATTTTCGAAAAATAAAAATCAAATTAAAAAAAGTCAAAAAAAACGAATTCATTTTATTGTTCAAAATTCGAGACATAGAAAAGACAAAGAGTCATCCGAGACAAAAATCCGTCCCCCAGAAAGAACATTAAAAAGAAAAAGCAGAATTCAAACATAACAAACATTGAATCAATTTGCACAAAAATGGTCAAAAAATTTTTGAGACTGCATTTGTAAAAAAATTTTAACTGTTTTTGGAAAACTTAATGCGAAAAAATGATCGAATTATTATGGAAATGGAACCTGTCCCTCAATATAAGAAAAAGTCCATCATGTTGCTCGAAAAGACTATTTCTAGTAATTAAGACCAAAATACAAACAAAGAGCTGAGAAAAATTGGAAAAAAAATTACCAAAATTCCATTAGCATATGTACAATTTTGTAAAACAAAATTACATTGAGGTAGAAAGAGGCGTTGAGTATATAAGTTATCCAAGGGAAGTTGCCATATTAAATTATTTTGACAAAAAGACGGCTGAATGATCCAAACATGAACAAATTAAAAGAAAAAAGCCAAAAATTAACTAAAAATCCAGAAATATGTGCCAATTTTTAACTTCAAACTTATTTTCAGGCTCTGCAAAACACTGTGGTATAAATTTTTGAGGTTTATATTTCAGTATAGCAAATAGATATTATTTCTACAAAAAAAAACAATATAAAAGCAAAAAAACTGGGCCACTTAGACGATAAAACGGCTAAATACGGTTATCTAAATGTGCCATTCAGTCAAAAACTACTTCTGAAAGTCAAAAATTCATTCACTAAACGCAGCGCATGATCAAAAAGCTTCTCTCGCTCAGAAAAATTAGTTCACACTGCAATTTTACTAACTTTCGCTTTTAGGTCAAAACATCGTCTGAACGAATAGTACTTCCGGTAAAAAAAAACCGTAAGAAAACCAATACTCCTCTTCGCGTCGTAAAAAACCAAGAGAAGGCCAATAATAGCCCCAGCTATCGCTGCGCAGCTATTAAAAACTAATTGTTGAACATAGTACTATAGAAATGGGGTCTCTGGGTTGGGATAGATTGCCGGACAGTTGGGATTATAGAATGAAGTTTGCGCGGGGATGCAGGTGAGGAGGGTAGGTGGTAGGCTGAAGGTGGTTTGGTCTGGGGGTAGGTATGCTCAGGGTTAGGTTGGGTTAGGTATGCTCATGGGAAGAGTGAAGGCAAGTTGCTAGTGTTTAAAAATTTGGGGGGATTTTAGGTGGGTGGTTTAGTTGCTTGGATAGGGAGGAAGATTTGTTATAAATTCAAAACTTCTCTAAATGGGCTCTTCAGCTTCTTTTTTAACAAAGGTTACTCACTCCTGAATATTGGAAATGCACTGAATACTCTAAATTCTAAAACCTAACATTTTAAAAGAGAAGTAAATGTTAGAAAAGAAAGAAGTGGGATAGAGTCATGAACAATCTTGATTGAGCTGAAAAAATCTTTGCCGTAGGGCTCCGCAAACGAATCTAAAGTTTGTACCGAATCAAAGCAATAAGTCGCCTTTAGTAGTTCAAAAAACTGACCCAAAATTGATCAAAATATAATCACAACTACTAACTGCAAAAAAAATTTTAAAAAAAAACATAATTTGCGAACAAAAAGATCCAGAAAATCTGATTTATTAGCTTCAAGGAAACCGTTTATTTAAAGGTAACTGAAAATCAGTTATCTGCCGACCTCTAGTTAGACCTTTATCTCAATTGAGCTAACTTGAGCTAACAAGCCTAGATGTCACTCCTTTGTGCGTAAAAATTAATGTGAACAAACAATTTTCCCGCTTCTACATCAAACAAAAAAACACTGGTAAGAAAGAATAAAGGAAACCAATGAAAACCAAAACTCACCTAAAGTTCGTTTTGAAAAATAACCTGAAGAATAGCAATGGTTTTGATGGAGCCCTTAGAACACCAGCGGGACTAAAACAGTTGTTCCAAACTTTGTTTAAGAGCAATTAATTACTACTTGCAACGCTTTACAAGGGTGCATCTGCTACTCAGTTTTGCCATAAAATTTGAAAACGTGAACAACAACACACACATGAAAAGAAAACCAATTGGTTTATAATTGCACAAAAATCCCTCGAATTACATAGTTGCGGGCTGAAAATATTAATTTATACTTAGCACCTCCAAAAAAAATATTGCTTAGTGCTTAATTTGGCATCTCAAACGAGACCTTAAGTTTTTATAACAGAATTTTGCAAAGGCGAGTTTTACGCTAAAAGAATTTCTGTAAATGGAAATCGGAGACAAACATTTATTATAATTTTAATTGAAACGAGTTATTTCATCCAGTTAACACGCTTACAAATGAAGGGGGATAAGATTAACAAAACAAAACATAGCTGGCAGATTGCCAGAAAAAAGCCGCAATAGATTCGTAGACCGGCAGTCTAAAAAAACAGTAAAAAAGACAGACCAAAAAAATTCGTCTTTTCATTGAAGGCTGATCTGTTATATTTTGATTAAAAATCTGTATAAGTTATTGCTTCCTCTATTAGCTGATCTCAAATAACCTTCATTTAGAGTGACACACACCCATTTGACCTTATCTCTTTGAATTAAAGTAAATAAAAGTCAATCTCAAAGTGAGGAAGTCATTTTTGAGAGTGAGGTAAGTCAAGTGTGACCAAAAATTTAATCACGCGCATGAACAAAAAGCTCGCTCCACTAAGAGCAAAAAATAACGTCACACATGCAATTCAGTTGAAATTGCATGAACGAATGAATAAAAAGTGGTTGTGACGTCATATGGTCGTAACAAAAATCATGACAACGAAATAAAAAACATAGCCGGAAGAATTCCGGAAGCGACTCGAAGCGTAAAAACTTGACAAAAACCCTAATTGCAGCTGAAACCATTACCTTTTTTCATAAACCATAAACTGATTACCCCCCCCCCCCGATCTGATCTAAAAATTGGTGAAAATTAAACCACTGTCACCAAGAGAAACAAAATGCCGCAAAAATATTTATTTTTGAAAACGTTTGGTAAGGATAAGTGCAAAATAATTACGATAGTCAAAGCACTGATAGTCTCAAAAAACTGACAGGGCTATCAGCTGCCCTCGAATAATTCATGATTCTAATCTTTAAAAGATCGCTAAAGCAAACGGCAGATAATAATAACTTAGAAACTAAATTAAATTTTTCAAAAAACAATGCTCAAAGTTAAGGATCAGAAAACTAATACAGTTAGATTTCTGATCACTGCGATTAAGACAAAAACAACATATACTTTTTTCTTCTTGTATATATGCTAGACAACATGATTTCAAACTAATTCAAAAATTAAAATAATCATAGAAAAGCAATCGACTAATATTTAAAGGCAAAAAAATGTTTAAGAACAATACCAAGGTCTGAAAAAAAAACAAAAAGTAATATGTAGCAATTCTGGAAGAGGCTTTCTAGTAAACTCTTAGTACTGCCTTATGTTGAATGAAATCAATTTCAACCCAAAGAAATGGCGAAAATCTAAGAAAAAGCCGAAATCCTTCAATTTGTTAATAACTGAAAATCAATAAAACCAGTATAAATGTAGGTGCCAGTACAGAGCTAGAATGATACGAGATAGAAAGTGAACAATATGGACATAATGTAAGGAACACCCTAACAAAGACTAATTCTTGATTTTTGAAAGTTCAAATCAAAGTTTAAAAGTTTTGAAAGTTTAAAATCAAATTTAAAAAACAAGAAAAACTAACACCATTTCATTTTTCAGCATTCGAGATATAGAAAATACCACGATACATCGGAGACAAAAATCTATCCTCCTGAACAGATCCAAAAAAAAGAAAAAGCAGAACTCAAACAAACAAAACATTGAAACATTTTGCAACAGAAGGTCAAAAAATTTTTAGGACTGCATTTACAAAAAAAATTTAACGGTTTTTCAAAAATTTAAGGCTAAAAAACTATTGACGTTTTTATTGAAACAAAATTAAAGCCTCTCATGTTGCACAAAAAGAATATTTCTAGTAATTAAAACCAAAATACAGACAAAAAACTGAGAAAAATAGGAAAAAAACTACCAAAATCGGATTAGCATATGTACAATTTTATAAAACAAAATTACAACGAGGTAAAAAGAGGCATCGAGTATATGAATTGTCAACGGGAAGTTGTCATATAGACTGATTTTTGACAAAAAGGCGGCTAAAAGATCCAAAAATGAAGAAAATAGGAAAAAGGCCAAAAATTAATTATAAAATCAAGAAATTTATGCCAATTATGAACTTGAAACTCGTTTTCAGGCTCTGCAAAACACTGTGCTATTAATTTCCAAGGTTTACATTTCAATAGAGCATCGAAAAAAAATCATTTCTACAAAAAACCAAATTACAAGCAAAAAATGGGCCACTTAGACGAAAAAACGGCTAAAAACGGTTATCTATATGTGCCATTCAGTCAAAAACTACTTTTCAAAGTCAAAAAGTCATTCACTAAACGCAGCGCATGATCAAAAAACTTCTCTCGCTCAGAAAAAATTAGTTCACACGGCAATTTTTCTCACTTTCGCTTTTAGGTCAAAACAGCGTCTGAACGAATAGTACTTCCGGTAAAAAAAAGAAAACCTTAAGAAAACCAATACTCCTCTTCGAGTCGTACAAAAAACCAAGAGAAGGCCAATAATAGCCCCAGCTATCGCTGTGCGGCTATTAAAAACTTCAGAGACAAAATTGATGATGTTATTAATGGGTCTAAAAATGATTCTAGAACAAGTCAATTAATTTTCGAGTTCAAAATATACTAGCATACGCGTTCGGCTTTCATACAAATTAGTTGACGTTTTTTTTTAATTTTCTGTGTGGTTTAATTTCTTCTTTATATTAAATGCTAAATATACAATGTGGAAACTGCAGAAAACGAGCAATAGTGAAAATTTTTCTCAAATCAATTTGGCATACATGAGCGATATTAAACGGAAAAGGGGCATGTGGAGCAGGTTTGGGGTATAGGAGAAGGGGTCATTCGAAAAGATGAAACAACACTTTGAAACATCTGTCAAAGTGTAATTTTTCCCTCGGCAATTTCGGTTAAGCCTATAGACAGAAAATAACAAATCACAAAGATAAGTAATGCCCTGATCGTTCACTAGTTGTCTTATTTCATTAAAAACACCTCCAATTGAGAAACAAAAAATGGTAATACAAAAATCTTAAGAAAAAATTTTACTTTAAAAAGCTAGAAGAGCAGTTAATAATAGAATCGCTTGATTGCAATTGATAAATAGGTAAGAATAGTATTAAATTTGAGTTTTGCAGAAATTACCTTACGTAATCTTACAGTTTGATATCCTCGAAACATATCATTGTTACTCAAACCCTTCAAAACCACACCTTTAGAATAAACGCAACCGACTAATGTCGGGCGAATTGCTCTCAAACGACAGGCAAGCGGTTGGTTCCTTCAGTAGCTGGCCACGATTTAGTTAGGCCAGTTTTAGCTTATGTGAAGGGGCGTGAGGTGAGCTCAGCGGGGGAGGGTGCACCGCAGGGGGGGGGGGGGGGGGGGGGCAACCGTGGGCGGGGATATTTGGCTCTACGGAACCCTTACAGCCTGAATGATGTGGAGGAGTCGGGATTGGAAGCTGATGTGGGGAAGGGGGCGACGTGGGGTGGGGGTCCAATTTCAAAGAACCGCCCTTCAGACATTAAGTAAAAGTCTCCAAAACAGTTTCTGTGAATCGCATACTTGGAAACTAGTGAGCTGAAAGACTCTTAGAGATTATAACGCCCACTGGGCGCTACCTTTTTATACCATTTCCGAGGACGAAAAGTCTAATGGGTCAGATGAAAAATCGGTCAAGCGGAAAAAAGCATATAAAAGACCAAAAAGATTATAATAACAGCTACAAACTTCGTTCGAGAGCAATTAACAATAATTTCCTAAAAAGTTATTTGCGATAAAACTTTCCTACCATAATTCAGCGTTAATGACGGTAATAGATGACGATTTCACGCCGCATAAGAGCAGCTGATGTGTGACATCAACAAAAGAGTTAAGGAAAGAGAGCAAGAGAGAGAGAGAGAGAGAGAGAGAGAGAGAGAGATGAAACGTGAGCAAGAAAGAGAAAAAAAAATCCCAACCAACAGAGAGAGAGAGAGAGAGAGAGAGAGAGAAACAACGAGCCAGGAATATTTTTCTTGATGGGATTCCACTCTAGCCTCTAGACTCTAGTTTTCTAGCCTTGTTAGTAATTAACTCATTTGGAAAAACTGGAAAGTGCAAAATTAAAAAAAAATTTTCCAGATTTTTCAGTCCAGAAAAGTTTGAAACCATTTTTTGTCTCAGGAGTTCTGTTATGTAAACCATCAGCAACACTTCAAAAGTTTCGTTGGCCAGTGATGATCGTTAAACTCAGAAAAGGACAAAAAAATTCAAAAATTTAAAAATTTAATAGCAATATTCGTGATATTAATATTTTCAGAATCATTTCCTTGTCGTAAGAGATTATTCAATATCCTTATTTCAAGCCTTAAATAGTTTCACTGGCTCAAAGATCCGTAAACTTGGAACATTATAATGACTTTCCTAGAAGTTGAAAAAAAAATTTATAAAAAACTTGCTAAATATAGAATCATTAAAATATTGATTAACGCTCCATTAACTCTAGAAACCGTGCAGCATCTTATTATCAAACCTTGGAGGGATCACTGGTGCCGGAAAAAAAATTTAAAAAAATCAACAATAATATAAAATTTGATATTGCAAATACTTTTTTAAAAAAAATGCCTAAATTTGTGATTTTATAAACCTCAAACTTTCCATCACATCTAGAAACTATGCAGTAAGCTTTTATTAATGCACGGAGGAGGTTTTTTGGCTCTTGATGCTGGAAAAACCTAAAAAATGAGAAAAAATTTCAGAAATTTTGAAAAATATTGCGAGTTTTATCAAACAATTGCTAAAATTTGTGATATTAAGTATTTTAAAACTATTACGTGGCCAATAAAATTTTTCCAGTAACTTATTATCAAACTATAAGAGAGGTTTTCAGGCCCTTGAGGCTGAAAAAATCTGAGTGACATTAAATGCCCAAAAAAATGAAGAAAGTTGCAAGTTTTGTAAAAAAAAAGGCTAAAATTCGCGATGTTAAAAACTTGAAAGAAATTCCATTTTGTCTAGCAACTATGCAATAGCTGATTATCAAAACCTAGAGCAGGTTCCCTTGCTCTTGAGGCTGGAGAAAGCTGAAGAACGACAAACATTTTCAAAAAACTTTAGAAAATTGAAAATTTTATCTAAAAATGGCTATAATTGTGATATTAAAAAATTGAAAACTATTCCATTTTTCCATACCTTATTATCAAACCCATAAAGAGGTTTTCTTTTCCTTGGGAAGTAAAAACTTAAAGATTTTAATTGTCAAAAAAATTGAGAAAATTTTCAATTTTAATTTAAAAAAGCTAAAATTCGTGATGTTAAAATGCTGGCAACCATTCCATTACTATCGGAAACTATGCAGTAACCAATCATCAAACCCTATCAGAGATTCCTTGACACCTAGGGCTGAAAAGCTCATCAAATGACAAGAACTTTCAAAAAAATTGTGAAAATTAGTCTAAGTTTGCGTGTTTTTGTTTGGAGTACTAAATCATATAGCTCTTAAAATGGTAATAAAAGGTACTTATTTCATTCAAAAGACTTTTATCAACTTTAGCCAGCCTCAATTATAGACTGGTTCAAAAAAGTTTTTAAAAAATGACGAAAAAAAAAACAAAAAATGGAACATTTTGGGATCAAAAGCTTTTAAAAATTTAACCTTAAACAATGGCCTTCCAAGTTAATGAAGGACCACTAAAGGGCGTCCAATGAAACCTAATGACCGCTGGGCGCTACCTGTTTATCCCTTTTTTAAGGACGAAAAGTCAAATGGGTCAGACGAAAATCGGTCAAATAAAAAGTCCAAAACTTTCGAAAAAGTTGACAAAAGTACTCATTAAATTGAAAAAATGCATGGCACGCCTTTCTCAGGTCTTTTTTATTTTGACTTTTAATCACCAGTTTGATCAAAATGGTTGAAGAAAAGTCAAAAGACAATGATAAATTCTCTACTTCGTCATCTTTGTCATCATCATTTGTTCCTCACTCTGGGAAAATAATTTAAAGTGTTACCCTTCAAAAATTCGTTGCCAATAGATCTGAGCTGAGTTTAACCAAATGCTTAATAAAACAACTATTGTGGGAAAAATGAACACTGTTTCAAAAATTTTACTTTTCACAAGTTTACTTGATTTACACTAAAACTGAGCACTTCACATTACGTAGTATTTACGGCCCTATTTGACGCAATAAGGGCTTTTTTGACATTTTCTGAAAGGAATTTAGATGTGTCCTGAAAACTGGATTAGATTTCCAGGCCTACGAATAGTGCCTTTTTGAACAAACTGCTAAAGTTCTCCTGTGAGATTCATTTGCGTATTATTTTGATGTGACAATATACCTTGTTGATTCTTATAACATCAGAAAGTGTATTTTGTCTGTCACCTTTGATATGCGCTTAAAAACAACTTAAAAAGTATCTTTAGTATATTTCATCTTTATCATCTTATACCAGGCTGAGACTGTAAGATTACCACCAATTTTAATTCATCTTCCAATTTTGGCTTTTCAGAGATAATTTTATAAAAAATCGGTTTTTTAGACAAATTTGCCAATTTTTCCCTGTGCAGTTCAACGACAGAATGAAAACTTTCCATGATCATAGAAAAGGAATTCCTAATAATTCTTAATCTGTAGGCTGTTCATAATAATTTTAGAGATTTGCTTTTTTTGTTGTAAGAAAATACTCATTTCATAATAAAAAAATGACGATCATAATCTGCTCATATTTAAAATTCAGACTGTAAAATTCTATGATTCAGCGCTGATTTACTATGTTGCTATGATTCAATAAAACACGTTACACCACTATTTCAGATTCGCGTAGTTCTTTCAGCCCTAAAACAAACTATTCATTGGCAAATTATGCAACTGTGCTGGTTATTGAAACGAGAGACGATAAAACATAAAGTAAGAAGAAGGAACTAACAGGTTATCGGTCTCTGTCAGGATTCGAATATAGAAGAGTGACTCAGTGTATATCCACTTATGGAAATACTCGCGAATAGTTTTGTAGTATTTAGTGTCATATTGCTGGTCCTGGTTGCCTTTGTAAAGTGGACAGTGGTACAACAGGTTCATAAGATCCGAGGGGGAGAAGGAGGCACCGTCGTGGTCTATCTGGGCGTCAGCCAGTATCCGTCCCCAACACTTCCGTACACAATCAATTAGGGACGTTTTCGGAATTATTTTAAACTTCACCTCTGTCAGAGAAGATTGAGGGGGAGGGGGTGAAAGAGGGGGTCAAAAACTTAAGATAAACAACCTCACTTCACATCAGGAAATTCTCTCCTCAAAACCACGGTCTCGGTGAATCGCATACTTAGAGTAAGGCGACAGGGCTCTAAGCCACTTAATGCTTTTCGAGCTTTAATTGTTGATCCCGTTCTCGAGGACGAAAAAACTGGTCAAGCAAGAATTACATAACAAGAAAACACGCTGGTCTGATATAATTACTGCAAACTTTGTTTTTGATAGCGTTTAACAAGGTTCATTAGGTTGTTCAATTTCTGCGAAGTAGTCAGTCATAAACTTTCATAAAATAACCGGCATATTGCCGGAATCAACATGCGTGTTGTACAATACAGATACAGATTACAAAATGATTTGAAAAGTTATTGACGCTACCTAGAAAACTATAAAAGAACTTTTAAGATAAAATAAAACGATTTATTAAAATTCACGCCCCAAAAACCTTCATATTAGGGAACATTTTACAAAAATGCGCTTCCTACCGCGAACCTGTTCAAATTGAATATTAAGATTCGGAAGGAATACAAACCATTTTGATAATTGAGGCAGGTCGCGTGCAATCAAAATCTAATCACGCAAATGATCTAATGGTTTTCGGCGTAGAGAATGACAAATGACGTCAAGCGTGCAGATGTCGTTAGTGAGTGGGGGCGAAATCATCCAAGAAAATTGACGTCTTTCTGCTTCGCTATACGGACGAAAAAACCACCAAAAGAAACGGTCACACTGAAAAATAACAGCCGAAAGAACTCCAAATGCAACTCGGAACCTGGGATCATCCAAACAAAACGCAACTGGAGCCAAAACAAAAATTTTTGTCTGAAAAAAATGTTCTTTTCCAGAGTTAT
Source organism: Convolutriloba macropyga (assembly GCF_964194025.1). NCBI lineage: Eukaryota > Metazoa > Xenacoelomorpha > Acoela > Convolutidae > Convolutriloba > Convolutriloba macropyga. Next base: position 15,644,862 of record NC_134474.1, on the reverse strand, counting down.
TTTTAAAAAAATGGTTAAACTTGAACACTTCACGCTACGGAAAAATTTCCAGAATATACGTTATTATTATTGAAGTTAGCAAAACCTCAAGAAACCCAGAAAAAACTCCTCATTAAACATTTTAAACTTGTTTGTTGAAAAAAAAGGAATAGATAGGAAAAAAGCAAAAAATCAGATATTATTCGAAAAAATAGTGTTTGAGTTAAAAATGTTTTTGACTTGGAGCACCTACTGAATTAAAAAAACTGCAGTAGAGAGTCTCAATAGCACTACGGGACAAAACTAACTCCAAAATAAATCACTAACAACAAAAAAATTAACAGTCGTAACTGAAAGTACATTTTTCAAATCAATTGGTAACAAAAATAGGATGGCATCAAACAAATTGAAAGTAATTTTTTGTACTTCACTAAAAAACAGAGAGGACCTATGTTTAATTAGACTTGAAAGTTGGTCAACGAAAACTTGAAAAAAATGCGGCATAGTTAAAAAATCCACTAAATATTTGAAAACAAAAAAAATCAGAAGTCATCCAAAAAATTTGTTTATCCATAAAAGTCAACAATAACAACTAAAAAATTTCACCTCTTAAAACCAAAGAATTTACCTATAATAACTTAGAAAACCAATGAGAACTGCCCTTATTGAGGCTTAGATATAAAAATAAAAAACCAGCGAAGAAAACAAGCAAAACAAAAGTTTCTCAAACATTTAGCAAAAAGAAACACAGTTGAAATCAATTGGGTGTTTTTTTTCAATTGGGAATCAACATACTTCAATGGGGTCTCTTTTCAACGGGGACTAGGTGCAAAGACAAAAGAACACAAAAACTTATCAGTATCAAAACTCTAACAATTTTTTTTAAGAAATTACATGGAGTCTAATTCATAAAAATTGCAGTTGAAAAAAAAAATGCAGTAAAAATTCTTTTCGCGCTCGAGAACTGGGATCGGATCAGGCAGTAGTGCTAAATTTGTCATAATTTAACTTTAATTGTCATAAAACTGTAAAATAACAGCAAATGAAGACAAAACACAAAAGCTCACTATCAAAGTACAAAAGCAGTGGCTTTAAGCCAATAAACCATAGGTTTTTAACTACAAGTTCATTAACACTGAGTTTCAATTCAATTGATGAACACCATTAGAACTCTTTTTGAAAGGCAACAAGAAGAGAAACAAATATCAATCAATCAGTATCAAAAATTTGTTGAAAACTAGTAGAAAAAGTTTTCGAGAAGACACGACGCAAAAGTAATCAAACCATAAACTAAAACAAACAAATCAATTGACAGTTTTTTGTCTGCATACAGAGAATCTGATGAGATCTGTAAAATAGATAGAAAATTATGAGTTAACAAAAAGGAGCAAAAAAGCAAAGATAATTATACACTAATGTTTTTGAAAACAAAAGTTAAACCAAATAAATTTAATTGCGATCAACTGAAACATAAATTTATTTATACACCAAATTTAACTAAAAATTCCGTCTTGTGAATATTCAGTAAATGTCATATAATCGCAAACAGAAGGACAAAATTTGCGAGAAAATATTGTCAAATCCTTCAAAACTATAAGCTAATAATTCAACACTTTACATATGCTTGATTGAGTCGCCTTTAAAGTACATTTCAAATTTTCATTCACAAGATTTCACAAGATGAAATTCAAATTTGGGCAAATATCCAAAAATCGTTTTTTTAATTAAAAAACTCATAATATCAAAGTTCTGAAACCATTAGTTAGAAAGAAAAAAGCTAAATGCATCCATTTGTTTTTCACTAGAATGAATACGCGGCAGTTTTTTATTGATACCTAATTGACTATTTGACAACAATACGGCAAAGCCACAAAAAATCACTCGTGTTCAAAAATTGTTTTTTTCAAACGCAATAGATCTATCATAAATCATTTCAAAGCCTGAGATAGATTCACATATAATTTTTCAGGAGGCCAATGGGACCATCGATTGTAAAAAACAGTCATATGAATACATGATGACAAAAATACATTCCCTGAAACTATATTAAGAGTTCAATGGGACGGAACTATTTGAATATAACAATGACCTGTCATTTTAAGTAATATTTTGAAAGAGACAGCACCACAAAACAAGCTGATTCCTCAATCGGCTTTTATTAAGTAAAGTTCCTCAATTAGATCAAAACGAAAATTGAGGTTCTGGCTGGTTTCAAAAATCACACACTTGTTTTTGTACTTAGCGCAAAATAAACATCAGTGGAAAAAATACAAAATTTAAAAAAGAAGCGTTCTTAACAGGCAATTGAAATTAGCGAAAAACCAGAAACATTTCAACTCCAGGCTATGCAGCAGAGTAAAAAAATTTTCATCCAAGGTGGACACTATGTCAGCCAATTTTATGTCTGAATCTGCACTTCTGGCAAATTTGAAAAAAGCATGCAAAAAACTGGGTGACAGCTTTCATTAAAAGGCTGAATTTTTTTTATAAAAAAGTGGAAAAAACAATAGAAAAAATGTAAGATCACAGGGTTGAGCATACGTCTTTAGTTTAAAAGGACGTTTGCTGAACCCTGTGATCTTACTTTTTTTAACTTATTTTTAAAACAGATTACACTATGGTTGACAAATTTCAGACCTTTTGTTAAAATCGTTAAAATTTTGAGCGAAAAGTCTATCCTGAAATTTGGGGTAACGTTCTCTCAAAGCTTTAAACTTTGAAAAATCTGTACACTTTGATAAAACTGAAAGAAGACAAGTTTTAAACGCAATTTTTTAACAATATTTGCTTGACGGGCTCCTAATGACATCATCACTTACAACTTCTTACAATCCTTATATCAACCGGCAAAAACTCAACAAAAACACTTTTAAGCTTGTCGTTCCCCCAAATAAAACGGATTCAAAACAATAACTTTCCGGTTAACTGAACTGAAATGTAAAAGAAAATAATAAAACCTAAATCTTGAAAAACTTAAGTTCGCTATTGCTTTACATTATTCCTAGAAAAATTAACTACTTTTTTCGAAAAAACCATTGTTAAGATGAATTAAAACTATTGCCCATTTTTAAAAAAAAATTTAAAAACTTAGAAACATAGCCGACAGATTGCCGGAAAGTAGCCGTTGACGCGTTTGATGCACATCGGGTTGAAACGGAAAAATAACAAAAGAAGAGTTAGAAACGGACAGAATTTTTTCTCAATTTTCAAAAACTGTTCTAATTCAGTGTCTATTATCAGATTGATTCAAACACTACTCTGAATTCAACTTCCGAAATGAAAGCCATTAAATTTTATAATAAATTCAGCTAGCAATCACTTTAACGAACATTTGGTAACCTAATGCACTACGACTTAATGACCAGGATTTATCGGTTTATCCCGTTTTATTTATTTTGCTCTTTTGACCGTAATCGTATTCAATATATTGCGTGATTCATTGCGTGCATGAATTTAAAATCCATCCAGATGAAACAGTGACTGAAGTAAGTCACGAGTCATACGTGAAAATTGTGTTTTATCTAAAATCAAAATTATCATCAAAAGGTAAAGTGAATTTAAAAATTGGAGAACGTCTAAATAATAGCCGTTGAGAGGCTGACGGCGACTATTATTAATATGAAAAAACAAAAGAATCAGAAAAACTCAAGGGCCCTTGTACAAGAAAATAATGGTCCGAATGGAACACATATGTTTCATTTGTGTTGTAAATGAAATTCAAAAAAATTTAAAGGTAATTTTATAGAATTCTAACATAAAGGTCTGAAGTCTCAAAAAAATATGTTTTAGCCCTACGATACTGAGCAAATAAGGCTACAAGTTCTTTCAAAAGCTCATCATAGATATTTACAGGAGAAAAAATGTGTCAAATTCTACAAATTTATCTAAAAGTTCAAGATCTTAAAGGTAAAAGACAAATGAGTTAGAAATAAAACAAAATTAAGTCTCATGACGATGCCCAAACGCCGTTTTTTGTAACATCAAAAAACCAAAAGACCAACAAAAAACCTGGATAATATCATAACAACTCGCCCTTAGTGTCAAACAAATGAAATAATGTATGATTCAGCAATGGTGTATTACCATATACTCTGCTAAGGAAATTTGACCTCGGAGATCCATAATGAGATTATTTTTGAAAAAAAAAACAAAAGTTAACAAAAATATAGAAGTATTTTTTCAATCTTTTAATGAGGTATTCTTTTCACTTGATACTCAATATTAGATTCTCAGGGACAATGTATTATCAAATTCAGAGGCTTTCATATAATTGCACTGTAGGTCAAAGACAAACAAATCAAACTATAATAAAAAGGAACGAAAAACGATTAGCTATGTGCTTTCTTTTCTCGAAGCCACTTTTTAAAATCATAGAGTCATTCACTCAATCGCCTCACTCAGCGCCTTAAGCAACGACTCTCGCTTATGAAAAAAATTTACTCACTTTGCTTTGATGTCAAAACAGCACCTGAACACATAGAACTCCCATCAAAAACATAAGATAACCAATACTCCTCCTCGAATCGTAAAAAAACCAGGAACATCACAATGTGGCTACACTCAACTTACAGCTTAGAACTTAGTAGTTATTGAAATTTGTTATTGAAAAAAATGTCATTGCGTTGAGTCACCTGGCCTCAGTGTCATGGTTCATCAGTTCTGCACATGCAAACATAACCGATTAACGTTGGGCAAATTGCTTTAAAAGCGATCGGCGAGCAGTTGGCTTCCGTAGTAGTCAGCTGGGGCTCAGCGACGCTAGCATTCGAGGGAAGGGATGAGCGGATTGGTGGAGCCGGGTGGGGGGTTCAGTTGAATATGATATATCTGAAAAGTAAAAAAATCTAAAGGCGTTCGGTGCAGATCTCGGATCTATTCTGTTTCGGCCACCAGTTTTTTTTTTATACAACTTCCATTTACAACTCATGTGTTGTTATATAGCACATTAGTATGTATGAAACAGCACGTGCGCCTGGGAGGCGAAAAATTTATATGCCCACTAAGCTGGGGGGGGGGGGCAAAATAGATCCCAGATCTAATCTAAAAACGACTTATTTTTCCGTATCTCACCTAATTTCTTTTGGTTCCGCGGGTTTTCCCCATTACAACTCTAGATTATGGCATGTTCAGATTCATTGGGGTATATTGGTCTATGCCCCCTAATATGGATGAGGGCTATAATGCCAAATCCCCATTTTTTCTGTTACACAGATTGAGGTTCTGATGAGAAATGACTTTTGATCAGTCCTTGTTTAGATAGTTATCCATACTTTTATGTTTTCTTGTTGTTCTTCAGACCCTCGTAATATAAACCTTATAAATGGCTTTGATCAGAATTCATTTAAGTCTATGAACCTCAAACTGGGTAACTTTACTCTACCCAGGTCTAGGTACAGACTTATGAAAAGATATTAGCTCGACCTTAACTAGGAAGCTCGACCGTGTAATTATAGTCAATATTGCCCCCCCCCCACACTAGATCCAACTAAGTCTTTTCATAAGTCGAGGCCTAGGCCTACCTCTTTTGCAGTGAAATTAAACTGAGAAACGAAACATCCCTGCACAAAAGTTGATCCCATATAGTCGTCCAGATTAGCGACTGCGTTGCCGGCCTTCTGGTAAAACTTCATATCCCAGAAGATGTTTGGGTCTTCCTTTTCATGAAAATCGCCTGCCTTATACTCCAGGTCTACGTGAGCCAAGGGGAACTTCATTGGGTAATGACCCATCAAGTCACTTCTTGAGTATCCATCATACGGAATCCGATTCCACTGATAAAGCTGGTCCAAGATTTTCCAAGTTATGTAAACTGTGGTGCCTTCATTAATCCAAATATTGTCATAATTATCAGTTGTCAGCTGAACTCCAGTCCATTGATGCACAATTTCGTGAACAATTGTGGACAGAGAAGTGATAATGTCTCTTGGGTTCACTCGTAGGAATATTAGCCCGGGGTTCTCCATACCCGCAAATTTTACGTCCCCAATGACAAAGTCAAGTTTATCCCACTTGAATTGGCTTCGGAATCGCGACTCGCACCAGGCGAGCGTGAAGAAAATGGTGTACTCGAGGTATATAGCCTCCTTTGTGCCTTTAGGTAACCTCGTATAGTCGAAGCCGACTCCGGGTTGGTAAGTATGCGTCAGAAACGAATAACTCTTGCGCTGATCTTCATTTGCGTAAATTCTTATCAACTTGTTGAAGTAATTAAACTGATGAACTAAAATGTACTCCTTCTTGTTCAGAATTGCAAATGCGAATAGGTATGCTGGGATTAAAATTTTAGTTTTTTCGAACTCGTGATAGTTCAAGGCTTCGTTTTTTTCACCCGGCATGTTACTCAGAACAAAATAGTTCTTCTCGTCCTCTGTATTCACTAATTGTAGATGTAGTTTGAAGTACGCGCGGTATATTGGCTCGTCAAAACATGGCACAAAGTTTCTCGCAAACGTCGCTTCGAATTGAGTCACGACCGACTTTTTATGTGGGATTGGCTGGTATATTCCCATTTTATACTTCTTGTAAAGGGACGATTCAAATCTCATTCTGATGTTCAGTTGGTCGTTTCTGAGGAAAGATATTGTAGTTGGAGTTTTGAGTTTGAAGCCAAAAGTCTGGTTGTCTTTGTCGTGATATTCAATGAGATCGTTTGGTTTCAAAAGTGCTGTATCCTGCAAAAAAAATTATTATTAGAAGAACCGAAAATTATTTGCTAAAAAGTTTTTTGTTGATTCGAAAATGCTGCAACGCAACATCATCGAAGTTTCCTTACCCCTTTTCCATCCAGTAAGAAAAGTGAGTTTTGTGTCTTTTTTCCTACTTCAAGAAACCGTCCCAACTTAAAATTTGAGACTTTTAAAAAAGAATTAACATACAGAAAACTAATTTTTAGCAATTTACCTAGATTGTCAACTTTGAAATATGCACAGTTGGAGTTTTTAAAGAAGTAGAATCTATTGGTTGAAGAATTTATTAGAACTGAAGTCGTAATTTGGAACTTGACACATTAGGGAAGACCCGATGCGGGTTCTGTTTACAACCTAAAGAGTTTTATGTACACAGCGACTTATTTCTGCGCTCGAAGTAGACTAACCTAACTCAGCAAGAATAATTGACTCAGTATAATACTGGAGATAAACTTCAATTATCACGATAACACATGGTATATAAAATCAGTAGACTGAAGAGTCGATAAAATCTTTCACTATAAAAAAGACAACAGAGTTTTTTTGTCGCTGATTCCCATTCTCGAATTTGTTGACAAGTTCATGATTTCAATTTAGCTCCTAATTTGTCGTCATCAGCTTGCGTCTGATGTATGTAAACTGTCGGCACTGTTAGGTATAAGGTGTTCATTTTTTGAATTGCTTCAAAGGCTATGGCTCTTTGTGTGAATGCGTTAAAAGTTTCCGGATCTCCCTAGAGGAAAGTATAACGTATTTCAATGTCCAGCGAAACATCAATCAATGCATTGTGGTTTGCTTCTTGCCCTCCCGCGACGTTCAATTGAGAGTTCGCTGCTTCGCCTTATTTCCGTACTGTTTATTTGCTTTGTTATTTGCTTTTCATATGCCATTTGTCATACAATTTTTTGTGCAGTGAGGTAATTTTAATATATTGTTTCTTTAAAAATAATTTTGGAAAGCTGCGCTACTTGTTTTTTGAAACACTTGTCAGTGATTTTTTGTAATTTTTGAGAATGAAACGTGCAGAAACGAGAAACAAAAATTAGACATTGTGCCCTTTTATTCTGAGCAAATTGAAAAAAAAAACAAAATTAGGATTCTACAATGAAATGTTTCCGCGCTAGCAGTCAGTTCTCGTTATTGAGATTCTGATTAAAAAAATTTTAGTTTGTAATTTTAACTTAATTTTTCTTTAATAGTGACTTTCAGACAAATTCTCCTTTTTGAAATTTCACTGACGGCGTACCAGCACTGATTGCATTTTATGTTTTATATGAAAGTACTCTCCTCTCAGCTTAGTAAAAGAAACGGTTATGCCAGGTTAAATAAAAGGTTACGTTATACCAGGAACTTTTAGGTTTTTAAAACATAGTTACGGAGGCAGCGATTTCTCTGATGAAGGATTTAGAAAGATGACTTCAGAGCTTCCTCTGATTTTAACTTATTAACTATTGTCGCAATTATTTGAAACTCTAAATACAACTAAGTGGTACCAAGAAATCAACCAAACCTCTGTGAGTGAATAAATTTTGACAATAAATTGAGACTCGTCGTTTTTAACTCCACAGCCCAAACAGACAAGTATCCAAAAAATGAACTAGACCATTAGATCTATTGTCCCTCAGCTACTCCATTATTACTGCAGTCCGTGGTATTGTCTATCAGGTTCACTCTTCCGTACTATACAAGTTAGTTCTACTAACCAACGTTAGCCAGTTCGGTTAGAATCAGGAAAGAGATTGAAGAGGAAGGCTTGAAAACCAACAGTGTTTTTACTGCTTGTCTTTTTTGATACGCTGCGATAATTAAACAGAGGATCAATTTTTCAACCTAATCATATGGGAAAGATCTCAAAAACCCTTATTGTTAAAACAAGTTGATCAATCACCTATTGTGATATTAACATCCTTTTCATAATGAGAATTTTAAATTTCATTAAAGGTCCTAAATTTGTTCAGTCGGGAGTAAGAAAGAACTGCCATTAATTATCGAAATTAAAATTTGCTGAATAAATCGCCTACAAAGTCCTAAGTTACTTATACATTATGCTTTTTTTCTAATCCAATTCAAAACTTCTGAGAAATAACGCAATATTAATACTTTTTGTTATAATTTCTCAAGTTTTGCCAGATATGTCATATCGACGAGCTTCATTCATGTTTTAAAGAAACGCAAAATTAATTCGGAATCAACATTTTTTTTTATTTTTTGCCATCTCCCTGACGTTAATCGCAAATACAAACGCTTTCAATTTTGAAAGAAACCCAAAAATTTGCACCATTTGGGACATCTTTCTGGTAAGAACAAAATTTGTTCGTCTTTTTTTACCTTGAAGTATCTGGTTAGTTAGCTCTGTGAATTACATGAATTCCATTTATAGGCAAAGACCATCAGCCAAGGGTGACAATAGTGTACAAAAATTTGAAACCTATCAAAGATTGGAGTAAAATTAGGTAAAAAATTAAATTTCTACTTGGTATTCAATCTTTTAAAAATTAATTTTGACGTTCAGTAAATACTAAACGTCAAATGCAAGTTAGCACAGCCTAATTCTACGAGTTAAAAATTAATTTTTGAGGTAATACATATCCAATTTAGAATCATATAAGGAAAACAATTTTCAAACCAATGAACCCCTAAACTAGTCGTCTCGCTTGCCTAAGAAATTAAAATAAAACGCATTTTTTAAATAAAAAATCTTAGTTAAAAATTTTTGTGCTTCATTCATATCTCACAGTAAGAAGATGGTTGTTGTTAGAATATTGATCAAACTATAGTCTTAAACTTAGTGAGAAATAGAAAGAAAGTTTAACTTACCAGATTAGAAAGAGAAAATCAAATTGATTTTGATCAGAGAATTTATATAGATCAATCGTAAAGAAATGGTGCTTAGAATCAATATTCGGTTCAAATTGGTGAAACTAGATAACTAATTTTAGAGTGAGATTATTTGATGTAAAATCTTCCAAGCATGTATTGAATGACTATGATAACACATGAAATGTGAACGACTTCTTAGAAAAGTGTAAATGCGTACCATCTATGGTGCCCCTTGCAACTGATTTCCGGGAAATTTGCAGAAGCAAACCATATTGGGTAACCCTTGCGACCCCCACTGTAATTAATGGTGCTAAGAATATTTTTGTATCTTGACTTTCTCGCACTGATAATAAGTATATATACAGCTGATTTTTGAGCCTTTTTTCATCCTCAAAACCAAATCACCATCTTGATGTAATAATTAGAGCTCTCCTGTAAATCTCTAAATTCTACTGTAAAATATCATTCTTGCTTTTCTCTCATTTTGAAAAATTATTTTTTCTACTTAGTTATAAACGCTTTCTTTCCGCTTGCGAAAACCCAAAACCCAACAGGTTAAGGGCCCAGCAATTTTCTAAGTCATAAAACTAATTTAAAAAACAAAACTAATTTGTTGTTGACAGTCATAATGTTTTTATGCTTAGTACCTTTTCTTTTCGAAACTGTTTTGCCTGCTCAAACTAAGATGGATCAACAGACAGTGAAGCCGCTGGCCTACACAGGAAAGGCACAAGACTTTACAATCTGGAGCAAAAGATTTGTGGCAATGATGCAGACGAAGGGACTCTACAAATCACTACATGGGGCAGAGGAGCAACCCAATGAGCCTGCACCACTAGCCAATGGGGCGAGCAATGATGAAAAGAAGAACCACAAGGTGCTCAAGGATGCATATGAGAAGGAAGTTGCAGACATCCATGAGAAACGGAACAATTGGTGATGCCATCTGGTACTGACTCTAGATGCAACAACCCTCATGCTGATGAGACATAACTGTGTGGTAGATGACGGCATCAGAGATGGAGCAAAGTCTTGGAAGCATTTGCAAGAGAGATTTCAGAGTGTGGAGACGCCGACGTTGGTGACTTTGGTCGACTGCAGCTCGAGGATGCTTTGGATTTAGATAGCTTCTTCATCGGAGGACAGGAGTTGCTCATAAGGCTACAAGAAGCAGGGGAAGCAATCTCAGAAACCCTCTTCAACGCCTTGGTCCTCAATAGTCTGCCAATGTAGTGTGAATGTTTTGTTATACATGAAAGCTTTAACCCGGCAACGAACTTTACAGAGTTGAGGAAAAGGCTGCAGGACTTCAATGAGAGCACAGCACAGAGGCACAAGGGACAAAGTGGTTCAGTGGCACTGGCAGTAAAGCCTGACCTCAAGAAGGGACCCAGGAAAGGAAACTGCTTTTTGTGTGGGATCCCTGGACACTTTGCCAAGGACTGCAGGAGGAAGGAGACAGCACAATGCAGCAAGTGTGGTGAGAAAGGTCACCTAGACAGGGCATGCAAGAGACAAAGAGATGGAGGCAAACATGAGTCAGTGGCAATGGGTCCAACATTGGCTTCACCAGACGAGGAATACTGGGCAGCTCGTACCCACTGGAAGACAGCAGGCATGCTAGTGGACAGTGGTTTTTACAGTAAAACTTTACAGTGCAAGGAAGCGGCACAGACAATTGCGTCAATTGAATCAAGCGGATGTGGTCATGAATGCACCAGAGACAGTGGGGGAACTCGAAAAAGTATGCAAAGTGTGCGCATTGGCCAAGATCACAAAGACTCCAGTACCAAGAGTGGCAGAGACCCAAGCAGAAGAGAAGCTGGAGAGGGTGTTCACAGACGTAATGGGACCTTTCAGATTAGAGTCACTGTCAGGGTTCCGGTTCTGCATTGTGTTTGCAGAAGTACGCAAAGTTTGTGTTTGTGGACTTGCTTAAGGCAAAGAGTGAAGCACTGGTCAGCCTGAAGAAGTTTAGAAGTTTATTCTCAGTGTGGGACGCCCAAGAAGCTGAGACAAGACAATGCGAAGGTGTTTCTCTCAGACCAATACTGTTTAGATATACTGTTTAGACGAGATGTACTGTATAGATGCAAGCATTCAACAGGAGAAGACCATACCAGAGACACCACAACGGAATGGGTTAGCTGCGAGGTGCAACAGGACACTGCTTCAGATGGCAAGATGCTTCGGGTCTTCCCAAGATGATGTGGGGAGCAGCAATTCTCCACGGAACAAGGATCAGAAACTTGGTTGTGAGACGAGGAGAAGAAAAATGCCCAGCAGAGCTGATCCGAGGTATAAAACCTAAGCTTTCAATTAGTAAACTATCTATTTTTGGTTGCACAGTCTTCATGAGGAAGCGGGACAGAGAAGTCAGCAAACTTGAACCAAAGGCACTGGAAGGAAAGTTTATGGGTTGCACTGAAGGAGACAATGAATACCTTGCGTACGTACCCAACACACGAAAGGTTGTGGCAGTTCGAGATGTGATCAGCAAGGAGTCCGAAGTGGGCTCAATCTCTGACAACACAGAGACGCCCGACCTACTAAATGAGGGGTCACAGCAACTGGGGATCAGGCGCCCAGATGATGGTCATCAAGACTATGGCAACAAAGAGGAGCAGAGCACATCTACTGCAATCAAGGAGGAGTGGCATGACGCAGAGAGCGTGAACACTCAAGAAACGACAATGAAACGCGATGCCTCAGATGTTGAGGAAACAGCACTGGATGAAGAATCTACTGCAACAACAGGGAGTGTCAGAGACTCGAAGTCACTGGAAGACAGTGAAACAGAGGACTTCTCACAGTCGGAGACAGTTGGCTTCTTTGAAGAGGCAATGGTGCAAGCGGACAGGGCAGAGCCCAGACGAGAGTCACAAGCAAGGAATGTTCCGCAATGTTTTGGAGAAGTCAGGACCCATATTGTTGTGACTGAGGATGACTATGTGGAACCCAGAACAGTCTACGAAGCCAAGCAAAGTGACGATTGGGACCAGTGGCACCGGGCAATGAAGGACTAGGTCAAAGCACTCCAGGACAACGAAACTTCGAACCTAGTGAGACCACCCACATACAGGGACGCCAAACCTGGCAAATGGGTCTACAAAGTAAAATTGGGACCTAGTGGTCAAATGGACAAATACAAAGCACGCTATGTGGCGAAAGGCTTCAAAGGGGTGGAAGGACTGGACTACATTGAGACTTTTGCGCCTACCTGTAAGCCAGAGACATTGAGGACTCTACTTCAACTATCAGAGAAGCAGGGCCACGTGATGCACCAGTTTGATGTCAAGACGGTTTTCCTGCACTCACCAATAGAGGAAGAAGTGTATCTGGAACGGCCACAGGAGTTTGTAAAACAAAGATCAGATGAGGAGAAGTTAGTATGCCGACTGAATAAATCAATTTATGGTTTGAAACAGGCAGCTGACAACTGGTATAAGGAACTGGCAAACTTCCTACTGAGACAGGGGTTCACCAGAAGCAGGAATGACCATTGCTTGTTCGCAAGAACAAAGACAGAGGGTCACACCTTCATCATGGTCTGGGTTGACGACATCATAGCGGCATCAAAAAGCATTACAGTGATCTCCGATGTCCAAAAGGCACTCGAAGCAACATTTCACATGGAAGACAGAGGGAGATTACACTGGTTTCTGGGTCTAAGAATCAGACGAGAAGAGAGCAAAGTTACGGTCGACCACGAACGCTACATCAAAACAATGCTTGAGCGGTTTCAAATTGATCAATGCAAACCCTCAAGAACTCCAGCTGGTTTGAAATGGAAACGTCAGACAGCACAGAACGGAGACAAAGAAGTGGACCAGAGGATCTACAGAAACTTGGTTGGATCACTTCTGTATCAGGCCAAGCAGACGAGGCCAGACATCATGTTCACAGTCAATATTCTGTCCAGACATATGAATGCACCAACCAATCAATACTGGATGTGCGGAAAAAGACTTCTGGGATATCTTCAAGGTTCAAAAGGTTTTAAACTTACTTACACAAAAGAAGCTTGTTATGATTTAGTGGGGAAAGTGATGCAGACTGGTCTGGTGACGTGAAAGACAGAGAAACAACAACAAGCTACTACTTCAAGCTCAACTGACGTGGCGCAGCACTCAGTTGGGGTGTCAATAAGCAGGCCACAGTTGCTCTTTCTTCATCAGAAGCAGAATATCAGGGCATGACAGCAGCAGTTCAAGAAGCATTGTATCTGAAACAACTTCCGAAGGATTTCGGCATCCAACAGAAACATCCAATAGCAATTGGAGAGGACAACCAGAGTTGTATTAAATTGTGCCAAAACCGAGTCATGCACAAGAGGAGCAAACACATTGAGACAAAATTTTACCTCATCCGGGACAAGACGGAAGATGGGACTATTTCAATTAATTACGTTCCTACTGAAAAATGGCAGCCGACATCTTTACGAAATCTTTATCCGTATCGAATGTGGAAACATTCAGAACTGTTATGATGGGAACAGTCTCTACGCAATCAGCTCAAGTCTGAGTGGGATCGTTAACTAATTTTACATAATTTTACGGTAAGATTATTAAGACGGTAAGATTATAAGACGGTTTTCCTGCACTCACCATTAGAGGAAGAAGTGTATCTGGAACGGCCACAGGAGTTTGTAAAACAAAGATCAGATGAGGAGAAGTTAGTATGCCGACTGAATAAATCAATTTATGGTTTGAAACAGGCAGCTGACAACTGGTATAAGGAACTGGCAAACTTCCTACTGAGACAGGGGTTCACCAGAAGCAGGAATGACCATTGCTTGTTCGCAAGAACAAAGACAGAGGGTCATACCTTCATCATGGTCTGGGTTGACGACATCATAGCGGCATCAAAAAGCATTACAGTGATCTCCGATGTCCAAAAGGCACTCGAAGCAACATTTCACATGGAAGACAGAGGGAGATTACACTGGTTTCTGGGTCTAAGAATCAGACGAGAAGAGAGCAAAGTTACGGCGACCACGAACGCTACATCAAAACAATGCTTGAGCGGTTTCAAATTGATCAATGCAAACCCTCAAGAACTCCAGCTGGTTTGAAATGGAAACGTCAGACAGCACAGAACGGAGACAAAGAAGTGGACCAGAGGATCTACAGAAACTTGGTTGGATCACTTCTGTATCAGGCCAAACAGACGAGGCCAGACATCATGTTCACAGTCAATATTCTGTTCAGACATATGAATGCACCTACCAATCAATACTGGATGTGCGGAAAAAGACCTCTGGGATATCTTCAAGGTTCAAAAGGTTTAAAACTTACTTACACAAAAGAAGCTTGTTATGATTTAGTGGGGAAAGTGATGCAGACTGGTCTGGTGACGTGAAAGACAGAGAAACAACAACAAGCTACTACTTCAAGCTCAACTGACGTGGCGCAGCACTCAGTTGGGGTGTCAATAAGCTGGCCACAGTTGCTCTTTCTTCATCAGAAGCAGAATATCAGGGCATGACAGCAGCAGTTCAAGAAGCATTGTATCTGAAACAACTTCCGAAGGATTTCGGCATCCAACAGAAACATCCAATAGCAATTGGAGAGGACAACCAGAGTTGTATTAAATTGTGCCAAAACCGAGTCATGCACAAGAGGAGCAAACACATTGAGACAAAATTTTACCTCATCCGGGACAAGACGGAAGATGGGACTATTTCAATTAATTACGTTCCTACTGAAAAATGGCAGCCGACATCTTTACGAAATCTTTATCCGTATCGAAAGTGGAAACATTCAGAACTGTTATGATGGGAACAGTCTCTACGCAATCAGCTCAAGTCTGAGTGGGATCGTTAACTAATTTTACATAATTTAACGGTAAGATTATTTGATGTAAAACCTTCCCAGCATGTATTGAATGATTATGATACCACCGGAAATGTGAACGAACTCTTAGAAAAGTGTAAATTCATACCGTCTATGGTACCCCCTGCTACTGATTTCTGAGAAAATTGCAGAAGCAAACCATAAGGGGTAAACTTCGCGACCCCACTGTAAATCATGGTACTAAGATTAGTTTTGTATCTTGACTTTCTCGCACTGATAATGGGTATATATACAGCTGGTTTTGAGCCTTTTTTCATCCCCAAAAACAAATCACCATCTTGATCTACTAATCAGACCTCTCCTGTAAATCTCTAAATTCTACTCTAAAATATCACTCTTGTTATTCTCTCATTTTGAGAAATTAATTTTTCTACTTAGTTAAAAACGCTTTTTATTCCGCTTGCGGAAACCCATACCAAACAGTTGTTACAAAATGTGATATGTTTCGAGTTTTATTCAATTATGGTTAAGTTTGTTTGACATTTGAGAGAAGAGATGTGAAAAAATTGTAATTTTTGACCCTTTTTTTCAGTTCTGAAACAATGACATTTCTTTCTCCCTCTACCTATTCTTAATCGCTAAAACAAACGCATTCTCTTTTGAAGAAACGCAAAATTATCGCTCCTTTTGAGACAACTTTTCGGCACCAGCCTAATTAGTTCATCTTTTTTTTTACTTTGAAGCCACCGCTGTTCAAAACTACTTCATTTCCAATTATAGGCAAAGACAATCAACCATGGGTGTCAATTATATACAAACTTTCGAAAAGTATCAAAAACGGAATAAAATTACGTCAAAAACTGAATTTTTACTTAAAGAAAATTAAGCTTTGTAATTTTAATTTTGAGGCAATACATGTCCAAATTAGACTCATGTTTTGAAAACAATTTTCAAATCCTTCATCCCCAAAAACTAGTCGTCTGCTTGCCTATGAAATTTAAATTAAACACATTTTTTGTTTACCAGAAATCTCAGTTTAAGATTGTTGTGCTCCATTTTATTTCACAGTAAGAAGAAAGTTGTGACAAGATGTGATATCTTTCCAGTTTTGTTCAGTTATGGCTAAATTTGTTTGACATTGGAGAGAGATGTAAACAAATTATGATTACTGACACTTTTTTTCAACTGTGAAATATGGATAGTGCTCTTTAAAATTACACTGCAATTTATCGTACCTGAACGTTGCGCTTTATCTGAAGTTCATAGCAGAGCGAGTGCAATTTAGAGAATCAGTTGTTTAAAATTTTTTGTCGACATATGATTCTGATTTGGAGTAAAATGGTCTCCAAAATTTAATGTTTAATTCCTAAAACTAAGAAATGCTATTATACTTTTGCGATTTAGTATCTTTTTAGGAAAGTACGCGATAAAGAAATGAGCTTTTGACATCATAATTCACAACTTTTTAAATCAAATTAAGAAAATTTTCACTCCATTGGTCCCCTAGAATAGCGTTGTTGTTCTACTAACAAAACAAGATAATAAGCAATAATACCTCGACAGACACTCCATGGATGTACTCCATCCATGTTTCATGTGAAAAAGAAAATATTCTCAAATTGTGGCTAGCTTTTTTGTTTGCTCAAAATTGACTTTTCAGTTGCGTGGAATATGAGAGCCAAGAGGAGAAAAGATGTTAGTTAATTATTTTCTATGATACTTTTCTGATGTGACATGGCAATCACGTAAACATTCATTGATTAATATCTCATTTAAATAGAAAGACAAGTGCGCTACAGTAGAAACTTTTTCCTTCCAAAGTTGATCACAAAATGCTTTAATATCACGTCAAAATTTGAACTTCCACTCAGGAAAACTAAATTGTTTTGGAGCGTCGAAATAGAGACCGCCAAACCCAAAAGATTCAAGGTGACGAAATCACTCAAAAAGTCAACACCTTCAACCAAAAAACACTGATTAACAGAAGTAAGTTAGCAACCCCAGTGTTTAGCAGTACCAACCAGAAGCAAAATTACTCAATCTTAAAATCACCTTTCGGAAACACTTTTGTGCTCAAATATATCAATTATTTTGCTCCTACACTGGGTCTTTTAACTATCCATGAAATTCAGATAAATCGCAACGTTAACTTGTAGCAAACCCAAAGAAAACTGAAAGAACTCAATCCAAGTTCCTCATTTCATGAAGTGGTCACCAGATCAGAATTCATTCACATGTATTTCTCTCTCTCTCTCTCTCTCTCTCTCTCTCTCTCTCTCTCTGAGTTAACAAAAGAGCAAAGTTAGCCATAGTTGAACAATACTGAAGGATTATCAGATCTTAAAAAACTTGGTTTTTATTGTGAAACTTGTATTGAGTTCATAGACTTTACATAGTACATTTTTGGTAAGTGAACGTTGGGTTTTATCTGAAATTCATAAGTAGGTGAAAGGACTAGTGGGAAAAAAACGTAGGGGTAAAAATTATTTTAAAACTTTAATTTCAATTTGTGTACAGTTGCCTAAAAAAATTACTACACAAAAATTAAGGAATGCCAACTTGATGTTTCATTTTACGCGAAATAGTGCATTGCAAACTCAACAAGGTTTTCGGAAAGCTGAACCGATTTGATTTGGAATTCAAATTACTGCTAGATTACGAAGATCTAGCAAACTTCTGAATTTTTGCTGTTAGTGGTCTTCCTAATTCTTCTAAAATATTTCTCATAGTTTCTCATAGTTTATGCTCCGATGGATACAAAAAACAACGTAAACAGCTGACTTTATGTTCACTAGATATGATTTCACAAAAGAGAAGTCAACCGTGCAAAAATTTAACTCGCTCGTTTGTTAACTTTGTCAATGAGTGTATTAACATCAAAAGTAACTAACAAATTATAGTTTAGCAAGCTAAAGTTTCTTTTATTGCAGTTCTTAATGTGATGTATAACCAACTTGTAATGGCGACACGCGAACTCCATCTAAATTTTACAAGAATGTCATTATGTTTAAAACACCTATTAAATGTTTTTTCTCTCTTTTTGCCGTTGAACGCAAAAAACGCAACCGCAGTTGAACAAACATAACATATCACATTTTTAGGAATTTTTCTGTTAACTGTGAAACTTGGAAGATGATTATGAAATTTGTATTGCCGTATATAGCAAATAACGTTGCTTATAATGGATAGGCAAGACCACTAAAAAGGACATCAATGGCGTATGTTTTTTAAACTTCATTACATTTTTGAAGTAAATTTAGTTTTGGTTCAAAATTCAGAAAATTTGACAAAAATACTAACACGAAAAACTCGGCTAAAGAATGACCAGTTTTTTGTAATCTTTGGTTATTTGATTCACAGCTAGAATTTGTTCAGCTTGACCTTGCCCTCATTTAACAAACTCTTAACAACGTTTAGCTGTGTTAAATTAACGTAACAAAAAGTTGGCCAATTTCTATTTGCATCTTCCTTATGAGAAGTATTGTAATTATTTTGAAATTATAACTTTTCATAACTTTGCGTCAAAAAACAAAAGAAACGTGCAAAAATTTGCTGACTAAGTATAACTTCAAAAAGAACGGTTCTGTTTACCATGCAAAACTACAATTTGAACGATTGATTATTTTGTTATTGATTGTTTTAACATCAAAAATAAGTTAACATCTTATAATTTAGCAAGCTGAAATTAAATTTAATACAATTTTTAAAATATAGAAACAATCTGTAATCAAATGAGAGCAATAATTTGTAAGGTATTGTTTCCCTACGCCATTGGTCTTTTTCATCAACGAAATTCAAGTCAATTCGCAAAGCTAACATGCCAGATGCGCCAAAATTCTCAGAAAGGCAATCTTAATTCGAAATTAACATTTTCTCCTCCATTTCTCTCTCCCTCTCCCTAACCTTAATCGCAAAACAAAGGCATTCACTTTTGAAGAAACGCAAATTTATGGCACCTTTTGAGACAATTTTTCGTCGACAGCAAATTCGTTCATCATTTTTACCTTGAAGCTGCTGCTGTGAATTACTTCAATTCCATTTATAGACAAATACCATCAACCATTGGTGTCAATAGTGTACAAAATTTCGAAAACTATCAAAATAGAAATAAAATAACGTCAAAAACTGAATTTTTACTTGGTAAACCTAATCTTTGTAAATTTTATTTTGAGGCAATACATATCCAATTTAAAATCGTTTTTCGAAAACAATTTTCAAACTTTCATCCACTAAACTTGTCGTCTAGCTTGCCTATGAAAATCAAATAAAACGCAATTTTCTTTACCGAAATCTCAGTTTCAATTTATTGTGCTCCATTCATACTTCACAGTATGAAGAAAGTTATCACAAGATGTGATATGTTTCCAGTTTTGTTCAGTTTTGGATAAGTTTGTTTGACATTGGAGAGAGGAAATCTGAAAAAATTGTGATTACTGACATTTTTGTTCAATTTTGAAACATGGATAGAGCTCTTTAAAATTACACTGCAATTTATGCAATTTATGGTACCTGAACGTTGCGCTTTATCTGAAGTTCATAGCTGAGCGAGTGGATTAATTTAGGGAATAATTTGTTTAAAATTTTTTTCGACATATGATTTTGCTACTATGTTGATTTTGATGATTATGTTGAAACTTTCTACTTAAAGTTTTCACTGTTATTTCACTGAGTTTTTTCATGGATTGAGCAAAAGTCTTTTCAAAAGTTTGTTTCTTGGCAAATTCGAAATTCCTAAAAATTTTGAAGAAGTACACAGAGAAACAAAATGGGAGCAAGATTTAACAGCATTGGTACCATGACAATCCAAACCAAAAAAAATGGAAAAAAAACGAAGGGTTTCAAAATTTTGTCAAGCCTGAAGATAAATAATGTATCACAGCTGGAGTATATTGCAACATAATTTGAATGAATGAAGCCAGGTAGCTTAAGTGTAATTATTTTAAGTCCGTTAGCTATGATGAAACTATGATGCTTTTCAATTGATCTCCTTTCCAGAAGTATGCATTATTATTAGAAAAAATAACGCACTTTTGGATTGATTACCGATTTTTCAGAGTGGCAAAAGATGAATGAGCGTAAATTAGATTAGGACTGCGTTATAAGCAATAGTGAGACGTGAAATTGCACGTACTATTTTTTGTAACGAACGCACTGAACGCACTGAAATTTTCTTTTTTTTTCTGGCGTGCTGAAATTTTCAAAAATTCTGCTGAAATTGTTGAACTTATGCAGGAAAATTGATGCAAGATGCACTGAATTGTGGTTACAAATTTGCTGATTTTATGTCAGGAGTGTACTGAAAGCACCGAAATTCATTCTTTTTCTGAAGCGCCTATAGAAGTTAAGAATTGTCCTGAAAATTTTGAAGCGTTGGATTTATGCAAGGAATGTGTTGAAAAATGTGCTGTTTTTTGTAAGAGATGTGCTGAAATTATATCAGGAATGTGCTGAAAGTGCTGAATTCGGGATATTTGGAAGTGCTGAATTTCTGGAAGAGATGTGCTGAAAAATCTCCTGAATTTTCGTACAAAATGAGTCAACAATTGTTGAAAAAACTTTATACCTGTTCACATATCGACCAAGGATTGTCCGCTTCCTTGTGCAAAAAGCACTAAATCTGCCCAAACAAACATTCCTTGCCGAATTTTTACTATTTTCAATATTTGGTGCGTTTGCTATATTCAGCGATTAGGATTACTTAGCGCTTTTTGGCGCTTTTCTCATAAAAGTAAAACTGATCCACTGTCACCTGAGCCCAGGAGTAAACAATCGCTATGAGGAAAATAAAAAATCCTTACGTGATGATGATTTTCAATTCTGTATGCAACCCACTCGATCTCAACTTTCTGCACGTTAGAATGAAAGTACACTTCTCTCAGTTCGTCATTTCCAGTGTACTTGATAGACAGTTCTGTCTCCCCAGAGTAATGACCCTTTTGGATGTCCGCATGTAGCCAAACTTCTTGCAAAACAGTTTGCCAGGCATAAGGTTCAAGGCGATTTCTGAACTCAATCGTTGGCTTCCAAGGGGTTGCTTGCCCTGTTTTGAACAAACAAATTAGAACTAAAAACTTTATAACTGATACCATTTTACTGCTGAAATGTGCGGTTAAATTGTCAAAAGTGACCGCAAAGTTGAGCAAACTGCCTTCAAACGTGAAATCTTGAAAGGCCTTAATTGAACATGTGACTAAATTGTGAATATTAAAAGTAGCAAAAAGGTTTCAGCAAACTTGTGACTGAGAATGGTTGTGAGTAATATTAGGTAATAGAAGGTTACATTGAAGTAAAGGAAAATCATAAATTTTCTAACTTCTCAGGTTAACAATCTCTAAGCTAGATATCAAAATGAAAGCAGTTTCAAAAAGGAAACCGATTTGAAATTGAAAATTTATATATCCGGACGCCAGTTGGGTCTCCCTGCCCGGCGCTCGAACTCGATTCTACCTGGCGCTCGAACTGTTTTAAAACTCTGAGGTAGCTTATTTTGACTCTTTATGAGAGAAAGCCTAGCGTTCGCCTTTAGCGTCAATGAATACAATGAAAACAAAAAGATTGCCGAGATAGAGTTAAGTTACGGCTTCGGGCAATTGGTCTCCATGATTAAAAAACACAATAACACTTATACTTAGTCTCGCTAAGGAGGCTTGCTCATGTGCGATGGCACATAATGTTCGAACCCCGTTGATCCGCAGTCTTGTCTCAATGGTCTACCAAATGAAACAGCGATAACTTTCCGTTAAAGAAGTTGTTCATTTTTTGTTATATAAAATTTGATAGGTTCTTTAATAAAGATAGACCTCTGTACAAAATAGGGTTCACAACAGAGAGATCAGATTTCTTTATTTCACTAAAAAACTGAAAAAAAGCATAAAACTCTTTCAAACTAAATCTCAAAACTGTAATATATTTGCAGCAAAAAGTGGCCGTTAAACAAATGCTTTCAATGTAATCAACACATGAATTGTAAAAAAGACACCGCACGCAGATTTATAAATGTCTAAATAATTTTAAAGAAGACATCTCGGTATTAATTCTTAGCAGCAAAACAGTATGACATGAAAAGGGACAAAACTTTAAAATTTTAATGAAATTACGTAGTGTCAAAGTTAACACAATCAATAGTTGCTCTAAGACCAATCTGGACAACAACATCTGTCCACCATCACACCGCATCTGCTTGACTCAATTGCTAAACTCTGATATATTCCCAAAGACAGATGTGTATGCAAAGAAGCCGCGAGATCAACAAAGCCGCGAGATCAATTTTGTTTATTTCACTAGAAGGAATACTAGAAAAAAAACGCACTGTAATATAAAATTAATTCAAATTTGCAGTATTTGAAAGATTTGCAGTATTTGAAAGATTTTTTAGTGAGCGAATCAAATATATATATATATATATATATATATATATATGTATATATATATATATATATATATATATATATATATATATATATATATATATATATATATATATATATATATAGACAAAGCAAACATGGACATTATTAAAAATTTTCTTGTTATTTTTTGCAATACTAACCGCAACCGGCAACAAATATGAATCAATGAATAGCAATCAATTAAACAGAAAACTTGGTTTCAAGTATAGACAAAATTGACAAAGTCAATTGAATTCAAATTCGACAAAATCATTAGTTGCCCACAGATCACTGCACACAACAAATAATACTCAGCATTAGAAAAAAAAGAATCGGAATTAGTATACTTCGCATCAAAGGCGCTTGAAAAAAAACAAATTAAAAGTCATATGACCACGGAAAAAACAGAAAAATGGCTCCTATAGTCCAAAAATTTACATCCAAATGCAAGCGGCTCCTTTTTGAAAAACTCCGATGAGACCCAAAACACAGTCTCGGTATCGCATCAGGATTAAATGAAATCGTGCTAAAAAGGGGCTTATAATTGGGCAAAAATTAGCATATAACTTTTATAAAAATTATAAGAATGAACAATATCAGTACACGAAGTAAAAATATCACACAAATTTTAAACTTCGATAACAACTCGAAAAAGACTGCCTTTTTGTCTTTTACCTTCTACACTTGAAGTGCTTTCTAGTACAAAAAATCTCTATGACAAATATATCAATCGAATGAATTGTTTTACCATAAACATCATCGCAGTGAACCGAAACTTGATACACCTTGATAAGAAACAAACTAAAACTTGTTAAATCATGCGCAAATCTTTACAATGCTCTTGCTATGAAAACATCCAGATTGGCACGAAAATTTAAGATTTTTGCATGGGTAGAACAAAACAAGATCTTGGCGGGACAAACAAGAAAAATTACTTTGCCATAACAAGCAATTTGAAGAAAATAAAGACCACATTTAAACAAGTTATAGCAGGAGTTCATTGAGCGGGCACTGTCAAGTAATGTAGGAAAATTAAGCTCCTGTTAGTTTACTGAAGAATAACTGAGCCTACTTTTTCCATTTTAATGGATTTCATAGGAGGATAGAAGTACGCAGCTTATACAGGAGCACCGGTGAGAAAACCCTACTAAGGTCGCACAAAAATTTATGAAACTACATTGAAAAATTCCGTAAATTTACATGAATTAACAGGTCAAAGAACAGATGAGGTACTGTTATTTTAGATTTGAGCAAATTGAATAGCAAAATACTTCTCAAATTGTTTTTCGAAAAAAATGAGAATGTCTTGAAATAAAAAAAAAGGATTCACAGCACGCAAGCAAACATTTTTTATTACCCCTTGCCGACATTTCTTGGCATCTTTTCCTGCTCACTCTATGTCAATTAACAAATTTCCAGGATTATGAGATTGAATATTGCTAAAGATTCACTTTACTCTCCAGTCATAATTTGATATCATGAAAGTTAAATTCTTCGACAGCTTTGACGATAAGAAGAGTTAGGAGCAGAACAAATAAAAAAGACTTTTCACGAGCTGTAAAAAAGTCTCTTGGTTTACCTTGATAAGATTTTACCATGATCTTATCAAGATATAGCGACAAACCTTGTTGTTTTATTTTGTTGGCTGTTGTTTCAAGTTTATCAAAAGATTTTGAGACCGTGCATGTCTCATTAGGGTGTTTTAAGTTTCGATTCACACGTCACTGTCAAATCTTTTAATGCGGCTTTTTTATTTCTCATGGCAAAAAGGAGGTTGAAAACTTGCGTAATTGTTTTTCCAAAAAAAACTCATTAAAATTTCTGAATGGAACAAGCTTTGATTATAGAGGCTTTTGGTAAGGAAATTGGATGCTTCGATTTAAAAAAAAATTGATATTATACTTTCATAATCTTTTGATAAATTAGCAATCCGGCCCACGGTGGCTCACATTCCAGTGTCAGACAGTTAGTCGAATTGCGAAAATATCAATTTTTCAGGGCAATATTAATGGAAAAGATTCTCTTTGTAATACTAATTGTCATAACAACTCTATATGCTGTCTAAGGCTTGTAGCTGAATAGGACATTCAAAAACCGAACTTCAGTCACAAGAATAAATGAGACAAATTATTGGAATGATCAACTCAACTTCGTTTTCAGAGTCTTAAAAGATGAAACACAATTTTGAAGCTCCAAATAAAAAAGTTGATTTCAGAACTTTGTCTCTTAACTTATGTGGCGAAAAGTGTTGTTATAATGTTTATTTCTTCGAATATAATTAGTAACCAGAGTTGCTACAACAAAAGTTATTGATGTAACCTGGTGGTAATGTTTCGCTAACGTAATTTTCATTATTGATGACGCAATGCGTCTTGGACTACAAACTCTACAAAATTTTGTTGTCGCCTAGAATATCTTGAGCATCATCATCATCAATTGTTCATTTCCTTTAGTGCAGTAAAATTTGATACCATGTCATAATGTAGTACTTATTTTATTTTACCCTTCATCCTTATATTACCTCTAGTCATTATTTCACGTTTCCCGCTTTAAAGTGCTTTTATTCAGTTGATTGTTATTTCCCGCCTCGTGCTCAGATATGTCTGTCCATTTGATTTTTTTTAGTTGACAACCACTTCAGTTTTATTCTTCTTAATTCTCAATTCAATATCAGTTGCCTCCATCTCTTTGATTCCGCGCCGCAACATGAATTGTAGAATTCAGTAAGCCTTTTGCCTAGCGTAATCCAACTACAACTGAGATTGTGTCTTCGCGTAGACAAGCCGACAGTAATATAATAAAGTACGACATGGCAAAGTCAGCTAACAAACGAACTGCACTAGAAACTGACGCGTATTGGGATAAGCCTACACATGATCCACCTCTCTGATGTGAAAAACGGAGGGTACAGTATAAACTAGTCTTGCTTGCCAATGAAAACATTATTCTGGACACACTTCTCGGCCCGAATCTTGTAATGGTTGAACTTACTCTGGAGCCGGTATACAAAGAAACGGTCATCAGATTGTCAGCGCAATCCGAACGGGAACGCAATGCCCGAAATGCTCAACAAAAGATTAATTGGCAAAATAAATGCCAAAGACTCATCGAAAAAGGAATAATGTGCGGAGACAAACCATGGCCACTCACCGCCTGAAAAAGAGCCTATTTCCTTTATCTCAGTAATGGTGCAGGGGCGCAGAATCCTTAACAGCAAGAATATATACATAATGATTGAAACCCTTACAACAGTTTAATTTGGGAAAATCGTAGAAATGGCGTTCATCAGGCTCAGAAAGAAAACTTTTGACCGACACGTTTTCCTCATCACAAATCAAATCCGGGGAGAAACTGTAAAAAATTTTTTGGGAAAACTCAGGGATTTGGCTGAAAAGTGCGATTTAGTGAACAAGGAAGAAACTTTGATCAGACACGTCTTCATGACTATTTTAATCGACCCTGAAGTACAAAAGAAACTCTTAAAACAGACTACAGCCGAACAAAACGCTAGAGCTTGCACTAAATATGAAATTTGGGATACAAAATCAGCATCCAAATCAAGCACAAAACAAGACTCTCATTCAGCCTCAATGCAATTCGGTATCCACCTAGTTCCCGCTTCTCGAATTGCTCTCTATCGAAGAATTTCCACAGGCACGGCAAGCGTCCACCCCCTATATATTGTTCAATTTGTGGGGAAAGTTGACTTCTTAATCACGTGAACAAAAACCTCGACAGAGGTAAAATTTGCAATAATTGAGGTTTGTTAAACTACTTCGCACAAGTATGTCGCAAACAAAAGAATCAGAAATTTCAGAATCCAAAGAAAAGGTTGGTCAACACAGTAGATGAAGAACCTAACCCCGAGGATTGTGTAAACTTCCTACAATCATCCTTAAAACTTTACAAATCTGACTACAGTAGCGGCAACTAAAACATGGTGGATATAACTCACAGCAATCTCGAGAAAATAGAACCCCTTAATATGCATATCAAAATTGGTAATATTTCCTAAATTTTACATCACGATACAAGAAATGGCTGTAGTTTTTTGAATAAGTTTCTCGCGACGAAGTGGTCAATAGCAACTCATATGCAATCTGGGTACGCGAAGTCAAAAACCACAATTGCGTTTAATCTCAAACAAACCGATACAAATTGAGGGTAACATCCAAACACCCGTAACTAGCAATGGCTAGCATACTACAGCCACCACTTTCACAGTTGTTACTTATGGCCTCAAACCATTGAACTGATGTGATCTCTTTGATCAACTAGAACTTGCAGTCACACAATCCTCATCGCAACAGGGTAATCAAATAAACAATACATCATCAATCTCTGCATTTAAAGAAAAGATAGCTCTACAATTCCCAGATTTAATATCTCGGTTTGGACTATCAAAAACCAAGTAACAAAATTAAGGATTCACAAAAATCTTCAACCTCAATATCAAAATTGGCGACGCAAACCCAATAATTTGCAAGATAAAATAAACACTGAACTTAGAAAAATGTTTGATGAAAAACACATAACAAAACATACAAATTGCCCTAAAAAATATTTTACTACACCAATTGTAGTCACTATTAAAAAGGAACAGTCAATAAAGCTTGCACCTGATTCAATAAAACTCAATAAAGCGATATGCAAAAACAAGTATCAAATGCCGAATAACGATACGCTCATCGAATCCATTTCTCAACAAAATTCTGATCTTGCGTCGCAAAGCAGAAGATATATTTTAACGATATATCTTAAGTATGCGTACAAACAAAAAAAATTATACCTCGATGCAGCTAAATTTTGTAATTGCATTTTAATAAGCTGCAATTTGACAGACACTTACAGATTTTGAGCTGAATTTTACCTATTTACAAATATGTGAGAGGAATTTCAAAGGCCCATGGATTACATCATATTAGGAATAAAAAACACATATTGCTTTCTTGATGATATTCTAATTGTTAGCAATATATCAGAAAAAGATAATAAACATTATATATTCTGCTGCTTCGAAAAACTCAATGAAAAAAATCTCAGAATTATTCTATTCATCTCCCAAAATGTCGTTTTGCTAAATTAGAAAACGATGGGTTAGGTTATCATATCTCACAATCGCATAAATGCCGATCAAAAGTAAAAACTCTGGAATTTTATATTTCGCTATTTTATCTGCAAATCACTTTTGTAATTAATTTATTTGTTTCCTGTGATCAATACATTACATAAATAATTTCAATCAAAATCTGGCACAAATTAGACATCCTGTACGACCTTTATTGAAAAAATCTACTAAACTCATTGAAAAACATATTTTATTCTCAAAAAAGTGATTCGCATAGCAAATGCAACTGAAAATTGTCATTACAGCCCGCAACTCGGAAAACGTGTCAAATGTGATGTTCCACGTTTCGGTCTCGGTGCTGCCATTGAACAAATGACAGTGAACGGATGGAAACCAATCGCTATTATTTCTAGGTTCATGAATTCTTGTAAAGAGAGGCATAGTGTCAATGATTATGAACTACTTTGTGCAGTTTTGTCTATTGTATTTTTTGAAAACTATTTGTACGGTAAACAAATTAAAGTCATCATAGATCACAGAGCACTTATTTTAATATTAAAAGAAAACTTTTTAGCCGCCACAATAGCCGCCTTTTTCACACAATGGCCGCCTTTTTCGTTGTGTAGATAGAGTTCTACCTTATCAGTTTGGAATTGAACCGATGTCGGGAACAAAAAAAGGATCTGTTTCGATTAAAAATCTCGAGACCCTAAACAAAAATCAAAAAAGTACTGCTTATAATGAGGAAATTATTGTTGCAAAACTTAAATGAATTTCCGCTTCCGCAAATACCTTGACATTAACCTCAAATCAATCTGCACCTCATCTACACAATTTTCTTAAAACATATAACCAGCATTGCCAATCTCTACTAAGCGTCAATCTATCATGATTTCAATAAATAAATTAAGCTTACTTGACACTCAGTCACATGCGCATGCATTTCACTTCTCACTCGCAAAGTGAAATTCATTAGTATATACCAACTACAAATGCAATAACTTTCAAATATGCATACCCCGTGTCGCAAATATCAATAAACACCACATTCACTAAGCGAAATTCACCTCATATTAAACATTCTTTCTAGATTCAGAATGTAAAGTTTTCCGCGGGGCGAGAAACGCAATTTTAAAAGCCTAATTTCCCGCTAATTAGAAGACGTTCCAATTGTAACTGCATAAGTCAACCACCAAAAACAAAATCAGTGCTTTTGACCAATATAACTATAAAAATAAGTGGTCAAATTTTGTCGCAAAATCACGTTTCACCTTTCATTAGAATCTTAATCAAAATAATTTAAATACAGTAAACAAGATCAATATTCCCCACAAGAAACGAATCAATAGAGTTTGATTTGGTGACTCCTCCCGCACAGTGGATCCACCCTCTACAACTCTCCCACCAACATCCCCAGCGGCATCATCAAAAATCAATACACCACTCACGCCCAGTCTTAGAATGCGTCATTAACGAGCAAATATGCGGTCCACAAAGAAGTGCGTGATTGCATCCTTACTAACAATAAAGCAAGACTTAGGAGCTAAAACCGTATATCCACTCCTATTGGCGGGAACTTCATGTGCGCTCCAATTCGGTCTGTATACACGAAAAGATAGCGATACCCGAGGTTTTGCGGGAAGCGCCCATTGATGACTTGCACGCAAGCCACCCAGGTACCTGGGCCATGATATGTATGGCTACACATTGCTACTGGCTCCACATGAATAAGGAACTGATCGTCAGATCAACTGAAGTTAAATCCCGCTAAGAAATTTCATCCTTATGTACCGTGTGCTGAATCAAACCATGAATTACAATTCGATTTTGGTTGACCAATTTACGACCAGAAAAAGCAAACAATACACTTTGCCGCAATACACTCGCTGCAATAGATTGCTTTTCTAAAGTTCCTACTAAATTTATATTTGATAAAGCAAATGGCCCTAATGTAACAAATTCTTTAAACATGTATATTGAAAATCACGAAAACCACGCTCCATTCGTTTAAGTCGAGCAAAATGTCTTGTGGGACAACAAGTAAAGGTTTTCTGTAATAAAATTAATTTAAAACCATTGAAGTCCCTGTCAACAATCATCGAGCTATTGGACTGGTAGAAAAACTAATACAGACAATTAGAAGTAAACTTGAATGTATTAGAGAAGAAAAATCGGCTACTAATTCGTTCTACATAAAACATGCACTTAAGATAATAATTCACCAATTGCGAGAAGTTAAACAGAGAACGACAGTGATTTCGGCCTTCGAAGCACAACAAATTGGTAGCAGGCCTAGTCCTCCGCTGAGCGTAATCTGTACTACACCTGACTTCTCTAACCTCTTCTGCGAGAATATTGCAGGTTATTATTTAAGTGAAGAAACAGTTACTCCCGAAGCCGTTCCTTATCACAAGAGGGAAAATGGCAATAGAGGCAATATCGAGGTTGAGAAGGGGATGATACGATGATCGGGATAGAAATAGCACCGATGGAGAGCCTCGAATCCCCGTACATCGCTTTTCAGGCCCATACCATTTTTGGAACACGCGGTGCACGTCTAACTATGCCGAAAAGTGCATGGGAAGTGCAGATCAAAAAAAAATTTTGATGGATTATACAAAGTGCTTGCACTTGGATCCAATATTCTCAAGGTCAACCAAACAATTTCCTAAATTAAAGAACCGGGGAAGTGAATTTTCACTGTCCGCAATAGTGACACTGCTATTTTTGGAATTCCACAAGAACGCCAGATACCCCTAAAACTGCATGCCGACCACCGTAGACCGCGCAGTAGCAACGAGATAATAGAAGAACGAATTCAAAAGCTCATAAAAGAATTCACACGGGAATTGAAAGGGGGTAAGAAAATGAAGCATAAGCGACGGGACCCTGCAGCGGCGTAATTTTCTCGAGATCAAACATCGCTCGCGCTAGAAGTCAACAAGAGTTGACAAACACTGATTCGCCAAGCGAACAAATCATCCCCCCACCGAAAGTCCCGGCCTCAGCGCTGCAACAAATTCCACCGTCCACAACCAAGACTATTAAAGACAAACGCTCTTCCAGCTGAAACAGTCAAAGCCGTTCATACTCCGGTTTCGAGGATTCCTCACCAGACTCGGAAATTTTGGCACCTCCAAGAAGATAACGTGGAGCAGGTGACGTGGAAAATTTCAAACCCCAAACGTTTCGGTTGTGGAAACAGACCAGCCAACAGCTGAGCAAGTTGCTGTATAACCACGGTAATCGGAACAGTTTTGCCATTTGACCCGCGAATGCGTGCTCTAGCAGACTATAAGAGTCTCGAAAAAGTCGTCATTTCAATGACAGTTTACGAGGCTGAAAATCAAGAAAAACTCTGATTAACTAAAATTGACCTCATTAAAATTCGCATTAAATTGTTGTTGAATTCACAAGCTTGATAGCCTTTAAAATTCTTGATACTGCATTTTTAACCGAGGAGCAAGAACAAGTTTTGTAAAAATTGTTACTATTATTAAAAAATGTCTAATTGTACAATCTTTTTCTCACTCAAGGAGATATGTGATACCTGTGCGTTCATTGTTACTTGTGCATTTTGTTTAGTGCAGTAAAATTTGATACGATGTTATAAATTAGTTCTTATTTTATTTCATCCTTCATCTTTTTTTACGTCTAGTCATTATTTCAAGTTTCCCGCTTTAAGTTGCTTTTATTCAGTTGATTGCTATTTCCCACCTTGGGCTCAGACATGTCTGTCCACTTGATTTCATTAGTTGACAACCACTTCAATTTTATTCTTCCCAATTCTCAATTCAATATCAGTTGCCTCAATCTCTTTGATTCCGCTCGCCAAGGTCAGGTGTAGAATTCAGTAAGCGTTTTCATTTCAAAGCGAAATCCAAATACAATTGAAAGTTTGTCTTCGCGTGGCGAAGCCAACAGTAAATTAATAAATTAAGACAACACAAAAGACAATAGAAAAACATTAGAAAGACAGAACAAAAACTCTAGAGAAAAATGCTAGTTTATAATCTCGAATGTGATAACGAATTATATCTTATAACTTCGAAAAAGGCGAAAAAAGAAGGAAGCGTCTCAAAAAAGATTTACAACTCGTTTTTGCCACCTTTGGGCAATTATTACAAAATAAGGAAGTTCACTTTAGTCTTTTTATGCTTTATGATGAGGTAATCCGAGTGATTGAACTTATTTAGGAAATAATTAGAAGCAAATTTGATCAATAAGATTTAGTATCTTTAAATGCGTCAATCCGTACCTGTCATCGATTTATAATAAGTTTTGCAGGATTGTTTATCAAATCTTTAAAATGCTTTAAACATATCTTAGAATTTACGCAATAAAAATTTCAGCGAACGACTTTTGGAACACAAATGACTTCTAATAACAACCTACCTGATAACTTTATTGCTGTATACAAGGTTGATTTAAAGGTCAAAAAATAGTTGTTCCACTAACGTTGAAAACTTTTTTGTTAACGTTTTTTATTGGACTTTTATATAGTGAGATATTAAGACCCAGATTAAAATCTTTGTCAACATTAAACTGCGGAAAATTTTGGGAACTATTTTTAAGGGACGTTTTTTGATAAATCCGTTTTTTGATAATTGATTAGATTTGGCATGACGTAATTCAAAAGTTATATACTTGATTTACCATATCATGAAAAAATCGTAGTTATCCCCTTTACTTAGACATAATAT
The DNA here is from genome assembly GCF_964194025.1 of Convolutriloba macropyga. NCBI lineage: Eukaryota > Metazoa > Xenacoelomorpha > Acoela > Convolutidae > Convolutriloba > Convolutriloba macropyga. The sequence continues at coordinate 15,612,423 of NC_134474.1, read as the reverse complement.
AAGTTGTATATGGGAAACTGAAACTTGAAAGTGTATTTAATTACGCAACTTTCAAAAAAACATCTTTGATGATGTTCGATCTCAATCATAAAATTTCAACTTTTTGAAGAGGTATCTTTTGAGTTTTCAGTGCATAATAAAAAGGCCAGTGAAAATTAAATTAAAGTAATTTTTCTGTACAATACTCAAAAAAAACTTAACTCACATTTAGGACAGGTTAAGGTACCGTTTAACTTATTTTTACCTTGAAAAACAACTTAGCTTTGTTAGAGTATTATTATCGTGGCTTCACTTAGTGTGTATTCATTGCAACAATCTTTTTGCGTTCTTAGTTCTAATTGGTTAATTCAATTTTTGCCCTCTATTCGTCCAATATTTCATTCAGCTAAGAATCTCCGAGCAATAATAGTGCAATTTTTAAAAATGATAAACAATTTGATTTGGTCTCTAACAAAATTTTCCATGATATTTTCTATTTTTGCCCCCCAAATCCATTCGCACCCCAGTATAAATGTTAAGAAAATTTGTTTGCATTTATTACAACTATGCAAAAATGGCATCTACAATTTATTTACGCAGCGAAATTTTCAGACTAAGAGATATACGGTATTTAAACTCCGCTCATAAGAAAAGCAGACAAAAAATGTTGCGTGTTTTTACTGTTTTTTCCGCTTATTTTTGTACTAAATTAGTTTTATGGTCCCATTTTTTTGGCAACGGGAACCAGAAATCCAGTCAATCGGCTAGAGGTGCCGGCATTTTGTTACGACTAAAATGTGGGATCTCAGCGCATCAAAAATACACAATTGTGGGTGCAGGCAGATTGTTTACATAGGATTAGAGAGGGCAACTACAGAAAATATTCATTTTTCATAAGCTGTATCTTAACATTTAATAACATTGGCTATCGGAAAAGATTTCTAATAATTATAGATCAGTGAAATCAGTGAGTAAAACATCTTTAGGGGGTCAATAAGGTCAATTAATTTAATTTTTGAAACAAAAAAATCTATACTACAGATTACATAGAGGCTATCATCGTTCCAGTGCCATATTTATTGAAAAACTGATGGTAAGAAAAATAGATTTACTAATTTTGAAAAGTTAAGTTTGTCGAATTTTTCAAAATTTTATTTTTTTGTTCTCTATGAAGGAACACACTTTGCAGCTATAAGGAGCTGCAATTTAGTACACAATTAAATGTATAAATAAAAGTGGTTACCAAAAATTTGCTCAACGCTCATAAAACATCCTCCGAGTATTTTTTTCAGATTCCTTCCTCTACAATGAATCAATGAGCCTACGCTGAGCTGGCCATTGACAAAGTATCGTACAAACCAAGAACAAGAAAATTATAAACTGAGTGACTTTATCTAACACCTGAGAGCACCATGGTCAAACCTGTTTGTTTTTTGATGTCAGTAATCTTCTCAATCAAATTTTCGTAAACTCCATTTCTAAACTGTTTTTGAACTGTTTTTACATAGCAATGAGGGGGAGACTATGAGCCTTAATGATGAAACAACCCAAACGCAGTGATTTTCATAAACCAAATATTTAATACAAAGAAGCGCCCGCATTTATTAGCTACGTGTTTTTCAATGTACACATCAGTTTTGCCCAATTCTGATCAATATATATGCCGTGCCTTCTTCTACTCGATTGAAAAAATTGCTGGCTATACAACTAAAATTACGAGGACTTCTTGCAAAAAAGAAACCTTCCAACGTGTGTGCTGTGATTTTTTTCGATTTAGTAGAGAAATAATTATACTTGTAACCGAAGATATACCGCCTCAAAAAAAATTTGAGTTCGAAATTGAAAAAACAGCCCAAAAAGACAGAAAGAAAGAAAAGAAAGGCTTTGATTTGTTTTGGCAAAGTAATTTTCATCTCGGGGAACATTGAATCGTTTTTCATTGAGAACAAATTTATTTAACAAACAATGTACCACATTGAACAAATATGTGGCTGTCAGTTACTCTAATCAATATCATGTTAGCAAAAAACAAAAGGCAGTTTTTGAATGGCGTTAATTTCCCATAGAGGCTATCATTTGCTCCAGTGTCATATTTATTGAAAACTTATGGTAAGAGTAGTAGACTTACTAATTTTGAAGAATTAAGTTTGTTGAATTTTTCAAAGTATTAATTTTTTGTTCTCTATGAAGAAACACGCTTTGCAGCTGTAAAGAGCTGCAATTTAGTACACAATTAAATGTATAAAGAAAGGCGGTTACCAAAAATTTGCTCAACGCTCATAAAACATCCTGCGGGTATTTTTTCAGATTCCTGCCTCTATAATCAATCAATGAGCCTCCGCTGAACTGGCCATTGACAAATTTTAATACAAATCAAGAAATGGGAAAGAAATAAAGCAAACAGCTTTATCTCACATCTGATTGCACCATACCTGTTCGATTTTTGATGTCCCTTTTCTTTTCAATTTATTTTGGTAAGATCCATTTTGAGAAAAAGCACCATTGATCTCCATTTTTCAAATTTGTAACAAGTGGTTCTAAGTTTTCTTTCAGTACAGCTAACATGTTTCAAGAACGGTTTTTAGATAGCAATGAGTGAGAGTCTAAGAGCCTTAATGAAGAAACAACTCAAACAGAGTGATTTTCAAAAACCAATTATTTTTTACGAGAATCGTACGCATTTATTAGTTATTTGTTTATCAATGTACACATCAGTTTTTCCCAATTTTGATCAACATATTTGCCGTGGTTTCTTCTACCTGTTTGAAAAATAATGATGGTTACCCAATAAAAGTACGAGGACTTCTTGCAGTAGAGAAACTTACCAATGTGTGTGCTGTGTTTTTTTTTCTGATTCAATAGAGAAATTGTTATAGCTGTATCTGTAATCATACCGCCTCAGAAGAAGATTTGATTGAGAAACTTGCTATACGACAGCTATAAAGTTCGAAATCGAAGAAAACAGCCGAAGCAGACAAAAAGATAGAAAAAAAAACTTTGATTTGTTTTGGAGAAAAATTTTCATCTCGAGGAATATTGAATCACTTTGCATTGAGAACAAACTTATTTAGCAAACAAGTTGACCATATTAAACAAATATGTGGATATCAGTTACTCTAATCCTATTATCATGTTAGCAGAAAACATAGACAGTTTTGGAATGACGTTACTTTCCCATTTCGTTACTGTAATAACCGGCCTTTAGCCATAAAAAAGAAGGTATTGTCGATCTTTGATACGAATAAACGCACAAGAATCTGTCGAATTCTAGTCGATGGGCACGAATTTTTCATGTTTCCTATGGTTGGGAAGTTCGATCAACTTAAAAAATTATAATATCCTTATCGATATTTGGGTGAAGTAGTTGAAAATTATTGAACATAAAAAATACGGGGTAGATTAGCAGTTCCAATATCTTTTTTTAAATCTATTGTAGATTATTGCTGTTTCTTAAAGTCCGCAGTTTCAGCCACCATTAAAATTTTTGAACTGACCCGATTGTTTCATAAGGCAACATAATGAATGTTTAAAATTTGGGTTTTCTTGAGTGATTTTTCGGGCAAGAAGAAACCAGTGAACAGAATGAATGTACTTTGTTGATTGAAAACAATTTTGAATAGAGGTGAAATCAGTGAAGCAAACTAGTTGTTTTGGCCATTTGCTTATCTAACGTTGTACTTTATCATTGCAAAAATGGCCAGCAAAGCTACTTTAGGAACAATTTATAAAATATTAGACGGTTGAAAGAGACGGAGTAAAACAAAATTTTACAAAAGAGAATCTTGACTTGGCCCAATAAGAAGCGTTACTTGCTCAACGTTTGCTTGGCTGGAGCGATCAAACCTTGAGGAATAAGAAAAGATGAATAAGAGATACCAAAAATTGAGAGCTACGGACCCTTTAATGTAAGGGCTAGCAAACTAAATTTGCAAGAAGGAGGTGCTCGCGAATCCACTACTGGTCCCCTTTCCTAATAGTAGCCACTACATGCCCCCCTAAGATAACACTAAAGACTAAGCCTCAAGACGTCCCCGCTGTTAACACATTCAGTTTTTAAAACTCAAACTAAAAATTCAACTTGATTCCCATTAATTGGGAATCAATTTTATTTTCTAGCAAATTAGGAATATGGTTTTAAAAGGTAGAGATTCTGATCTCCTTTTTGTATGTTCGTTGATTAACTTTTTTTGGCGGAGTTATTGCTTGTCCGACATTAACTTCAATCAAAGATAATCCTGGGTTACGCTATTAAGAACTACAAACATTTTATAAATTTTGCTGATTGAACTGGATTGTTGTGTTAATTGGGGTTTTAGCGTTGACTGCGTTGAAATAAGAGGAAACGTAACTAAACTAAAAATTGCAAATCTAACAAAGAATTCACCTCCTGTTTCTACTGCTTGCAGTAAGCTAACAAAATATCAGAGTTGGTGTTCTGGTGATCAGATCGCGAAACTTTTTTTCACCACCTGGGTGTTAAAAAAATCACCGCTTACAAGGCATGGATTCAAATGTGGCCTCTTTGAGTTAAAATTTTAAAGATTTGCGTTAAAAACTTTGAAAAAGTCTACAGCTAATAATCGCAAACTTTCGAATCATTTTCTGCAAAATTTATCTTTATAGTCCCGTTCAACATTAAAAATCGAGTCCACTTTGGAATAAAATTTTTTAGACCACTATTCGCTGCAATTGTTATGCAATTTCCCAATAAGTTCACGATCCATGAATAGACAGTTTGCTATACATACCGACCAAAAATAAGAGAGTGATAGTTCAACTTGTGACCCGAAAATCGAAAAGACAAGAGATGAAAAACAGAAAATCGGGAGATTCGTCAGAAAAAATATCTATTTGGTGAAAATTTAGCGCTTTTTTCTAGCTTATACTTTTACATGAGCGCATTCCACCATGCCCTGCGATCCCGGGTCATACCTCGACAACGCTCGGGAACTCACATATTTGATTCGCAATAATGTCAGTGTGGTATTTTTTCTTTTTTTGCCCCCCACGTCCATTTGCAACCCCCCCTTGCATATGGTATAGCGAATTGTTTGCATTTCATGCAATTACATATACACTTAAGCAAAAACGGTATTTAAAATTTAATTATGCACCAAAATTTTGAAATTAATGCATTTGCAGTAATTCAATTTGCCTATAATGCAAGCAGACAAATGACATTTCCTGCTTTTACTATTTTTGAGCTTATCTTTCATAAGACTGGCATTATGGAATCGATTTTTTGACAACCAGTAGCACAAATTCATTCCATCTTGTACCGGTGCCGCCGATTTATTATGACTAAAATAAGGGATCTCTAAGGACCAAAAAGTACATATTTGGTGCGTGCAAACAGACTGTTTATATAGGACTAGAAGGGGGGGAGGAGGGTGGGGCCAAAACAGAAAAGATCCTCAGTGTGTTCTTTAATCCGATTGGCCATTTCAACTGAAATAAATTTCCTTTTGGATCTCCTGACACATTTTTTGCGTTTCCGTCTATTTGTCTTTCGATACCTTGTCTGAGCACCAATTCAACGCACGTTACTTTCATCCAGAACATAAAAGTTGGCCAAAAATTTGTCACAACTATTGCCAAAATTTCTTAGTTAGTTTTGGCGCCTTCTCATTAGAGAGCTCAAATTAGCAAAATGAACCGCATTAAAGCTTTCCATAATTGTCAATTGTTAAGAATAGTTTTCGGGAAAATACTGTTTGTATTTACTTGTACAGTCTGTTAAATACATTTTGCCTTGACCTTGAATACTCTTTCAAAGCTGACGACAGGTTCAAGTTTTTCCCATCTTTTCGTTTTCCTTCACTCTCATTCTTTTGACTCTTTTTGCTGCCTTTCTTCGAACTTTTTCGGCTATCTGAGGTTTCCGATTCTTCAACATCGGGTCTAAATTGATCCATTTCTGGTTGGTTTTGTTTGTGATGTGGTTCTCTGTCGCTCTCGTAGAGAAATGGCTCCATTTCTGTGCTCAGCGAAACTTTCTTGAAGCTATTTCTGAAGAAAAGCAACTTGAGCAGTTTTCAACCGTTGATTTTATAACCAAGTATTTTCGTCAATTAAGTTCTTTTATTTATCATTAAAAAACGTTATTTTTCAATAAAAATAGCTAACATTTTTCTAAGAACAACTCAGAATGATATGGTCAGTACTATTGTTAAACTTGAGAAAGAAATTGTGATAATTAATATTTTGTGATAACAAATAATTTTGTTCATGATTAACGAGAAATTAAACAGTCGATAACTAACGTGCTCAAAATCACATTTTTCCGAGAAAAATTGTTTTCGAAACTGAGTAACTCCAATTTTTATTTTGGGTAACATCATGAAACGCGAGTTTTTCTAATTGAAATGATTTCACTGTTTCCAGTTTTTTTTTAATTGAAATGATTTCACTGTTTCCAGTTTCAGTGTTTCAAGTTATAGTGTGTAAACACTCACCTACTATTCTTTCTAGTGACACTTCGGCTAGATGATGCTTGTTCACTGTGCAAAGCATTGCTGTCTCTCGTCGACACTGTAGGTCCCATAGTTGCAGTTAGCCGAGGAGATCCTTTGGCCGACCAGTTGCTATTCGATGAGGGATATCTGTTCACGGGCACAGGTAGTCTCGATTGCTTCTGAATAGAGTCGGTAGGGCTGCAATCGCAAATTTTACATCAAACTGGTAAAATACTCCTCAACCGTTTTTGGCTTGAGAATTAACAAAAATAAAAAAAAAACAATATCCAAAATCAAGCACAGGACATAAGCATAAAATTGATTCTTACTGCATGACAGTGAAATATTGAACAAAAAATGTACTCACTATTATCTGCATTTATTTGCTCAAAAATACAGATTTACCTGGACAAATTTCTGTTTTCAGCGCTAGAATATTGCGGAGGAGTTGTAAGGGTGCTGCTTCTGCTATTCAACCTTGGCCCCTTTCGGACAATCGGCTTCTCGATGTAGATGTCACTAAGGAAAGAGAGTAATTCGAATGACAAAATAGACTCGTGTTCCTCTTCTCGGCATTTGTGTAGTATGACACTCATGTCAACTGGATGACATCTGTCAATTTTGGTGTTGAGATATCGGCTGTCTTTGTATATCTTTTAACCGCTCTTTGCTAGTTTAATCCCAAATATCCTCATTTCTTGGAACAGGAAACCCCCAAAAATACTTTTCTTAGTGAACATAAGGTCGACATTATTTTTGCCATAAAAAATGTGAACAGCATGAAAGACCACGCTAAGAATAGTACCCAAAAATAGATTGATACTCAAATAGATGAAACAATTCAACTTAAGTAATTAAAATTGTTTCAATTATTCTTCTTAAAATAGTTAATATCAAATTTAGAAAGTCTTAATAAAACACTTAATTTGTTTATAATTAATGAATGATTTACTCGAAATTGCAATCTTTTGAAAACAGAAATCAGATCAATTTTTCTTTTGAAACCAAGACACGGCCTTACCCAGTTTGCGGTCCCAGTTGCGACAAAAACCTGTGAACAGACTCAGTCGAGAGCATACCTATGCATTCTTTGATCAAAGTTACATGCATGGGCAACCTCAAGAACTCAAGATAGTCTGTCTGATCAGAGGCGAACTATGGGCTCAATGAATTCCAGTCAAAGGCGGCTTTGAAGGCGCTTAAGTCCGATGAAAAAGCGCTCCAACTCCTGAGCTTTATCAGAAGTAATTTTTGAACACAGATGGATCAAATCAGATACAATTACTTGCGCAAGTAGGTCAGTTGAGAGGCAATTTTAGGAATGATTGGGTCTGATGAGAGACAATTTTGTGCGCAAGTGGCTCCAATCAGAGCCCGAAAATGTTTTTGCAATTTTTGGTAATTCTTTTCCGAAATTTTGGTAATTGTTTGATTAAGAGTATTGACTGGGTCTAATCAGAGATTCCAATTTACTTTATTGACTCTGATTAGAATTCAGAGGTCCACCAGGTACGAAAGCTAGTCATTTTTAAAAATTGCTATAAACTATTGTTAAGAGAGGGGAAAGGAGATAAATTCCTATGCAAATCTGATATTTTGTGTCTGACATATTGGTGCCGATTTAAGAGCTAATAACACTTCTGCGCAGTAATTCTACCTAGAAAATTGATCAGCGAACCGCAAAAGAACCAGCAATATCTGTGGTTACTCTCAAACTGGTTCTGCCCATGCATGATGCCAAAATGTTCCAAAAATAGCCCCATTTTTTCAAGCCATCGAATGTTTTGATTTTTCTCTTCGTCCTTATATAAGAAAAATCTCGCGATTACACATTCTCATCTGATGTGAGCCCGGGTCGAGGTGTCACCGCCATCCAACGCAAAATTATGTAAGATAAGCTGTGAATGTGAAAAATTTTGTAAGATAAGCGGAGAATGCGGTGAAATTACATAAATCAGGCGGTGAATGCGGTGAAAAATAACTTTATCGCCCGGTAGCGGTGAAATTACATAATTTCACGGCTGAATTTAGCGGCGAAGTTACATAAATTCACCGCTTTGGAAAAAAGTGTCCAAATTATATGAGTTAAGCGGTGAATGCGGTGAAATTACCCAAATTCACCGCTTAACTTAGTGGTGAAATAACGTAAGTTCACCGCTTAGAAAACGCTTCGAATTGTTTTTTGTCCAACGAGGTGAAGAAACTCCAAGCGTTGTCTTACCTGAAGTGAATTCGAGTGCACTTTGGTTTGATCAAAAAGCAAAAGCAAGTCTGTTAAGAAGGCATGTTGAGCGCATTTAGAACGCATGCAAATTTTTTTTAGCGCACTTGAGTCTGATGTGAGATTAAAACAAGTGACTTTCGAGCGTAGAAAAAATTTTAAGAACCGTTGAGTTCGATCTGGCCATTTTGGTCTTGGACGGTTCCGGTCCGCGTTGACCATGATGCACGGTCGGGTGTCGCATTCAAATTAAACTCTCGAGTTTTATAATTACGTTAAAACATTGCTTAAACAATGTTTATAAGCATCTCAAGCAAAGAGCCCTTTTGCACGCATTGTGATATGTTAAGATCACGAGGAGTCTGTCCGTCAATTGAGTTGCCTTGGAAAGAGAGTGTTGCAAACTCGCTTTGCAGACAGAGGCTCTTGTCGATTAGACAGGTCTCTGTTTTTGGAACTTCTCTCACAAATAGTGGAGCTGTAGCATCCGGTTCCTAGAACGGAACAATATTTTGATAATAGTTCGCTAGCTAATAGTCAATAGTTGGCTCATGCTTTGTCTATTTCTTAGCGGTAAATATATTTAAAAAATTATCTGAATATATTAAAAATAAGTCGGTAAATACATTATTTAAATATATTAAATATATTTAAAATATTTGAATATTATCAAAAATTGTCTTTGCCATTGTCTCCCCCCCCCCAAGACAATGGGAAAAACAATTTCTAACATTATTTAAGGCTAAGTAATTGTCTAAATATTTCTTTTTCAAGCATATATGAACATGTGTATAGCTTTATGAAATACGGGTTGATTCTTTTCAATAATCAATCATAACATTTGTCAGTTGTAATTTGTCATTTCTTAAGGACCAGGTTACACAGGGTTGCAATTTATAATATCTGCAGTCACGTGCAATCTTTTTTGCCACCACCGAGGGTAAACAATTTTCACAAACGTATCCTCCCTTTAAACATGCAGGTTATTGAAAGAAAAGGTTATTTGCAGCAAAACAGCAAAAATAAATACAAATTTTTCGGACAACTTCCAATTTTGGTTGGAACTAACCGTTGACCAGGATAAACTTTCCATGCGCGAGGGTTTCAATGCCTTGTTGCAGGCGTCGGTTCGATCCCAGGTCGGAACCCCACGATTGCGTATATATTCTCGCATAGTATCTAGCTCATTATGCGCTAATTCTCCGCTGTCAAATGTAGGATCACTTTTGAAGAAATCGCTTTCAGTTTCAACGGTTGATGTAAATATATGCATGTTTCGACCAACAGCGCTCAAAATGTTCAAACGATCGTTGCTTTCGAAAATTTGTGACTTTGATGCAATGCTCAAATTTTCGTGGGTGATAGCCGGTGACAGGTGGTCTCCGGAACTTGAAGAGTTACAGTTATCAGACTTCTTAGCCCCCATATTTGGCTTGTAATGTTGGTTAAACACGTCATCGCCATGAGCGCTCGCGAAGCTGAAAAGAACAAGAGTCTAAGACTCAAAAGGAGGTACAAATCAGTGGGTAGGAATTTACAGACTTGTGCGAGATATTAATTATCCAAGACTAAGGCCCTAAACAATATTCGGATCAGGTCTAGTCCAGAATACCGCACAAAAACTAAGAAAGAAATCGTCTGCACCCAGGTTGAGGTGCCATCCGGAAGTGACCTCTGATCAGACCAAGTCCAACGCACACGTTGTGTTCCCAGACCAAAATTACAGGGTCTGTGATTAAGTCACTTCGGTCTGGGGATGGTATGATCAGAGGTCACTTCAGGATGGGAATTTTCTGATCAGAGGCGGATTCAAGCGCACATTAGTCTGATCAGAGACCATTTCGAGCTGAAATTTTCCTGATTTTTTTCTTTTTTTTACCGAGAGATGTTGGCTCTGCCAAGAGGCAACAAAAAGCAGCATTCTGATCACAGACAAATCTAGAGTCTGATGGCCATAATCAGAACGAAAATGGCTTCCTCCAGCTTATGGAACATGCCAGTCCCCTTAAAAGGAAAATTCGTTTATCTGTAGAACACGACGTTTTATATGGAAAGCTCTTTAAATTAATCCATTGAGTTCGAAATATGCACTAATGTTTACTAAATAAATTTTTTTTCAGCAGTTGGGTTTTCTTTTCTTTATCAATAACAGTTTTAGAATGGTATTTTCCTTAGATGAATTTAATAATGCAAACATCAATTTTTATGAAATGAATAAATTATAACAAAATTTGTTCATATTGAAAACTATTTACTGATCAGACTATTTCGAGCACAATTGAGTCTGATCAAAGGTGATTTTGAGCCAACAATAGTTTGATCAGGAGTGACTTTTGAGCGCACAATAGTCTGATTAGAAGTGATTTTGAGCGCACAACCGTCTGGACAAATGTTTACATTTGGTCTGATTAGAGGTCCTTTCCGTCTGGAACAGTCTGGTCAGAGACAATTTTGAGCACACTTCTAACGCACACGGTGTTTCGACCGCACATTAGTCTGATCAGAAGATACTTTGGTCTGGGATGGTCTGATCGAAAGTTACTTTCGTCTGGCACGGTCTGATCAGAGGTCACCTCCGGATGGTATCTCAACCTGGGTACGCTCGGCTTCTTCGACAAGTTTGGTTTCAAACAAGAAAACCATAGATGTGGTCGGCCTGGAATAGAAGATAGGTTTTTAAAATATGGTCGGTTTTTACGAATCAGTTTTTTGTGTTTAAAAAGATAAAAAATGTTTGGTGTGTTCGGATTGAAACGCGAGAAATTGCCGTTTTTTCACACAATATATTGTTTTTTTTCTATTATAATGAAGTCAAACGTTATGATAGCCTTGTTTTTGCAGGAATTTCAAACTAATTTCTTAGAGATGATCATTTGTAAAGTCATTGTAAAATACTTGGTGAAGTGATGTGAGCTCTGTAAAATTTTCTGCATTCAAGAAGTTCTGATATTTTTTCGTCGAAACCTGGGACATATTTGACGGTTTCTTACATTTGAAGCAGATCAAGCCAATGGTTGCTGAAGTTTGATACCGAGCATTCCGACAATTTTCTATGTTTGAAAACCAAACATTTTGAAAAAAATCGTACAAGCGACAAATGAACAAAAAAACAAAAAAAAACCGAAAAACAAAAAAATCGGACGTTTTTTTTCAAATAAGTTTTCGTTTTATTCTAATTGGAACTGAAAATTGGGACATTTGTTGACCTTTGAAAGCAAATAATTCTGAACCAAGGTGCTTCCAATTCAACCGTGAAAATGAAAATGGACATTCACTATTGATAAGGAGCGCATTTAGACGCTGACAAACGAAAATCAGTAAAAAATAAATGTTAGGTTATTATTAGCTAAAATGGCAGAGAATAGCTCCTTAGCTAAATTTAAACAAATTTTAAAACCCATGCTTTTTTAGTAAGGGTTTTTATTTGATAATAAAAAAGTGTCTTTTTTTAAAGGTTGTCGCGAAGCATCGGCGCGTCTGATAAAGTATAGGATAAAATGAAGCTGAATGGACTGAATGTTAAATTGTTTTATCTTTAGCAATGATTTTTATTTGATTTTTTTTTTCATTTCAATTTATAACAGCAAAAACATAAAAATGCTATCACTTTGTCTATAGTGAAAGCCAAACAATCAATGCAGCCCAGGAAAATGGGAGAAGCACGAGTTGTCTGCCAGACAAAAAACTATTTTTGTTTAAAATCGACATTTCTTGTTACGACAGAACAAAACACCTACCTGACCCGCAATTTGTTCATAACTCGGTTTATTTTCTGTAATTTTTTTGGTCGTACAAAGCCCAAGGTGATATTACGTCACCTTAAGAGCATGTCAAAAGTTCACAATGCAAAAAATGGAAGGAGCAGAATTCAGAGCAAATTTCATATAAGACGAACTGAAGTCTACTTATAAGCAATTTGTGAAGACAATTGGAGTGCAATTTTATAGTGTACCGCCACCGTTAGTGTAATCTTGTTATCCCTAATAATTGGAAATGACTGTTTTCAATCGCAATTTACAGTCTATTGTCCCTGAAAACTGTTCAAAATCTAGTTGAAAATTCAAAAACCTCACCCGAACTTATCCAAGTCAGTACAGCTCGTGAAAGACGCATTCGCATAAAATGAAGTGCTGATGCGACAAGTGCGCTGTCGTATATTATCAACATTATCCGATTAATCACCCTGTAATATTTTGTCTTCAATATCCTCATTTGTCTCGGCTGAAAGAAAGTTGCTAGGAGCCGCATTTGAACCCCGAGGTCTCGGGAAAATTTCAGGCTGCAACTCGAGAGATTGACGCAGAATTTTTTTTGAAACTTTCGAATAGGCTGTTGGCCGGTATGTGTCGCCTTTTATACTACCTGACGACTCAGTGCAATAGGTGTGTTGCTTCTCATTCGACAGTTGGATTTCAAATTAGAAAATCACAGGTGTGATCAGCGTGGAATTTAAGATAGCTTCTAAAGGTAAGCTCGGTTTTGTGTAAGTTGGTTAGTTGTGCTTATAAACGTAATAAATGTTTGGTATGTTTGGTTTGAAATGCGAGAAACTGCCCTTCATTCATACAAAATTTTGCATTTTTTGTATAAAGTAAAGTCAAACGTTATGATAGACTTCTTTTTGCAAGGATTTCAAACTAACTCTTTAGAGATGCTCTCTTTTAATAGCAGTTTAAAATATTTGATGAAGTGATGTGAGCTCTGATAAACTTTTTATATTCAAAAAGTTTTGATATGTTTTCTTCAAAACCGGAAACATATCGACGATTTCCTACATTTGAAGCAGATCAAGCCAGTGGTTGCTGACGTTTGATACCGAATATTCCGACAAGTTTCTATGTTTGAAAAGCAAACATTTTGAAAAAATCTTACATGTCAAAAATGAACACACCAACGATACAGAAGAACAAATAAATCGGACGTTTATTTCAAATAATTCTCCGTTTTATTTTAACTGAAATTGAATGTTCGGACAATTTTTTCACCTTTAAAAGCAAACAATTCTGAACCAGGGTGTTTCCACTTCCACAGCTAAAATTAAAAATGAATATTCAATTTTCTTAAGTAATTTTGATAAATAATTTTCACTTTTTTTGACGCTGACAAACGAAAGTCAATAAAACATTAATGTTTAAACATGTGAGGTTATTATTCGCTAAAATGACAGAGACTAGCTCCTAGTTAAAATTGAACGATTTTCAAGACCCCTGTTTTCTGAGTAAGGGTTTTTACTAGATAATAAAAACGTGTCTGCTTTCAGCCCAGGTTGAGGTGCTATCCGGAAGTGAACTCTGATCAGACCAATTTCAACGCACACTGTGTGTTCCCAGACCAAATTTACAGTGTCTGAGATTTAGTTCGAGCGCACAACAGTATGATCAGAGGTTGCTTCGGTCTGGGGATGATATAATCAAAGGTCAGTTCAGGATGGGAACGGTCTGATCAGAGGCGGATTCAAGCGCACATTAGTCAGATCAGAGAGCATTTCGAGCTGAATTTTTTTTTATTTTTGTTTTTTTTTACCGAGAGATGTTGGCTTTGACAAGAGGCCACAAAAAGCAGCATTCGGATCACAGACACATCTAGATTCTGATGGCTTTAATCAAAACCAAAGGGCTTTTATCAGTCCAGCTGCTAGAAAACGCCAGTCCCCTTAAAAGGAAATTTTAATAAACTGTAGAACACGACGTTTCAAATGGAAAGCTGTCTAAATTCATCCACTGAGCTCGAAATATGCACTAATGCTAAATAATTATTTCTCAGCAGTTGGGTTTTCTTTTTTTTAGCAATAATGCTTCGAGAATGGTCTTTTTTAGATAATTTATTACTGCAAACATAAATTTTCATGAAATGAATATACTATACCAAAATGCGTTCATAGTGAAACCATTCACTGATGAGACTATTTTGAGCGGAATTGAGTCTGATCAGAGGTGATTTCGAGCGCACAATAGTCTGATCAGGGGTGTCTTTCGAGCGCACAATAGCCTTATCAGAAGTGACTTTGAGCGCACAATCGTCTGGACGATGGTCTGGGTTTGGTCTGGGCCATGGTCACACAATCGTCTGGACAATGGTCTGATTTCGGTCTGATCAGGAGTCCTTTCCGTCTGGAAAGTTCTGATCAGAGACAGTTTCGAGCGCACTTCGAGCGCACATGATGTTTCGAGCGCACGTTAGTCTGATCATAGGATACTTTGGTCTGTGATGGTCTGATCAGAGGTTACTTTCGTCTGGCACGGTGTGATCAGAAGTCACTTCCAGATGGCACCTCTACCTGGGAGATATTTTCTGAAACTTGTTGCGAGGCATCGGCGCGGCTGATAAATTCCATGATAAATGAAGCTGAATGGACTGACTGTTAGAATTATTTTATCTTTAGCAAAGATTTGTATTTGATTTTTATTTATTTCGCCTTTTAACACCAAAACATAAAAATGCTACCAGCATTGCAGCCCAGGAAAATGAGAGAGGTACGAGTTGTCTGCCATACAAAATACTATTTTTGCTTAAAATCGACAGTTCTTGTCGAGACAGAGAAAAAAAACACTTATTTGACCCATGATTTGGTCATAACTCGGCTCAATTTCTGTATATTTTTGGGTCGTACAAAGCCCAGGGTGATATTACGTCACAATAAGAGCAGCTCAAAAATTTACAGTGCAAAAAATGGAAGGAGCAGAATTCAGCGAAAAATTCATACAAGTCGAGCTGAAGTCTTTTTATAAGCCGTTTGGAAAGATAATTGGAGTGCAATCTTATAGTGTGCCGCCTTTAATATAATCTTGTCATCCCTAATTTTAGGAAGTTACTGTTTGTCAATCACATTTACAGTCTAATTTCTCTGAAAACTAGTAACAAAACTTGTTAAAATCTGAAAAAACTAACCCGAACTTGTCCAAATCTGTACTGCTCGTAAAAGAACCATTCGTGTAAAATGGAGTGCTGATCCGACACGTGCCCTGTTGTATATTATCAACATTATCTGAATCATCGCCCTCTAACAGTTTGTCTTCAATATCCTCATTTGTCTCGGCTGAAGGACAGTTGCTTGGCGCCGCACTCGATCCCCGAGGGCTTGGGAATACTTCAGGCTGCAACTCGAGAGATTGATGTAGAATTTCTTTTGAAACTTTCGAATTAGCTCTTGACCGGTACGTGTCGCCTTTTATACTACCAGACGACTCAGTCCGATAGGTGTGTTGCTTCTCATTCGACAACCTCGAAGAAGAGCAAACAGTGAAAAATGTAAACTCAGACTTTAACATCCTCATTAAGCTAACTAGGTAACCCAATACATCATCCATAACTGAAGGGGCATGACAAACCCATCAGACCTATATGAGTCCGTACTAAAAAGCAGTACAAAATTGTTTCATGAAATTGTTTTGTTTGAGCGTATGCGCTGGTGGGTGTTACAGCCAACAAACCGCAGTTTTAAGCTTAACCATTTTTAATTTTTCCTACCCAATTTAGTGAGAGGAGGAACTATATACTCAAAGGGTTTTTTTGATCAGTCAATTTTGGCCGATCTGTATTTACATCACAGAGTTTTGAGTGGAATCATTAGAAAACCCGTCCAAAGTAGAATATGGAATTAAAAAGATTGTTTTCAAAATTTTGTTATTAACAGGAAGTTATCGAGTTTTTAAGTTTTGTTAACATTCAACCGATTTAAGATGCTTTTGCTCACATTTTCAGTAATTTTTGTCCAAACTTTCCTCAATTTTGCTAAAATATTTTAAAATTGTTAACACTAAAGTTATTGGTTTAATCGTTAACGATAGAGAGTTTTGCTCAATAGTTCGATTCGCGTTTCTTGGTTTGAATTTTTGCATTTTTTTAAAACAATTCCGATATTTTCGTCAAATGTTGCACCAAATTTGTTTTTTAGCTCATTTTGTGTTTTTATGCTGGTCGTATACAAAAGAAAACTGCGTACATTTTTTTCGTAACCTCTAAAAAGTAGATTGGTCTACACCCGTTTGCCATAAGAATCTTAGTCTAGAAATTTTTTTCTTCGAGTGTTTTCGCAAATTTAGACACGACGCAATTTAGATCAAATGCATTAATTATTTTTGATATATTGAAAAACTTAGTTTAAAAATTGATACTTTTCACAACCATTTGTAACAAAATGATGTGTTTTATTAGACGCGCAGCAATACCGGGGCTGATCTTGATCTCACCATAGATCCTTGCAATAAAACTTCTGGATCTTATTGGCGCGGACTTTTTTCAAAGGATTTCCGCTTTTATATTGTTTTATGTTATTTTTGACGAGACTTTCAAAGGTGGGCTCCATTGGTGACAGATAGCAATTACAATACAAATAGGCCCCACGAACAAGTATCCTGGTTCCAGAGATAAGCTCATGGTTTTTAGAGCTTTGAAAAAGCGTTTTCACAAAATTTTAACGATTTCCTATGTTCTCCTTTCATTTGTCATACTTTTCCTAGACTGATAACTGAGATTCAATCAAAAGAAAAATCAACTTAGTTGCCAAAGAAAGATCGAAGTGACCTCTTCAAGAGATATAAGTAAAACTAGCCAATACTTTCAGTTGTTATCTAATGCCAATGTCTCTTATGACTTTAAATGTGTTCGTTTTAAGAAAATGTTGACAAAATATTGATCATAGCAATCATTATAGCTTATTTTTTCAACTTGTAGCGTAGTCTCAGTAACGACAGATAGTATCACTATTGGTTTTAATACTACAAGTTTTTTTAAAAAAAAAATTTGATTTTTGAGCATAATTGCAAACCTTTATTTCCCTTTTGTTTTCTTGTCGAATTTCCACAATATTGGTGGAGCCAACTGAACGAATACACTGTTGACGGAATCCACAGTGTTGCAAAAATGTGCAATTGAACATGTTCATTTGCTTTGTTGAATTGTATATGCTTTTATGCGTTGACACACAATTATCTCATAAAATTCAGTTGGATTTTTGAATTTTGCCTGTGTTTTTCGTTCTTTTTGTTGCAATACAACAATTTTCTGTATGAAATGTCTCAATTGCTTCCAATAGATGTTTATTTGAACCTATATTTAGATTTCAATTTATTGCTATTTATCGTACGTAATGGTTCTCAAAAGAAAATATTTCAAAAATTAAAGTTTGTATGATATGTCTCCGTTATACTCTCAATTTCGCCATAATGTATTTCAGTTTGTTACGAAGATATTAGAACTCTTTTTGTCAACTCAGACATTAAATTCTCTGTTGGTTATGTTTTGACTGACGGCTACGAACATTCGTTTTCATAAAAACTTTTCGTGTTTTCGATAACATCCGAGTTCCTTTTTGTTGGCATTTCTCAATAGTTTTATTTTCGAAAAACTTTTTGATCTTCAGATGAAAAGCGTCTAAAGATTTAAAATACTTGCAGATAACAACTTATAAATTTAAAGCTTCCAAGAATCTGATGTCGTAAAATTGTTTGTGAAATTGTGGCTTATGCTGGTATTTGATGTAATTTTAAAGTCTTGTGACAATGCCTCATTAATAACAGAAGCAAGTGGCTTCCTAAGGTGCAGCAAGTAAATGCATCTTTTCTTTTAGTTGAAATGTTGTGTCTGTCACAACTTTTTAAAATGTTTGTTCTCAAAGACAACTTTGCATTTTTAAGCTTAGCCATTAGTTTTTTGTTTTTTTTTCGGCAATTTCGTAGCTTAGTTACTGTAAAGAGAGCTAACAAAATTTATCTAGTGACCTGTAACTTATTTTTTTATAGTTTTTGTTTCAGCCCATGTTTGTCGGCTTCGTTAGTACTAGCTTTCATAACAATTTCTGATTTTTAGATATTTGTACACTTTATAGGACTTTGTTTTCTTTTTAACTTTCAACATTTTTGGTAGGTCCTATTAGTATTTAAAAAACGCAATTGAACCTTTTTAATGTTCTAAGAGACAAAATTATGGTTTTGACGGCTTCCTTGCCGTTTACACGCAAAGTCTGTTATAACATTTTAATTCTGCAGGTATTTCTTGTCATTTGTGAAGTCATATGAAGTACACATGATAACGACAGGTCGCAATTGCTTCTTATGGAGATAAAAATAAACCTTTTAGTGACTTCAGTTTATATTTTAAAGATTTTAGTCACTTTAAAAATAATTGTTTCAAAAATAGAAACGTATTTTTGAAGTTTGCGAGTTTATTTGCTCTTTTTGGTCTAACTGTTACCCAGTCACTTTGAGGACAGGTCCCATATCTTTTCTAATCAAGTATAGGTTAGTTTGTTTAGTATAGGCTTTATTTGATGCCAAATTGATTTTAAAATTAGTTCTTTTACAAATTTTGATAGCAAGTTTTTGTCTTAATTGATGTTTGTTATTTGATTTTTATGACAGTCTTTTCTAGTAGTCATATTAACAACAAGGTTAATCGGCCCTCTAACGTGGCATTTTTTTTACACAATTAGTGATTTATTGAACGATATGTTTGTTTTTGAAAGTTTCTATCTCTTATCTCTTCTTCATTTGGTTGCCAATTACGTCAAGAATGTGGATAAGCGGGGTCGGAACATTATCGCCGGACGCACATTACCGAGCCTCCTTGTTTGCAATTAAAAGTGAAATTCCTCAACCCTATTTTTTTGCATAAAATTGCATTGACTTATTTGAATGCTTGTAACTTTTGTAAAGTCAACGCTTTAACTTTCATAAAGTCAATGTTGATCTTACTTATTTTTAGACTCGTTTAGGTCTATAGTTTATAATTCCTTAGGAAAGTCGGATCTTTTATCACAGCGCCAGTTGACCATAATGATTGTTAAAGTTGTATAATTTTTAAATCCAATTATGAACCGTTTTCACCGTCAATCTAACATTTTTAAAAAAAAAACTTTTACGGCTTTTGACGTCTCGGCACGGAATTTGAGCCTAGAAGCTTCATCAGAGAAAGGCTAACAAACCAGCACTACCAGGGCTGACTCCCGAAATGATTCTGCATATGCAATAATCCAAAATGTTCCAAATATGAGCAGCGACATTTTTTAAGCAATCAATTGTTTTGGTTTTTCTCTTCGTCCTTATATCAGAAAAAAAAACAAAAATATGCGATTAAACGATCACATTTGATGAGAGCTTTTTACCTGTAAGTTATTTTTGGATCATGATAATCGCTGACTCCAGTTTCGAATGAGGCCTCGTAATCATCTTCGTCATCGTCTTCATTCTCAAAGTCATTGTTACTTTCGAAACTCTTGAATACGTTTGCGTCATTGGGACTCTCTTGGTTGTATCCCTCGTCCACACTGCTTGCGTTGGATGGTATTTGGGGTGGGTTTGGAGGTATCAGTTTCAATACATCAAGAGAGGGTCCTGGCACTGGTTGAGATGCATGTTTTGCGCTAGTATTGTGAGCAAAATATGGAGTTTCAAATAAGACATTTTTTAAACTGAAATTGTTCTTAATATCTTTAGAGCAAAGTTTAACGCAATCAAACGAGGACATTTTTAGACTGACATTGTTCTTAACTGAGCTTGCACATTTCTGTTCATGTCTTTGATAACTTTCTCGCTCAACTTGCCAAGAAGTTGTTTCTTGATACATAAGCAACTCTCTTGATAGATTGCACGTATCTTGAAAACAATTCAAAATCATGATAAGATCTTTGCATGAAAATCCATATTTTATGTTTTTCATAATAGGTATATCAATTTATTTTGCGAGGTGATGTTTCTAGCCCTGTTTATTTTTAACCTCAATTTTGTTTAAATCTGTTGCTGATTTAGTTTAAATGTAGTCGCAAATTTTGTTCGAAATGCTGAGAGTTCTCATAATCTTCTAATTGAGGATTGAATCAACTTGTTCAATTCAGTCAGCGTATAGCTGAAGGTCTTAAAATTTCTGATAATTATTTTCAATGTTTTTTAGATCTTTTCAGTTTGGTTGTTCTTTTTCTCAACTTGTAACTTATTCTCATCATATAGAGGACCCATGCGCTTCCTGTAATGGAACCGTTTTATTGATATTATGTTGTAACTCTCGTTTTGTTGATGGTCAATATGCGTTTTCATAAACGTATTGTGAGTGGTCAATATTTGTGTTTCTTTTAGCAAATTCACGTAGTATAACATCCCACAGACTATCAAATGAGGCCCAGGTAAAATAAAAAAGTAAATTTGTGTAGTTAGGGTTTTGTTTGATTAAAATTTGACGTTGTTATTAGGTTTCTTTAGATTTAAATTTTGAGTTTTTCCGTAAATGCTTCGTGTTTTTGCTTGTTTTGTTGGTTTGTCGTAGTTTTAGTAATGGTAAATTTCATGAGCGCATTAATAAAGCATGGTATTATGTAATTCAGTTATTAGTCGGGGTGTGTAACGTTTTCTTTAAACTCAAACATCTATTTTTGTTTATCTCCTCATGTGGTAGACAATTAGGTCAAAAATGTACATGAGCTCGGGTCGGAACATCATATGGAAACGCACATTAGCGATCCTCCATGTTAAGTAAAAGATCTGATATATCATAAAATTGTTGTGTTTTAGTAAAAAATATGTATGTGCTTTTCGTAAGATTACAAAGCTCTCAATATCTCTAATTTTAGTATTAACAGTTTTGTTTCTGCGTGAGCGCAGTGGAGCAGAATTGGGCTCTTTTATTCTGCAGTGCATTAACAGTAAACTGGTCTCAACTGTCCTTCTTTTCTATTTTTCCCAATAATTCAAACTGGTTGTTTTGTGATAATTAATGCTCTTTTCGGTGACTTAGGCCACTTATTTTGAGTCTGAAACTTTCATTTGGTACCATCATTGCAGTCAGTATTGGTCAGGTTACGGTCAACACGAATCTATGGTGAAGTGAGCGCTCATCTTCACACAGACAGCTTCACGGAGGCAGGTTATCGAACGATCAATCATTGGCAGGTCAAACACACACCTTACCTCTGGGCTATCGCGCCATCACGTTTTAAGTGCGCAGCATAACTGATCGCAACTAAGTTCAGCTTTGATATGTTTATTTTTACAGGTGCATAGAAAAAGACATATACTGTTATGATCCTAGGTTGGATCTCAACCGGCTTGTTTCTTATCCAAAGCGGATTTCGGTTCCAAGTATGTATTCGTCTCATCAACATGATGATTCTCAAAACGCTCGTTCTCGACCTCTTTAAACTCTGATTCCGACTCTGGCTCCAATTCCTGTTCAGCAAACTCGCTCTCAATCTCGTGAAAAACTTCCCGAACAGCCCTTGATGAGTCCGCTGCTGCACTTGGTCGCTTATGAAGTGATGACTGATGCTGGGTATGATATTTTGGCGACGTTATAAACGACTGCTGAGTGGCTATTGAGTCGCATTGAGAGATTACGGACTCGTCTAATTGGTTGAGACACAGGTCAATTTGACGTCTTGTTTCGTTTCGTCTTCGAATGAGCTCGGACACTTTGTGGCTTGGCTCACTATTTTGAGGAGAAACACCTAAACAGATTTCGAGGTTCCATCTCCTAATTCTTATAAGTTTAAAATCAATTTTGTTCACGTGCTTCAAGTTAATAAGTGGAAATAAAATTGTGTGCCAATATCCAGATACACAAAAATTGTTTTTTTTCAGCCCCAAAATAAGTAAAGAGTCGGTCTGTAATGGTAGAATTTGAAAAAATAAAGTGCAGCTCAAAGCTCATACAACTTTTGGGCTACAATGAGACACCAAGGAGGGTACAAAATATTGCTAGAGTCAAGCATGCAACTGGAGGGCTTCGCTCTAACCCCCCCCCCCATTGTAGCACTCTTGTGCCATTTTGTTTTTTTAACAATTTCATCTTTAAAAAATCTGCCAAATTGATCTTCAGATTATCTTCACGTTCAGCTGAAATCAAAGTGAGGAATTAAATGAAGCTATACCTGTCTCGTTGCTATTTTGGGGTCCCACATTAACCTCATATGTGCTTTGCATTTCAGATGCTGATTTAGTGAGAATGTTCGAGTTCAAATGACCTCTGTGTTCTCCTTCAGACTGACATGTGTTGTGTTGTGGTGGCGTGTATCTATGACTAGCCAGCAACGAAGTGGTTTCTGCCATAACCAGCGGACGACTGAACGGAGAAGTAGCTGAAAGAGAACATCGAATTATTGCAAACGTTGGTAATTCCAGTTAAGTGTTCTGTCGACCTTTCGCCCTTAAATGAGGTTAAAAGAGATCTAAGGAAGTTA
Organism: Convolutriloba macropyga; assembly: GCF_964194025.1. NCBI lineage: Eukaryota > Metazoa > Xenacoelomorpha > Acoela > Convolutidae > Convolutriloba > Convolutriloba macropyga. Next base: position 15,589,604 of record NC_134474.1, on the reverse strand, counting down.
GCGGAATGGGCGTGATTCATGTGGGGGGAAAAAGACGCATTGAGCAGTTTATAACATCAGAGATGAGTAGAATGAAAAGGAAAATGTGAGAAAAAACTTGTAAGAACAAAAGAAAACAAAGTTTGATTATTTTGATTTCTCACTTTTCACAAAAAAATTAATTTCACCAAAATGTGTGGGATGTTTTTCTGTGTGAGAGAAAGAAAGTGAAAAACAAACATAAATGAGCGACTTCAAAGACAATGAAAAAAATAGAGAAATATTGAATGAACTTTTTTCTAGTTTCGATGTTTATTCCAATAGGTAGCATAGTTGCATTTTCTCTTCTAAAGTTTCGTTAAAAAACTAAGGATTCGATATTCCAATAAATTTAAACATTTTTCTGCCCTCATAAATTCCTAATCCGCATTAACTGATGTTACAATTCAATTTTTTGCTATTTTTGTATTTTGTATAAATTTGCCTCGGAGGGTTCAACGCCAGGTTCTCCTAATCTGTTGTTCTGCGGTAAGATAAATTCTTCTCATTGAATTTAATAATGTAAATTTTTTTTACATGTTTTCAAAAGCTATTCTTTTGAGCGACAAGTCTTGGTGCATTATTTGTTTGTTCATATACACCGTGTCTCCTGCGCTTGCATATTTTTTTTAATCTTAGGGTTGATTTCTATAAATCAGATTTATATTCACTTTTGCAATTTAATTCAAAAATGTTTCTGAATGTTCTTCAAGAGTTGTCGTGCTATATTTTTTATTAGTCAAAAATTTTCTAACTAACCGCCGTCATCTGCTCAAAAAACTAATTTTTATATTTTCCTATTTTTTAAAAAAATTTTATGTACGCCTTGTTCTTTTTTCTTGATTTTGACTTATGTCGCTCTGTCAGATTTTGACTTATGTGGCTTTGTCGTTAGATTTTGATTTATTTTGATTTGTTTTTCAATTGAATTGAGGTTAAGACATTCATGGACTGCGCCAAATGAAATCAGAAGACGTGACAAAAACTTGCACCAAGAATTAGTGCCTCAACTTAACAAAGTTTCATAAACAGAAACTTAATAGTGGGAGTGCTCCTTTCAGCATTAGAACTTGGTCCGTCTAATGTACACCCGCCTTTGTCTCAGTTGCAAGGGTTTTTGGTTCCAACATTGCAAAATTTTGTTCATTCGAGCGAGCAGCTTTTGGTCACGCGTCATTGTCCTCGTATTTTTAATGTGGCGTCATGTCTTTTTAATTGGAGGTGCCTACATCGGCTGCTGATAGAACAACATCATTAAGATACAACAATCTATTTTTTAACTACAACAAACAAGACAGTTTCTTTGAAAGAAACTTAATAAATATAATAAATATTTTCGTCATCGGTATTTTGAAACAACCTGTCTATGAAGAAACCATCATAATTTTATGGCTCTTCTGTAGCACTTGATCAATCTTCGTTTAACCAAACGTATAAGTAAGAACAGTTGTTCTACTTCGCACAGCAAACCGGAATTTGGCTTATTGGAAAAAAATCTACTTGATTAATTAATAATTGAGAACTCAATCTATCACTAATATTCTAACATTAAAATGTTATCCATAAGAAGCTTTTACTAATTAGAAGCTTTTAGCTGTGTTCTGTTTTTTTAAAGTCCGTATGAAATCCTATGAAAAAATAAAATTAAAAATTACTATTCTGCTAAATTTCGCGATTGTTGCTGCTCCCACCGATTTTTTTCTGCACTTAATAAACTCATAAACTCAACAAAGTTTTGAACAAGAGTTAAATCGAATGTTTTAATCAAAAAGCACTTTGTTTAATAATTGTTTGGACGTTTTTGACCTTTTGCAGTTTTCCTATTATCCTATTAATTGTTTTGTTTTTTTTATTGCTCAGCATTAACGTTTAGATAAGCCATAGCAATAAGTTAAAATTTTAGTTTTACAAGAAGCACCATTATGCAACCATCATATAAATATTTACATCAGCTGAAACCCCAGGAAGATTAAAAACTATTGGTTGTGTGATTTGAAAAGATAGTCTGCGGCTGAATAATTTCATTTAACATGGATAAAACTGAAATCATATAGATGATATCCTCTAGTCCCGTAGATTCTATCAAAGTTAAACAAAACTGATTTTATATAGGAACCTATCAAATTTTCTGCAGAAGAAGTACGACGTTTGAACGCATTGTCAATGTTTTTAGTCTTCGCGCTATTTGCGAATAGAAAATGCGCATAGAAAACTTTACACTAGAGGTTTCTTTATTGAGCTTCAGCTGGCTCCCGTTTTGCAGCATTCCTTGAAAAAATGATCTTCAGTATTTCTTATGTGGAAACCTAGAGTTACCTAGATCAAAATTGACCAAACTACAGCATTACAACAGAGTTTAGAAACCAAGGTCTGGTTTATTCTACTGCATTCAAAAAAAATTTGTCGATTCCATTATTCAGATGACAGTTAGAGAACAATTGATTGCCATAATGAAATGTGCGTTCGATTCAGCGGAAGAAAGTTTTTTCAATGCCCTTCAGTTGTTTTTCAGTTCTTTTCTTCAAGCCAAGTTCTTTCTTAACTTTTTTCATAGAAAAAATAGTAATTCTAATTTATAAAGCTTTCCAGAAATCATGCAAAAAATCTGCGTCAGTTTTTTTCTGCAAATTTCAAAGCAAACTTTACTCAGTGCCAAACCTAGAAACTTCTGTTTTGGTGACTATGTGTTTTTTTGCTTCAGTTCTAATTTAAACTTGCATTGTGACATTGAATGGGGCCATTCTCCTCTATATTGAAATATAATTTTTTCCTAAATAAATGTTTGTAAATTTTTTTCGAAAATTCGATTTTTAGCATTGCTTAGATTCTACACGCGGCCAGCTCTTTTCCACTAACTGACTTTTTTAAGTGGCCAAGAGCCATTAGTGCAGAAAGTGAACTAAATGTCTGTAGTCATAACAAAAGTCTACCCGGAGTTTACTTGCAGTTCATTTCAGCAATGAATCAGCATCTTTTCTTCATGTATTTTTGTCTTACAAGAGTTCTGATAATGACATATTTTACACATATCATAGTAAAATTCATAGACTTTATCTGCCATTTCTATGCCTAGGATGGATATTTAACTGGAGTAAAAACTGTAAAGTTAGGAAAACAAATGAGTAAAAACAAAGCAACAATCAAATCTGAAATACACAACATATGAGTCTACCATTGAGTCTACTATTCAGACACCGGAAAAGATAAACGGAAACACACTGATGAACACTGGGATTGAGAACCCACGGGCGAAGCCCGATGCTTCCACAGCTACTTCTACCTTCTACTACTACACAACTAATTCTGACTCGCACAACGACCTCCGACCTCCGCCTCCTACCTCCGCGTCCGACCTCCGCCTCCGACCTTCGCTACCGACCTCCGCTACCGACCTCCGTTACCGACCTCCGCCGACCTACGCTACCGACCTCCGCCGACCTCCGCTACCGACCTCCGCCGACCTCAGCTACTGACCTCCACCGACCTCCGCTACCGACCTCCACCGACCTCCGCTACCGACCTCCGCCTCCGACCTCCGACCTCCGCTACCGACCTCCGCCGACCTCCGCTACCGACCTCCGCCAACCTCCGCTACCGACCTCCATCGGCCTCCGCCGACTTCCACCGATGCACCAAAAAATGGTTTAGATGTAAACGCGCCAATATATGGTTTAGCTAGAGCTAGAATGGCTCTTCAAGGTATCGCCATCTTAAATAACTTTATGCATGAGATCAGTTATTCGAAATTTTCAAAATTTGCTATGCGCAGTCTGTCAGTTTTTTGTATGCACAGTCTGATGATGAGAGAAACGTGAAACATTCTGTGCAGTATTGAGCAAGAATGTAAATGAGGCTGCGAAGAAGAGGGACAGAGGGGGATGTTTCTTAATGTAGTCTGGGCAGACTGACAAAAATTTTTATACTTCTATTTGCCTGGTTCAGTAATGGTTAAAATTCAAAGTCAATGGTACAGCAATGAAACTCACTGCGACCAAAGTCCGGGTAACTATTAAAAATTACCAACGAATGCATTTTAGAAAATGCTTTCTTATTATATTCAACACTCGAACATGCATACAATTAAAATGTTGCTTTTATTTTCTCAATATTTTAAACAAAAAAACTATACCGTATAAAAATTATACGGTTCAGCCTCAAAAAATAATAAATTCCTCTATCTGAATTATTATTAAGGATCTCTGCTTTCGAATATTTTCATAATGGTCAGACCGTTTTATGCAAGAACAAGGGCAATATTATGCGGCTAATAGATTTCTTATTTATAATTAATGGTTATTTTTTGTTTCAGTCCTTTTTAAGAACATTAAAGACCATGAGAATCTTGGAATAAATTTATTGTCTACTTTTTAATGAGTTTTTTTCATTTGGTGGACAAAGATGGAAGCAAAGGCGAATTACGAATCTTCCTCCTCTCATTTTACCTGAGGTGTTCCAATTACTGTTATTATCAATGTCTGAGACGCGAGAAATGCTCACTTTCTCGCCGACTATTTTCGTCCACTGATGCACAATCATGATCAGTATTCTCATTGGCCAGTTTTCTCGACCACAAAGTACCAAAATTTCCAATAGATGCATTTTGCTTCACAACACCTGGTTTTTCTGGGCTCTGGCTAATATATGCACTGTCTATCTGGTTCAGATTGCAAGTGCCAGTTCTAAAAATCATTCAAATAGGATCTAATGATATTGTCACGGGGGTTACATTAAACGTTTTGGCGTTCGAAATTGAAAAAAAATCCCCATTTTGGTTGTAACACATTTGCATTTCAATGAAAAAAATGCCATATGAATTTTTCAAAGATGACGCACAGAAGTCTCAGAACAATATTTTGTCTTTATCGAGATTTTATATCAAGGAAAAATTATCCAAGAATGAAACTAACTTAGATGAAACTGTTGATTAGATTTAATATAACGAACTACCCTCAAGTTGTACCCCCTTCCCTACAGGGAACCCTACTCAGAAATTACGGAACAAAAAATGTTCTACATTACCTGCGGCTCTCACAGAATGGCTTCACATTACAATCTAAATCCCTGGTCATAACTTGTTCACACTGTCCATGTAGTCGAAGTAATTTCAACCTGTCATCCGAAACAGCGTCGAATAACGCATCTCGAGGCGACTTCAGCTGGGAGCTCAAGTCCAGGTCTCTTAGACGTCTCTGGAACAGCTCACTGGCCTGTTTGCTGCTTATGCTCTGTCGGGGAGTGCCTTGCAGCAATTGGCGGGCGCTGAATAGGGTAAATTTATCATAAGAATTCAGCAACAAGCATAAATGACCAAGTACTTGAACAATGAAACCAGCCCAAACCGCTGCTTAGTGGGCATTGACCATGATATCCCCCCATCATGAGAAATGGGGTGTTGATTAAATTTAATGAGAGACGTCTACATAATGAGAAAGAGCCAAAAACTGTTCAGCTTGTTTTTAATTTCTTACCTAAAAATAGAAAATGGTTTCTTGTAGTTACAATCTGCGTCAGCCAACTTGTCCGACTGTTCAGATACCATCTTCTGCAAACTGCTACTTTCACGCGCTAGTTTTCGCTGAGATTCTGCTATCTGATCAATGATTGCGTTTTCGACTAATAGAGCAGTTCGCTGCTGCTCTGTCTCCTTCATCAACTTGCATACCAACAAAAGTCCTCGTTTGGCCTGCCAGTTATATGCACAAAAAAAGTTTTTTATTGGTGAAAACGCTCAAACTTTCTGTTGTGTTATTTTTTTCTATGAATTATACAATTGAACAACTTGCAAATTGCCCGCCCGTACCTAACTCTCAGTCGAATTCAGTACTGAATCAGAGTCTAATTCAGGTTGCATTTGGCACTGAAATTCTCTGATTCAGAGCTAATTCAGTGATTCATTCTGAATTATCTTCTGATTCAGAAGAATACAGAATATTTTCTCTGAATGTTGCTCTGATTCAGATAATTGTAATCGCTTCACAGTTAGGTCTGAAATTTTCTGAATCAGTACTAAAACTTGAAATTTCTTAGAAATTGTTCTGAATCAGTCCTGATTGTCACTGAACTTTAGGTACGCGCAACTCTTCCAATGGGTTTTTAAAAACAAACCAGATAGGTTCAACAGCGTCCTGGTAGCGTCCATTTTGTCTGGTATGTAGTACTTTGTAATTTTCTCAATGGTACTGTTTCTCGACGCTACCAGAAACAATTTATTTTTAATATTATGCTAACAAAGATAAAATAAACTGTAAAATTGTCAAAGACTTTTCTAATGTAAAATTTTCAAAAATATTCTGAGTTTATTCTTAACATTATGAACTCCAATTCTGATATTACCATGAACATTATGCATGTTTTGGCTGTATATGCCCTAAATAGCATGAAAAATCAGGATCAGACTATATTCAGAGCTTAGAGTAGCCTCCAACCTCTGCACTAAATTAATCTTAATTCGAATTGGCTGAAATTAAACAATATTTTCGAGCTTGTGTAAACGGGTAAAAGGGAGCCCCCCCCCCCCAAGCGTGCGCCAAGTAGGAAACTAAGAACAAGCAGACCGGATTAACGTTTTTACGAAATAAGGGAACTAAAACTGCTATTAACCAAAGTTTCGGTTTTCACCTGGTAACACCAAAGTGTTAGTCTGACTTTTCTTAAAAAATTACAGCTGCTGCCACTTATTCAGAAGTGAAGTGAAAGTAATAAGAACCCGAAATTCCGCATAATTCCGATTCCACACATTTCAAAGCTTTATAAATTTAGGCGCGTGTGTGTCGCAGATTGCTGCGAAGAATCGGATAATTATGCCTGATCTTTGTTGTGATCAGAAAAACCAGGTTTAGGTTTGTTAAAAACACATGGCGGAAAACCAGAAAAAAACGGGAACTCTAGGTTGAGCAGAACAGCAAAAACTATTTGCGGAAGCCAGTTGGGCTTGAATGTTATAGGAATAGAATTTGAACAACAGAATCCAGTCTGCTTAACCGGTTTAGCTCAGATTCAGAAAATCTGGAAAGTTGAAGTTGGAATATTAAGAATTGTCAAAATTGAAGTTTAAAGATTGGAAATTGTCGAGTTAGCAATTTGGTATTGGAAAATAAGTGTATACCAGAACAAAGTAAGTCTCACCCTTATCAGTTACTTTTGTGTGATTGAATTAATTGTGTAAACTGATGTCTGTTCATTTAGGATTTTCCTTTTAATTTTAAAAGATCAGAATCAAACCTTTGTCCGTTGAATAAGACTTATTGGGCCCTTTTCCAGACTTTGGACATTTAAGTTTATTCTCATAATGGTCGCTTAGATAAAAGGGGTAAATCTATTTACGCGATGTATTAGACAAATATTTGCACGACCTTAAGATTATACAGAATACCCCACGACAAACTTTTAACCGCGTAAATCTGGTGCGACAGCAGCTGAACTCAATATACATTTTGACATTAACATTACAAACAATTTTAAAGAATCTTTAACTGTGATAATTCTTTTTTCCCTAGGCTGACAACTGATTCAAAATCAGTTCGTCGAATGTATTAGGTGGTGGAAGATAGATGTTCGATTCACAGACTTGAGTTTTCCAAACCAAAAATTTAGATGCTACGTCGTCTCTATGGCTTCGGCCCCAGTGACTAACGAGAACCTCTGTTTCGAACCACGATTCAAGTTCGCTTATGGCAAAAAACGAATTCTCCTCTGTGAATTGTGTTCTATTCTGAAACCGAATGTTCCCTCTTAGATCTGTTCAGCTATTTTTTTCTGGAATATTTTTATTAGTTGCTGTCTAACCAAAATTGCGCTCGCCTATAACTGGTATTTCTTGGTGTTTCTCAAATTTTATATGGACTAATTTTGTTCTTCTAAAATCTCCCCCCGCACTTTCAGTTTTTAATAGCAACCAATGGGTAAATAAACTTTTTACTTTTATCATAAACAATTCTTTAAAATAAATTTTCCCTTTTCGATTGAGTTTTACATAAAGATCAATTTCTTAACTTGGAACATATTTCCCACCCTTGCTCCATTAAAACAAATTTTATCGAACTCTGTGTTATACTTTCCGATATATTCCGAACGCTGACTTTCTCTGCTTTTTGAAAAATTTTTGTACCACATAAATACTTTTAATTCTCTATGTTTTGCTAAAAACTTTCATAATGGACAACATTGTTGCTTATCCCGACCTAGCATTGGAAAAGTTCACCGGTCTAGACCCATCAGAGGATGCACAAGATTTTTTGAACCTAATCAATAAAAAAATCGACTTTTCACTAGGAATACGACCTGCCGATCTTGGTGACCAACCGGCGTATGACGCTAGAAAACGAGCACTTTTTGGCTCTGTCTTACGAGGCCCGGCCGCTGAATGGTTTGAAACCCTTCCCGCTGGCCAAACCTGGGTTCAAATAAGTGACGCATTTGTCAATAGATTCTCAGATAACCGAGATCAGTACTGTAAGCGCATCGAAATTGAAAATATTAAACGGCAACCAAACGAATTGATTAAAAGTTATATTCATCGAGTCAACACAGCAGTAGAAAAAGGCTGGCCAAACCCCTTCACATATGAACAAAGAACCACAAAAAAATGGAGTTTTTAGTGCGCGGATTAACGCCCCCAAGTTTAAAACAAAGCTCACCAACGACAAATTGAGCATCCATGGGATACTTGGCAAGATCTACAAGACTATGTAATTAACAGAGATCTAAGTTACACAGTGAGTAGTGAGTATGCTTGCGCCGGCTGCTCCAATTTTGATAATCAATCCGAAATTCAGGCAGTAAAAAATCAACTAACAGAACTTAAAAACCTAATGAAAGAAAACAAAATAAATGCAACTTATGACCCCAACCAACCAAGAAATCGACAAAATCATACACGTTTTTGTAATTATTGCAAAAGATCAGGTCACACTATTGCTTATTGTTTTGAGAAAAAAAGACATGACGAGCAAAACAGGCAACCCCCTAGTTATCGGGACAAATTTACTGATAACTACCGACGTTCTCGATCAAATGAATACAATAGACAAAACACTCCCAAACAAAATTCTCGGGGCAGAGCTAGGGACTTTTTTCAAGTAATAACAAAAACATTGATTATAATAATAGTCCTAAGTTTTACCACAACCCTGCTCGGTCACCATCGAATTACTCGATGCAACGATATCCCGATTCATATCGTGTTGCACAAAATGCAGACACGCGATCGCGTTTTCGAAGTTTTGAACCTAAAAACCGCTCTCAAGAAAATTATCAAAATCGTGTTGCACAAAATGCAGACACGCGATTGCGTTCTCGAAGTTTTGAACCTAAAAACCGCTCTCAAGAAAATTATCGAGATAATAGTAGGGAGCGATACCGATCTGAGTATAACAGAGTACAAAATCCTGCGTATTCTAGACAAAATTCCAACGATTCTCGAAGTCCAAGTAGGGACAGAAAAACTGTTCACTTTCCATCAGAGCGTGCACAAGTTCAGGACCCAGGCAGAAATGAGTTTAATTTAAACTAGAGCAGTCTCCGATAATTGATAAATCTCATATTTACATGAACTTGTATCAACGACCCGTTGGAGACGATAAAAAATATAACGGTTATGAAACTCAGTTCCTTGTAGACACTGGCGCAACTTGTTCCTTGTTAAACTACTATTCATACGAATACCTTTGTAATGTACAAAAACTAACGATCACCCCAACAAAGTCAAGCACTATTGCAGTTAATGGTGAACGTCTCAAAATCCTTGGGAGCATAGTTCTAAAATCATCTTTTGACATCGAAGGGCAGTACGAAGTGGAACATAGAATCCTTGTATCCGAAAAAAATGGCGCGAAGCATAACATATTAGGAATGGATTTTCTTCAATCATGCTCAAATAACATTGATCTAACGACACCCAAAATGGATCTAAAAATTCATCCAGGAGTGTCCGCAAAACTTTTCACATTTCAGTCCAAAAGCTTTCCCTACATTGGGATATTCAATCAAGTTTGCCTTGATAATGTTATTGAGATTGCACCGCTAACAACACGCATCATAACAGTACATCCGCCTAACTATAAAATTCCCAAGGGAACGAGTTTTGTTTTAAGTGAAAAAATAACGGCTAAGGGTGTACACTCTTATAACGTTTTTTGCTCACAAGATGAGAAAGAACTTCCTGTAATGCTGAACAATCCGGGACACCGGAAAGTGGTTTTAGCAAAAGGTTATATCGGACATACAATCCTTGATATTGACTACGAGCAGTTCATTCAATTTTCAGTTTTTGACAATATCGCTTTTATAGATTTAATCTTGAAGAATGATGCGGATATCAATCATTTTTTCCACGTCACGGATTGCGTACTTCCATCAATCATTAATGAACTTGATAAAAAAGAAGATGACAAAATTAATCCTGCCATCGGTAAACGAATAAAACAAAAACAACAAAATTTTTCTGAAAACTATGAGCTACCAACAGATTTTAGTGACGAATTGAAAAATCTGAAACCAAAAGCCGAACAAACCTTTATAACAATAAGGGATGAAAAGTTGGACAAAAAATTATTATCAAAGTTTCAAAAATCTGACCGTGAATTCCTACAAAAGTTTGATTTTAGTCAATCAGATATCGATGAAAAACAATTGGCAGAACGTCTAGAAATTCTTGTCCTAAATAAAGACGTTTATTCTCTTCACAAATACGACGTTGGCGTCATAAAGCAAAAATTTCACGTTAAGTTACTCCCAAATGCTCTTTTCCGCAAACAACGACCCTCACGTGTTCCTCTGCACTTTGAGGAAAAGCTCAAATCATTACTTGAACAACTAATCCAATCGGGTTTTATCCGAGAAATGAGTGACGATAATGAAATGGGTTCGATGTTTATTAACCCCATAATCATCCTACCCAAAGGGAACATTGTCCAGCTTGTCATAGATGCTCGACACTTAAATTCAATTACCGACTTGACGTCGTACTCCTGGCCACTTGAACCAGTGGGTGCTTTGTTACATAGGCTCAATGGTAAATATTTCACTACGAGTGATCTTTGTTCCGCATATAATCAAGTCCCTCTAACGGAGGAAACCCAAAAACTAACAAGTTTTTTTATTGGCTCAAAGCAATACACTTTCCAACGTGGTTTTTTATGGACTTTGTGGTTTGCAATTTTTCAGTAGAACAGGTGAAAATTTTTTCAGTAGAATAATGACAATTGATTTTGTGCCCTTGATTAGAAACAACCAAGCAATCACTTACATCGACGATACTACCATGCAAGCTCAAACACAAGGTGAGATGTTTAGAATTATCATTCATTATCACCATCTGCTACGGAAATCCGGATTAAAAGCCCAGCCAGAGAAAACTAAATTTTTCCTGCGAAAAGTTCAATTTCTTGGTCATGTAGTAGGTAAAGACGGCATTCAACCTGTTAAAAAAAGGGTAGCAGACTTTCACGCCCTAAAATCTCCTGAAAATAAGAGAGATGTTATGCGAGTACTTGGTTGTCTAGTTTTTTATAGCATGTACATAAAAAATCTTCACGTCGATTGTAAGCCCTTTTACGACCTTATAGGTGATGACACTGTTTTTGAATGGAAACCAGAACATGAAAAATTATTCTGTGAAATAAAAAATAGATTAAGTTCTGACACTGTACTAGCTATTCCTAACACTAAACATCCTTTCCATGTTCATGTTGATTCTTCCTCAATAGGAAGAGGTTCCATCATTGTTCAGGAATTCCCCGAAGGAAAACGCATTGTGTCGTATAATTCCAGAGTTTTTGATAAGTCTGAACAAAAAATGTCAACTACGCACAGGGAGTTATGTGGTATCGTGTCCGCACTACAAACATATGAACACTATCTTTTAGGTTCGCCGCATCCCATATATGTTTATTGTGACCACAAACCAATAATTTACTTGTGGGGAAGACGCGGAAAACTTTCTCATCGTTTTTTTAGATATCAAGTTCGCAAGTTTAAGATATCACTTCGCTTTTCCTGATATCTTGAGTAGAAATGTTAAACTCCGTGAACTAGACAGATACCAACTAAAACACAAAAAAATTCCGAAAGATACTAAATTTTTTGATGAAAAGGGACTTGAGGAAAAATACTTCATTGTCCATGACACTGAGCGAGGAAAAACAAACCACTTTTTCCCAATAATTAAACAAAAGGTGAATGGAAAGGAAAAATTACAAATTTCGGAAACAGAAACTGTGTCCGAATCACATACCGAAAATGATCAAACGGTGTGCTCCCTTTCTAACATAAACGAATCCTTAGGAAATTCAATAAATCACTATCGAAAACTCAAAATTCCTAGGGTAATAAAAAATTTTGAACCCGAATCTGAGGAAGAACATTCTTACTCTCAGATTTCAGAGACTTCTGATTCGGAGGACTATAACGATTTCACCACACAAACTCTTGACTCCTCCGAACTTGAAACCTCAGCAGAAAGCGTTGAGGGCTCTGACCAAAATTTGATCAGCCAAAACCTCGAAATCCCAGATCAAGCTCTTCAGGAAGAGATAAGTTTTTGCAGGCAACAATTCTAAAAAAAAGTTTCAATCAGTTTCGCTACTAGAACAATTTTCGGACTCCGATTTTTCACAAAAAACTGACGGCGCCGAATTAATAACTAAACTTTCTGAGTTTGCAAAAAAAAGTTGATTTAAATATCGAGGTCATCATGCATGAGCAGATGAATGATCCAGTGCTAAGTATTGTGAGAAAAGCTTTCCAAGATAATGACAAAAATAAATTAAAAACTGTACAATATCGGCAATCAAAAGGCTTAAGAGCTTACATGAATCAATTCGAAGATCTTTGCCTTGTAGGAAACTTGCTTTGCATTAAAAAATATTTCCCAGATTCCCCAGATTTTAGTGTCAAAATTTGCGTGCCTTTTCACTAATTTTGAAAGTTTTTGAACTAAGTCACCGCAATTGTTACGCTGGCCACTCTTGTAAAGAAAAAGTGTTACCAAATATCCAACGTTTCTTTTTTTGTCCCGGACTCTACAAATGGGTTCATGCTTTATGTCAGGATTGTTTAGATTGCCAAAAAAACAAGCAGAAACGAAAAGACGTAAATGAAGCGCCATTGGAACCGTGGTCTAGTATGGTCCCTTTTCTTTTCCACACGATTCATATTGACCACAAGGGTCCCCTAAACCCCCCTTCAAGAGGAAAAGGACATTGTCTGGTAGTGGTAGATGCTTTTTCTAGGTTCATTCAAGTTTATCCTGTTGCAAGCGTAGGTGCGGAGGATACAATAAAAGCTTTCGAAAACTTCATTTTAAGCTTTGGTATTCCTCAAAAACTAGTCTATGATAGGGGTTCGGGTTTATGAGCGAAGAGTTTGCCAGCTGGACTCACGAATTAGGAATAACACATGCCCCTCGCACCTCTCATTCACCTTGGACGAACGGGAAAGTTGAAATTCAAAACAAGCATCTCGCAGCTCATTTCAGAATTTTTTTAGACAATTCAAAAAGTCAGTGGCCTGACTTAGCAAAAAAATTTGCTTTTTCACATTACACCACTATAAACTCCGCCACTGGCCTAACACCTTATGAAATTGTATTTGGAGAAAAACCACAAATCCCCCTTTCCCTAAAATTAGGTTCGCTGAGAAATTCCGAGCTAAATTGCTCCTCCGCTTTTTGTAAGGATCTCCCATTACATAGGCACACCCAACAACAATCCGAGAACCAAGATATTGACAGGCTATTAAAAATAATTTAAGTACAAAACTCTTGTTACGTGAAAACACTTTTAAACATCTTTACAATACGGCTTATTTAAGAAGCTTTTCGGCAACAGATAAATCACATACGCTTAGGAATAAACATAAGCTTGGAAAAACATTGCCGGTCGGCAGAAAAGTTCTCCTCGAAAATCATTCTTTTCAAGACGGGAAATCAAAAAAATTGCACGAACTGCGAAGTGGACCTTACACTATCACAAGAAAAATAACAAATGTGAACTATGAAATAACATTAGATAAGGATGAAAGTCACAAAAGCGTGGTCCACCGGAACCATCTCATCGAATATTTTCCAATTGAGGAAAAAAAGTAGATCTGACTACTAACTACGGACTAACAAATGATGATAAGAAAACTTTTTATCGAGGTTTATTAACATCTCAGATCGACAAACTAAATGCCCCCCTTAACAAATTTAGTTTTCAAAATCCATTTGAACAAGTTGAATATGTGCCTGTGGAATTGTTAAGCTCTCCTTCAACTACTGATTCACAAGTAAATGAACCACAAAATTCACAACAAAAACTGAAACTTTGGGTTCGGGTTTTCCTGATTTCACTTTTCCCTCGAGAATACTTACACCCTCATCGACTCTACCGCATAGACCAAGGGGTAGAACCTCAACACCATACCAAGATTCTAATCGCACTAATGTGTCATCTAGAAGTACCCCTCCTGACAGTCGATCTCGTGTAATCAGCTCACCTCAAATGCCCTCAGATAATGATTACGGAAATTTGCCCTCGACATCTTTTCGTACCCGTAGACGACCAAATTTTTACCAAGCAGGCTTCACCTGAGCTAATAATAAAATATATTTTTTTATGTTATAGAATCGTCTGCACAAATTGATAAAAACGACTTATCAATCATTGTAGATCAACTCTGCCACGGTTCCTTCATTCCCACAGTTTCTGGTCACTTCATATGCATGCTTCACCAGTTTAGTTAGTTCTTTATTTTGTATGCTTTTTCCTATCTTCTTTATATCGTTTCCTTCTATTTTCTTTTTTACTTTACTTACTCTGAGTCTCATCACGAAGATGTGTCCAACACATTAAAAGTTTCTCATTATGACTGTTCTCACCCCAATGAAAATCGAATGTATGCCTTAAATCAAGTAGCTCCCTGCAAACTCAGCCCTGAAAACCTTTATGTAACAGAGGTTTCTGTTACATTGTATCAAAGATCCTATCGTGTTTCACTCAACGGGACAATGTGTCGCGTGAAAGTTTTCCCTTTAAGTTTTCATTGCGGAGTGAACTCACACTCCTCTATAATTCATAACCAAAACAGTATTACGTACGACCTGATCATATCTCCGGAACAATGTGCACTCGCTTCAAAAAAACATGAAATTGTTGTAAAGGAATTTGGTCACACTTTTACACTTCCAATTAAGTTTAATGAAAAAATTCAGTCAAATTATAATCACGGTCAAACTAGAGAAAAAGATAGTGTAACTGATTGTGATGGCAGAGGCCATATTAAACATTACACATTTGAAACTTACATGCAGCAAGTGGAATTAAAAGTAAATGCAGACAACAAAAAGGTACAGAACCCATATGGTTTTGTCTTACCGTGCAGTCTGACTGACGGTGGATGTGAATCCACCTCCTTAGATCCATTTGCGTACACTTGGACCCAACCTAGTAATTGCCTTCTCTCTGTTCTTTTCCAAAATAAAGCTAAAATGGTTAAGTATCTTTTTGATCCTACGCCCGCTCAATACTACATTGTGAGCGAAGGAAATACTGAACCAACTGAGAGAGAAAAAATGTATGGTCGTGATGAAAACAGTGAAAAACTTGACATGAAATTTCGTATATAAGACAATAAACAGGAGTTGTGTGGCAAGAAAGGAGCACTGTACCGAACAAATTTTGATTCCTTGTTTATTTCTTATTCCGGTGGTTTTGATATGAGTACGGGCAAACCAAATGTTATTCATCAAGGAAAAAATAATTATAAAATGACAGTTGATTCAAATAATGTGGTTTCAATAAACGGGATGTCTAAGGTCTCTTCTAATCTCGGTAAATTTGAAAAAGATAAGTTTCACTGGAATTTTGTAGGAACAGATAAGATAGACTATGAGTTACATCTAGGCGCCAAACTCTCCTAACTTATGTACTTCAATGCAAAACAGTTGAGACATTCTGAAACGACTCTTTTACAAAACCAATGTGAGTTAGAGAGAACCCAGATACTAACTATTATGATGCTTGCTGTGCAAAATAATAGATTAGCAGGTTATATGCTTACCGGGAACCGTTCGATGTTTTTGGACACCGATGGAAGTATCGAATGGCTATATCACTGTCCAAACAAATTGTCCCCACTTAAAGTTCTTGATCGTTGTTTTGATAGAATTCCAATTTTTTATGAAGATCGTACTATGTTTGTTGATCCTATTACCCGTCAAACTTTTCCTATTGCTAATGAAATAAAGTGTTCTGGAGGCTATCAAAATGCCTTCCAACTTGATGTTGATGATGAAAAATCTTGGTACCAGTTAATGCCCGCTCCCATGCCTTTTTCCTCTCCCGCGATCATGTCACCCCATGACATTGGTCATATAACGCAATTTCCCACTTATGACACACGACGAGCCGGAATGTACACACCTAAGCAAATTAAACAATTTTGATCAAACATTATTCAAAATACCGTTTCAAACGATATCTTAAAAAAATCACCCGAACGGTAATGACTAAAGAGAACATAAACTTTGATGATCAAAAAGGATACGATTTTGCTAGCTCAGTGAATTTTAATCGCGAGGTGTATCTTGATTCGCTTCTATCTCCTACCTCTTTTGTGATTCAATTTATTGGCACCTTTGGAAAAATAGCCTATTGGGTTGAACGATGTGGTGCCTAATTTGTTTGTTTTTTTCTCGTAAAGTTTCTTATTGATATCTTAGTCACAATTCTTCGGGCTCTTGAAATTCATCGTTTGTCAAAACAAACTACAGGTTTTTGGAAAATCCTCCTTGGAGCAACATATAACCTTTTCGTTCTTTCTATTTTTACTTCTGTTTTTTCACCTAATGAAAACGAAGAGCAAAAAGAGAGAGCAGCTGAACACGGTGTTGAGCTCAAAGGCGTAGAATCACCTAAATACAATTTTTGTACACAGGCAGAAAACGCTCAACAACTGCCAGAAGAACCTCCTCGAAATAAACACTACCCCGTTATAGCCCCTCTATAAAAAAAAATTGTACCTTTTTATCCTTTTACCTTTCAGCTTTGAAGTTTGCTAGTGAAATTATCCAAAAAAAAACACAAAAAACAAATTTTTTCTTCCTTTTAGTTACCTATGGTGGCTCTACTTCCTATATTTTACAGCTTATTTCTTATTATATGGAGATTATTTGGGACACTGGCTTAACTTATTTGACTAATAACAAAGTTACTGTCCATTTTCGCTCTTTTACGGGTAGAATTGTTGCTTTCCATATACCTTCATCAAAAAAATACATCCAAATTAAAGTTTGCATTAGCTTAGACTTTGCTGTTCCTGCATTTTCCAGGAGCAAACTGATTGGTGAGGACATTAATTTATTTGTACCGAGAAGCAATGACAACTTTTATAATTTATTAGATTACTTGCAACACGAGGAAAATGTACCTAAGACGTATATGTTGGGAACTAATGTCAAGTTGCTCCTCTAATGACTCCTCCTCTGATTTCTCTTTGTCTTCATCAGATTCTTCAGATGATGGTTATCCTTCTGATATTTTTGTCTCAGAAACTGATCATGAAATCACCATTATACTCAATCAACAAAAATTAGCTCAAGTTAGATCTTTTTTCCTACCCCGTTCGCGAAAATTTATTCATCTCTATATTAGTGTTGTTTGGGAACGATATGATGTAATTCTTTACAAAAACGACGATAACTTCTCGGAAATTCTTGATTTTTTTATTAGTGAGTCTCAAAAACACAGTAAACCATCACATGGACTTTAACCCGTTGGCAATTTTTACCCCTGTTTATTCTCTAGATTTTGAAATTGAATTTTTGAATTATCAGGGTAAAATTGTCTCTTTTTATATCCCCTCATCCAGAAACATCATTAATTTAAAAGTTGAAGTTAAAC
This sequence comes from Convolutriloba macropyga, assembly GCF_964194025.1. Lineage (NCBI taxonomy): Eukaryota > Metazoa > Xenacoelomorpha > Acoela > Convolutidae > Convolutriloba > Convolutriloba macropyga. The sequence goes on along the minus strand of NC_134474.1, from coordinate 15,571,707 downwards.
TTGACTTCTCTCTTCGTCTTGAAATAAATGAGACTGTACGACTCTATTATGAACTAATTTTGTATAAAGAACATGATACATTTGATACACTCGTGTTTCATCTTGAATTCGGAACCTCAGCTGATGAAAAAATGTACTTGGCTCCATACTTCCTTAAAGTTCTCTATTAATGGATTTTAACCCATCTGCTTCCTTTACTTCCCTCCCGTCTTCCAAATTATTTGTACAGTTCTTAAATTTCTTTGGCGAAGTTTCGTCTTATTATATTCCAAACTCAGAAAACCTCGTTCACCTACGTGTCAAATTTATTAATGAAGGTTTTCCTAATTTTTTAATCAACCTTCCAACTGCATTATATTACGATGTTCTTGTTTTCCCAGTAAACACTACCTTCGACGTGCTAATAGAACATCTTCAATCCGAAAGCACCTCAACTGAAACAATTTTATTGGGTTTCGATGTAAAACTAATAGTATGACTTAAAATCAGTGCGCACATTTTCAGGTTCATCGACTTTATGTACGAAATATCTTAAATAAAACAGATCAGGAATCGAATTTTTTTTTGGTACCACCATACTTTTTCTGTCCTTCCTTTTTTCCATCCTATATCTTTATTTTCTTGGTTGTTATTTTGAGTTACTCTGCATTTGCAAGCTAAATCTTTTATCCCCCTGGAAAATTTCATCACTCCCAAATATCTTAAACCATTATCTCTGTAACGAGCGAGATATTTGCAAACCCGCTGCGCTAACTTGAACAGGCTCAATGTTCCTATTTATCAATCATCAATTTTTTGAAATCCTAGGTTTTGAAAAAACATTCAAAGCAAAACCGGAACCACAAGCTTTTCTCCGCGTTAAAATTCGTTCGATAGGCTCATCAAATGCTGGTGAAATGTCTGTTTATCCTAGTTCAATTTACTGGAAATATTTCATGTTCTGTTTGAGCAACCCTGATTGTCTACCACATCATATGCAGTCGAATGATCTGATATTTAAATAATCTTCCTCCCAATGATTTTCAAATTTCAGAACGCTTATGTTGCCCTTACCCACTTCGAACGATCTTTTGTTTTTGCACCAGATGAGAATCATGTTTGCCCAGCCATTATAATTTACTTCGACTACTTGGATTCAATAAAAGAAGATTTCATTTATGTATTCCCTGATTCGCCATTTTGGATTTTCTTTTTGGCTCTCTCGAATACAACACCCGACCTAGTACCTCATTCTTTAGATTATGTTTTAAAATTTTTCATTGACTTAGGAATCATGTATTTTTGTCTCCAAGGAAAATTTATAAAAATAACACGAATCGAAAGATCCTTCACGCCGACTTTGGGAAAACTCCTTCCAATGATTATAATTGATTACAGGTTTGAGGAACCTCCTTTCGTTTCTAATACTACTGTTGTTTTCCCTGATAACTTATATTGGGACTTTTTTCTTGCTATAGTCGATATTCCGGATATACCCTCGAACTTAAATCTTTTACCACTCCTCAAAAAGAATCCTCCTGAAGATTCCTAATCCAGTAATATGGAAAACATTAAATTTACTGACATTTGCCCCTACTGTTTTTTAAGTCCAATAAAAGACCCAGTTATGCTTCACTTTGATCCAAATGTTCAAATACAGCATGCTGCTTGCAAGAAGTGTGTTCTGTTGTCTTACCATCACATAAAAACTCAAAATGACCCTGACGAATATGGCCTTTACCCTCTGCCTCCCTGCCCTTTTTGTCGTGAACCCACAACAACGCAACCCGATCTGCAACCATGCGAAATATGTACTATTGGCCGTCATTGCAGTCTTGGTTCCCACATGAAACAGCATACTGGACGACTAATTTGCTGGTCCTGTCTGCAAAGACTTAATTACTGTCCTATTTGCAAAATCAAGTACGACTTCTCGAGCCCCTTCGCCTAATTTTACTTGACCATTAGTTTGCTTACTTTTTGATACATATACGCTGCTTTACTATGTAACCATTTTTGTAAATAAACACAGAAAACTAGTCCTAATTCGATCTATGTAGACGAAGGTATGTCGTTGGTTGCTTATTTGCCAGTAAAGGGTAACTCGAAAAACTGGAATAGATACTTTTGTGGTTGTTGATGTTCAGCCACCAATCCTTCAATACTTGTTAACATCACCCTGAGATCAGCTGTTCCCTTCTCTTTAATAGCGCTCAGGTTTTTCTGCCTATCGGCACAAGCATTACCGTGATAGAGTTACCTTTGGTCACTGGAAATGATTCCTTTCGATATTTCTTTAATTATATAGGTTCTATTTGGCCTACTTCAACTAAGCAGTTGAAATGAAAGAAAAAAAATAAGTTTTACTTTAAATACTTAAACAAAAACGGCTTACTGCATTAGTTTACTTTAGTTCTTTATTGTAAGTTTCTTGACTCTTAAATGAGTGAATGTTCCAAGTTAAGATTTTGAGAAATATGATTGCCATTAAATTCTCTACTGTTGCGAAATTTAGATGGCAACATCCTTGTACGCAAAAGAAAGTTACAAATGCTGCTATTGCTTTGAGGACTATCCTCAAGATATGGTCGTACTGCACTACGGCACAAAAAGGCTGCACGTGGCGTGCCGTGAGTGTGCCCTAATGGCACGAAAACTATGTACGGAGTTTAAGTGTCCTGAATGCAGGCAGCCCCTGACGGAGTTCCTCTTCGTCAGGACATGTGTGCAATGTTTCCAACAGAATCAACAACTTTATCACGGCAGACATATGTCTCTGCATCCTGAATATAACTTCTGCTGGGATTGTTCTCAGCGAAAGAAAAGCTGTGTGATTTGTCAACAAAAAGTAGACTTCACTTCGCCTTTCGCATGAAGTCAATACTAAATTACTATTGCATGATGATATTTCAAATTTCCTCGCTTTAGCTCACTTTATTTAAATTTTAAGAACACAACTCTTTTAATTTTTTTCAAAATGAGCAAATGTAATGTTCAGTTTTAAATTAACTGGAATGTCTCTCTAGGTGCAGTGGAACATCATCGTCTTCACAGGTAAAGTATTACAGGTATGTATAATGTTGCTTTAATCCTCCAGTGAATTAAGCAGAAAGGTTTATGGTTAGGAAAAGTTAAGAATTTTTCCCTTTCTAAATTCTTTTCAACTGGAAGGAGGCATTATCTGAATTCACCAAAGATGTTCTAAAATGTTTCTAACGGTTTCTAGAGTTTTTGCGATGCTGCCCACAGAAAAAACAAATGTTATTGATCTTGTTGAACCCGAAAGCAATCTTGCGGGATTATCAAACGAATGCCCTCCTGCTGAGAAAAACACACTCAGCAAAAGTCAGCATCAACAATATAAACAGCTCGACAAATTTATGGTCGACGAACGTCAAATTGAACGAAATCGTGCCCCGTTTGTAAAACGCAAAGGCTTTCCAGAGCGAGAACAGCACTCACGAATTATTGAATCGACACTACCTCCAACCAAACGTGTCCTCCTCGATGATGGCTTAAGCCGTTCTCGAATGCCTACGTTGACAACAAAACTCCAAATGCAACGGGAACGAGAGCTGAATATTAACCCACACAACCCAATGTATATACGTACGTTAAGTTATAACCTGCGGTTGGCTGCTAACGACTTTACGTTTGTTGGAAGGGTTATCCTGAAGAACGAGAGATTCGGCATAATCCTTGAGGGTGATGCGAATGATTTCCAACTATCTAACGTGCATTTACCTCACCGTGTCAACGTCTGGAAACTTGATTCTCGCGATCCCGAAAAGCACTCTTATATGTTGAGACAAGACAAAGGTACCCTCCGAACATCAGTGCCATACGATGCTATTACTGCATTTGGCATTCCCATTGACGAAATCCCAGTCAGCGATTATCAGCTTCGAACTTCTTTGTACGAAGCTGAAACCAATCTTCAGGAACTTCAGATGAAATTTGATAATTTAAAGTTGGAAAACGATAAATTATCTGATGCAGAATCTACACTGAAAGAATTGCAAATGAGATTCGACAATCTGAGGTTGGAGAAAGATCAACTATCGCAGGACCGTATTAATGCTAAGAAAATGGGAGATGTTCGGCAAGACAGAGAGAAACGATCAGCTGAGCTTCTCAATATAGAACGACAAATTACACAGAAATGTGCTGAAACCCTACAAAAGTATGAGAAGACATGCCATACCTTCGTAAAGAACGAAAAAATATAATTGAAAAAGATTGCTAGTCAGAGGAAAAAGATCAAAAGTCTTTATAAAACTGTGAACCGCCTGACAAAGAAGAGATAATGACAAACAAATCCTCAATATGGCATCTTGACTATTTTATACATTATCCGCTTCAAGCTTTTATATGTTTTCTTATGATGTTTTTATTTTAAATTCTTTTGCTATTATTTGACTGGGGTGAGATGTAAACGGGTAAAAGGGAGCCCCCCCCAAGCGTGCGCCAAGTAGGAAACTAAGAACAAGCAGACCGGATTAACGTTTTTACGAAATAAGGGAACTAAAACTGCTATTAACCAAAGTTTCGGTTTTCACCTGGTAACACCAAAGTGTTAGTCTGACTTTTCTTAAAAAATTACAGCTGCTGCCACTTATTCAGAAGTGAAGTGAAAGTAATAAGAACCCGAAATTCCGCATAATTCCGATTCCACACATTTCAAAGCTTTATAAATTTAGGCGCGTGTGTGTCGCAGATTGCTGCGAAGAATCGGATAATTATGCCTGATCTTTGTTGTGATCAGAAAAACCAGGTTTAGGTTTGTTAAAAACACATGGCGGAAAACCAGAAAAAAACGGGAACTCTAGGTTGAGCAGAACACCAAAAACTATTTGCGGAAGCCAGTTGGGCTTGAATGTTATAGGAATAGAATTTGAACAACAGAATCCAGTCTGCTTAACCGGTTTAGCTCAGATTCAGAAAATCTGGAAAGTTGAAGTTGGAATATTAAGAATTGTCAAAATTGAAGTTTAAAGATTGGAAATTGTCGAGTTAGCAATTTGGTATTGGAAAATAAGTGTATACCAGAACAAAGTAAGTCTCACCCTTATCAGTTACTTTTGTGTGATTGAATTAATTGTGTAAACTGATGTCTGTTCATTTAGGATTTTCCTTTTAATTTTAAAAGATCAGAATCAAACCTTTGTCCGTTGAATAAGACTTATTGGGCCCTTTTCCAGACTTTGGACATTTAAGTTTATTCTCATAATGGTCGCTTAGATAAAAGGGGTAAATCTATTTACGCGATGTATTAGACAAATATTTGCACGACCTTAAGATTATACAGAATACCCCCACGACAAACTTTTAACCGCGTAAACTTGCATAAAATAACACTATATCGCCATGGCTCCCTAGACATTTGGATATGACTTAGCGGCCCGTGCAACTCGATGAATCTGTGACATCCGAACATGTTATGCCCTGTATTATCAATGAGCGCTTAAAACAAAGTGGACAATACGCAACTTGAATAATTTCATTTTGGTTATATTTCCCAATTTTGGCTTTTGATCTGTTGTTCATTCGATCTATTGATCTAGTACCGAGAGACTTCCCAGTTTGAGGTACCAGACAAATTCAAATATGTCCAGACTAAAGATGAACGCATCAACCTGAGCCGCGCGCCTCAATCGGCAACGTTTTTTTTATAAAATGAGAAGAAATGAATCAAATGTCAAACCTCACAAAAACTACAAGTTCACCAGCCTTCTCTTACGACGAGCCGGTTCGTAGAGACATCATAGTTGATCTTAAAACAAGTCAAGATTTGGAAAGGATGAACAAAGAGATGGTAATAAAAAAAATTTTCAAGTTGAGAGCTCAGTCTTTTCGACTCATCTTCAAAAAAAATTCCAAGCAATCAGCTTTACAACATCTGAAAAATATTTAAGAAAATGATTTCAATAACTTTAGCAATTAAAAACATTTTTTATCACACTATGAGTGTTTTCCGAAATTCTTTTTTGGTAGTTGTTAAAAAAATTTTCAATAATTCATTCAGAAGAAACAACTCAGTAGCTGAAAAATCATTAAGAGTCTGGAGGACAGTTTAAGATTCGAGAAAAATTTTATAGTGTATCCTGTAGAATTAAAAATCAGCTAAGGTGATTTGGGGTCTTTGCTTCTAAATTCCAGCAAATTTCTTGGAGAATGTAGAGATCTCACTATTCGCCACAGAATTTAAAAAAATCGAGCAGTTTATATGACGAGCAAAATTTTTTCAAAAGTGAGTTATAATTATGTCCAAGAACTGTTTTTACTTTAATTATGCAAAAAAAGTCCCAAATTCTCTCATGTTAAAGTTAATTTGGTTTCTTAATTAGAATAAAGACTCCATTTTGGGCCGAGAAGACTAAACACCTTTCATCTTCCAAATTTTTTTTGATGGAATATGTAAATTATTCAGAAAATAACCCTAAGGTTAGATATCTACATTTAAAATGTTAAGTTAAATAATCAGTGTTGTTATTAATATAATAATCATAAAATTGTGGCTGTTCGTTCTCATATGTAAAAATAAGATTTGAAGGCTCCTATTTGTCGATTAACGGGTACTTTCTTCTGCTGATTGAGCAAAAATTAGGCCCAATTTTTTTCAAAGACAATTTTACTAAAAAAAGTTCTTATTGAAGAGGGCAATTTCTTCCATTTTTGAACGCTTTTCAAGATCAAAGATTGGTTACTCCACTTCATTTCGTTGTCTTTTTTAAAACAATTTGATTTGTTCTCTTGTTCTGTCTAGCGTTATGGCAATTAGTAAAGATTTTAAAAACTTTGGATGTTTCCCAGTGTCTTATATCTGCTTGTAGTTTCATTAGGCTAAAATTTGAGATAACAATTCGGCTGGCAGGATACGATCCTCAATGAAAATATCAATAGAGTGGTCGAATCCTTGTCGAAAATATCAAACTTTTTTCCCCAGTTAATTTGCCTGTTTATGCGGTTTATGTTCTTTGCTGCCTGAGTTTGAAGAAATACTCGGCCAATAGAAAGATCAGAGATCAAAACTGACTTGAAAACATCAATTCTTACTTTCAAAGGAAATTAATTGCTTAAATTATACAAAGAACGAATTGCATTTGACATTTTACTTAAAACTGAGTTCAAATGATTTTCAGAAGTTAGGTTTGGATCAATTTGTACTCCCAGATAACGACAAGAATGAGCTGGTTTGACAACTTCAACTTTAAAAGTAAACTCTGGATCCGAATTAGTTTGATTAGTAAAAAATAACATCTCTGTTTTATCGGCGTTTAAAAAGAGTTGATTTTCTGTCAGTTAATTGTCTGTTTATTCTAATAATTTTTTCATTTTTTTGTGGAATATTATCAATATTTTCAAAATTGCACATTAAACTAGTGTCATCATCAAACATAACAACGTCATTTTCACCTTCAGTTTTACAAAATTACATACCCTGGCGATATTATATCCAGGTTCTCAGCAGTACAGGAAACGACGTCATTAAATACTTAACCCGGGTTGAGGTTTTGGGTGAGTAAGAAATGCGGTGAATGCTGTGAATGTTGGTAAGAAATGTGGTGAACGCGGTGAATGCGGTGAAAAATTTGTTTTTCACCGCATTTCTTGCAAAAATTTACCTCATAGACTTCTGTGGCAAATTAATATAAGAAATGCGGCGAAAGCAGTGAATGCCGTGAAAAATTTAATACCGCATGTCACCGCATTGTTTTACAAAATTTCAGTGAAAATTCACCGCATATCTTACAAAAATTAACAGCATTTGCTTTCCAATGTTTACTGAATCTGATTTGATTTCACAAAAATTTTCATAGAAGTAAGTGACAGGTGGCGCACTGGAATAACAAGTTAAAGGCATGCAGGAGGTAAGAAGTTCGAACCCGTGTATGGAAGTGAATATTTTGTAAGAATACTGAGAAAGCGGTGAAAATAAAAAATTCACCGCAATTCACCGCATTCATCGCAAAAAGATGTAAGTCCTACGATGTGAAGATTTTTCTCTCACCGCATTTCACCCCATTTCTTATGAATATTCACCGACAAACATCGACCCGGGAACTGTTTGAAGCATTGAAAACGAGGGCGAACAAAAGGAATATTCATCATTTCAGAACAGATGGGACAAGTCACTAAAACTAATTGTTCAATTATTAAAAAAATCGGGTCTTTCCCATTATAGCCCCCCCAGCTTAGTGGTCAGATAACCTATCGCCCCCCCCCCCCAAACATGGTAATTATACCATAATGGGGGGGGGGCTATATTTTCATGGGGGGGCTATAATGGGAAAGACCCAAAAAATCAACTGACGAATTCTCAAAAAACTGTTCTCTTTGCCGAATCGTGCAGTTTTTTAGAATTTTTTTTAATAAAAATAACTTATATTTAAGCCTTTTCTCAGGTATCTAATGCAAAACACGTTGTGCGCGCAGTTGAAAAATGAAGAACATTTACAGCCGAATCAATATTGATTCGGTTGTGGAATCAATCTTAATCACTTTATCTGTTTTCCCAAATTACTTACAAAAGTTTATGAAAATGTAAGAATTAAGAGCGGTGATTGCGGTATTTTCCTTCTGCCAGTCATCACAGCCTACAGCTAATTACAATCCGTTTTTGTGTCTATTATCTCAGCTTGTCGTTCTTTTAAATTTTTAAAACTCTATGAGCGCCTTTTCCTTTTGGTAACATTCAGTGACGTTTCTCCATTCTCGGATAACCACTACAATAAGTGCACCAATAATAATGACCGCGATCGAGACATAAAAGTAGTCCCACACTATCGAGAAGAGTCCAATCCATGAATTGTACACCTGATTTTCCCCATTATTGGAAACTCAAAACTATTTAGCTTATATAATAAATAAATCACGGATACACTCTGCCCCCCCCCCCCCGCCCTAGTCTAAACCTGGAATTATGAAAAGAACGTCCTCGACCGATTTGAGCTATGGAAAGACCGTCCCCGACAGATTTTTGGTATGAAAAGAATTTGTCTGGACTTTAACTGATGTCCTCAACTTTGGCTGGACTTAAAACAAACGTCCTCGATTTTGGCTGGAACTAAAGCAAACGTCCTCAATTTTGAATAGACAATTAAAACGTGTCCTTGAATTTGACTTTACAATAAAATTTTTGTCCTTGAATTTGGCTTGATCGGTTTCAATTGTTCTAGAAAGTGAATGGACAATGAGCAATGTCGTCTACTTTAGATTTTGCCAGTGTTGTGCACACTAAATGAAGATAAGGTAATTTTTCTTAACGGAGTTAAGGTAAATCGTTGATACGGTAAAGTTAAGGTTCAACTTTAAAACCCCAAGTCGCACGTGCCACATTTTCACGGATCTACTCTGTTTCCCTCCCCCACCCAGCTTAGTGGGCATATAACTTTAACACCCCCATGTGAAAATCCTATCATAAATAAAATTTAATGGATTTTCGTTTGTGTCCCTCCCCTCTCCCCGGGTATGTTTATTTTATTAACCTGTGAACCCTTAAACCCCTCAAACCCCCCATTAATCTACAAAATCGATTATTCCTCGATAACAATAATAGTTGTGATAAACTTGGACGCAATTGTTGAAACAAAATTTGGATCTCATGCGTTTCTGTCCCCTTTAGCTTAGTGGTTGCGTAATATTTGCAACCCCCAGGGCCCAAAACCCGCGACGCACATGCCAAATTCTTAAATGCTTAATAATGATTTACTAACTTACTATATAATGGGACGTGTTCTGTAATGGGGGGGGGGGGGGTGTTGCAATAAAGTACTAGGGGGGGGGGGGGGGGCACGAACGGAAAAGATCCCAAACATTTAATAAAAATCAACATGAATACTTCAAAGGTGGCAGTAATGGGGAAGTACCTTATCTGTGGAAGACTTTGGTTTCAGATACTTTTCTGTAGAGAAGTGTTGTATGACATAATTTACCAGCACAGCATAAATAACAGCTGATAGAATAATTTCAACAGTGGCCAAGTTTGCGACACATGATATAATAGCCGCAAAAATAGCCATAATGCCAACAATACTACATTTAACTAACCAAAGTCGAAAATAAGGCTGGACATTAGAATAAAAATACAGCGCATATAATTTGGTATTTTGCACGTGATTAAAAATTGGTTATGTGATGGCAATTCTAGTATTGTAAGGTACTGAATGACGTGTGCAAAAAGCTTTTTGTAGTTATAAGATTTTTAAACCAGAACAAAAGCATGGTATTTTCAGTCTGTATTTTTGATCTGCCCAGATACTGATATGAGCATTTCTGTTTGGGGGTATAGGTTGTATGACCACTAAAATGGGTGATGGAGCTATATAATGGTAAAAACTCATTGTAATTAAATAAAAGAGATAACAAAAAACCTCCTTGGAACACAAAACTCTCGGATCTATTCTGTTTCCCCCCCCCCCAGCTTAGTGAGCGTAAATCGGATCTTTTCCGTTTGTGCCCCCCCCCCCCCCCCTCCCCCAGTACGTTATGCTCCCCCCAGTGACAGAGCACGTGTCATTACATAGTAAATCATTATGTAAAAATATTGCACGTGCGTCTGGGGGTTGCAAATAATATGCACCCACTAAGCTGGGGGGGGGGGGGGGCACAAACGGAAAAAATCCCGTAAATCTTTTATGACCCCCAGGCGCACGTGCTATTTTCTTACATAGTAACGTGCTATATAAAAACATATAAATTGTAACTGGGGGTCAAAAAAAAACACTGGGGGGGGGGGGGGGCGAAACAGAATAGATCTAAACTCTCGTTACTACAAGATAGGGGGAGACAACTGGCACGGACAGGACGTTACTGGCCATAATATCCAGTAACTGGCATCCTTACTGACCTCACAGAGGAAGAACTGTGAATCATTGAAAGACTACACACGTCATCAACTCAATCTAAAGAATTCATAGAATCAAACAGATTTTCTAGCTGCAGCAAACGCTCCAAGTAAAAACTCTTAACTCTCGATGGATGCAGCAGATGAAAATCTATTATGTGATTTGTCCACCAATTACAGACTGAGAAGACTCTTTAGAGCCTGACTTGAGACTTTATAAGTAATGTGTATATTGATACCTCCGCAGCATAGAGCCGCGATACGGTACCAATATACACATTACTCTAATTCCCTTTATATATCCACTACTCTATATTCACTTCTTTTATATTTAAAATCTATCATTTCTTGTCTCACTTAGTGCAATTCACGAGTGTCGAGTTACGCTGGTAATTAACCGTTATCAGACAGATAGTTTGGGTTCTATCCCCACTGACTTCAGTGGACGTCCCCAGATACTAGTATAAAACTAGTGAGACCGTGTAACAAGCACGTAAAACCAAATTGCGAAAATTTATATAACCACTTCGTGGATAACTGGAACAAAAAACCAGCTTAACTCTTTTATAAATTTTAAATTTTGCTAATAATTTGCGAATCACTCTTTAAGAGCGAAACCGCCCCCTAACGGAGTGATGCCCCAGTACAAAATCACTATTTATCGCGCTTAAAGAGTGATTTCCCTCTTTTTTTAGATAATTTTAAAAATTATCTAAATTTTTTAATAAAATTTTTAATCTTTTTACTTTTCTATATTTTTTTTATTTTAAATTATCTATACTCTTCAATAAATTTATATTCTCTTTTACTTTTTCTATATTTATTCCATTATTAATAAGAAATGATACAAAATATAATATTTACACGACCAACTTTCCCCAGTTTTAGTAATAACAGATCTGGGAACCAGTTCCACTGATCTGGGAACCAGCTTCGCTGATCTTTCAGTTAAATTTCTACTAAATCCTCTAGTTAATTCTACATCTGGATGTTGTTTCTTTACATGAGCTCTTATCCCATCATATCTCACAACAGAAAGACAATATAGACAATTAACTTTAGCCGAAGTACAATTTCTACATGTATACTTATTCTCTTCAAAATCGGTTAATGGTTTTACAGAATTACATTTATTACTTTTTCTAGTTAAGACTTCGGTGTTAAAGTTAGAGTTAGTGTTAGAGCTAATGCTAGAGTTAGAGTTAGAGTAATTGCTATAGTTAGAGTTAGAGCTAGTGCTAGAGTTAGAGTTAATGCTAGAGTTAGAGTTAGAGTTATAGTTAGAGTTAGAGTTAATGCTAGAGTTAGAGTTAGAGTTATAGTTAGAGTTAGAGTTAATGCTAGAGTTAGAGTTAATGCTAGAGTTAGAGTTGGAGTTAGAGTTAATGCTGGAGCTAGAGTTAGAGTTAGAGTTAATACTAGAGCTAGAGTTATATCCAGGTTCATCTTTAAAAGAACAATCAGTTTTCATACAAATACCACTTAATGTTTTGTCACCAAATGCAGATTTACTAATTTTATCTTCATGATATATTGAATAATGAAAAGCTAAAATGAAAGGGAGTCCACATTTATGTTTACACTCTAAACATTTTATAACCATTTATATTTGGTCAAATTTCAATTATACCCAACATATTTAGCCAAGATTTCAATTACATCTTTAGTATTATCTTTAGACGCAACACACTCTGTCAAATATTTCTTCCCCGTCGTATTGAGTGTATTAGTTTTATATCTTCTATCTAAAATCACTTCGAGGTCTAATTCCGTTTTATCTCTAACAAAATTTATAATTTCTTCTCTAAATTCTTCATTATTTCCTTATAGTCTGTTTAAATACCTTTGTCCCTCTTTATTTAAAATTCCATTCTCTTTATTTATATATTCTCCTTGTAGCTTATCGATAAACTGTTTTCTTTGCTCTTCTTCTCCGCATCCAAAGGTAACCAACGTACTTGCTCTATTTAAAATATTACTTGCACTCGTTGCCACATGTCCAGCAGTTTTTACTGTTGTATCAGGACTCATATAATTATATGTCATAAAACATGTACCTATAATTCCTAAAATAGTTGATGCTAGTCTAAAACCATCCGCTTTAACCATTTCTTGTGATAAAACATCATTCTGTATTTTATTACCTTTTAATGTAAGAAGTTTATTAAAATAGAACTGATAATTATCATGATTAATAGTATTTCTATCTGTAGCATTTTATCATGAGTGGTTTCATATATGCTATAAGTTTATTTTTGTCTTCATTTTCTAATTTATCTTTCACATTAAGAGCTTTTAAATCAAGGAAACCGACTCTCGAGTCATATATCATAGTTCTATTCTTATCAATAAAAATAAAAGTATTCTCTTTCCTATTATATTTAATTATACCATAACGAAGTTCATCTGACATCCCATCTGTACAATTATAATAGTTACTATTTAACTCACTAATTATTTTATTGAAGTTATGTTCACATTTACATATTTCACTAAAACTTTTAAATAGATCACCTCCATTATAAGTTGTTAAATAAATAGTATCACAACTCATTCTTGCTGTATTAATTATTTGAGCTGGTTTACGACAGATTACAACCATTTGAATAATATAATGTCTACCTTCTGTGAAATAATAAGCTATATCCTTATTTAACTTATCACCCATATCATCAAGAACAGTTACACTATCTTTGAATTTAGACTTATTTTTTGATGTGATCATATTTATATCGCATGTATTAAACCCAATATAAAACTCACCAGTCTCAGGATCTATCCAATCTCTGCCATCTTTACATACTATGATTATATTTTTAGCTTGATCTTGGTCTTGGTTTTGGTTTTAGTTTTGGTTTTGATCGGTGTAACCGCTTCGCGGATCTAAGAATAACTTTAAGTATTGTCTAATCAAATATGTTTTGCCTGTACCAGTTCTACCATAAACTATAGTATGTAATGGTGACTTTTCATATTCAAATCTAAATAGACCCCTATTCATAAATCAACCACAGCTTTCTTCTAGTTTTGTATATTTACTTGGTATTGAATCATATTTTATTTAACAAATTCCAATTAAGAAAATAAAAATTATAACTGCGCTACCTGTCTCCATTTTTATACCTATTAAAAATGCTTATCCTAACTTTTGAGGAATTCAATAATAAATTTAATATTGATAATAATGCTATGAGTGATATCAGAATGAAAGATATAGGAAAAGATATAAGGCTAACACCAATTGAAATAGTAATGAGAGATCAGACTCTAGATAACACAAGTGAACCTAACTTCAACATTATTGTCAATCTACATCCAACTGATGGTACACATCGGGTTTTAGTTATAAGAAGAGAAGGTGGTCCTGTGTATTACTATGATAGTTTTGGAGTTGAGACCCAACCATTTTTTTTAGAAGAATATGTTGATCTGGGCTCTAATGAAAGAATACAACAATATGATGAATCTTATTGTGGGGCTTATTGTTTATATATGATCTATCTTATTGATAGAGGATTTAGAATTAAGTATGCTTTGAATATTTTAGTTAATCAATGTAAATATCCAGGAAAATATAATGAGTGTTTTTGTTTAGGTTGTAGTAAAGATCTACGAAGTAGCTTTGCTAACAATGATAATGTTAATGATAATGTTAATGATAATGATAATGTTAATGATAATGTTAATGATAATGATGATGATGAAGATAATGATAGTGTTAAAGATAATGTTAATGATAAAGATTATGATCTACGAAGTAGCTTTACTGATAATGATAATGATAATGATAATTTTAATGTTAACGATAATGATAATGTTAATGTTAATGATAATGATAATGTTAATGATAATCTTAAAGATAATGTTAATGATAATGCTTATGACAATTTTTTCTATCTATTTGATGAAAAACATCAAAAGGGGAAAACCTAACAACAAAGAGTATCCGCGAACAGACTCCGTTTGTGGTAAACCAAGCGGTTTCAACGATCTTTGTAACAATATCTCTGTTAATATAAATGAAGATCTACAATCATGGCTAAATGATGATAATATAAGTACAGAAGCTACACTCCCAGAGAACTTTAGATGAATAATATCTGGTCCTAGTGAATGCGGTAAGACATTCTTATTTGAAAAATTAGTTCTGGCTAGAATATACTTTGATAAGCTATACATCATTGGTCCTACTGGTGATCAATATGAAGGTGTAGAGAGAATAAACGATAAAACAGATGTTGAGTTTGTTGAAGATATAAAAGATTTAGCCTTTGCCGATCAACTACCCAAAGACCTAAAGAAACTTATGATATTCGATTATGTTAGAGCCAAAGAACCGGTCATCAATGAATACTTTTGTAGGGGTAGACATAATAATTGCAATATCATTTATCTTCAAAATCTATTCACAATAGATAGACAGAGTGTTAGAGAGAAATGTAATCTATTTATTTTGTTTTAACATAGAGGTAAAGTCCTCAAATCTATATATCAAGATTTCTTTAATAATGTTGAACTTAGTAATAATGATTTTGCTAATATATGTAATAAGGTATGGAAAGAGCCTTATAATTATATTGTCATTGATATAACTAAAAAAAAATTAATGGTAAACTAAGAATTAATTGGGATCGGAGAGTTTTGTAGTTTAGTTTCAGTTTAAATCAATATCTAGAGTTAGATCTATAATTTAGACAAGATCAACAAAGTTGCTGGTTACACCAGATATAAAGTAAAACATAAAACATCGCCATTAAATCTATAGGTCTCCCATTCTCATTTTTAATATGAAACTCTATATATTCTATTCTATCTTTAGTTAACTTTTGATACAAAATATTAGTTGGTATAATATATATCAAGCAAACTGCTGGTTCAGTTAGATTAAAAGTATATATTATATCTGTATCTTTACCATTATCTTTAGCTCCAGATATAATATTCCAATAGATGTTAATAGTTTTGAAACCCATTATATCGATAATTTTATTTGAAGAATACTTACATCTTGAATATATTTGTTTATCAAATCCTAGTAATGATGCTACCGAGTTTTCTACATCAAAATTAATAACACCTTGTAACACCTCCATTTTACATTTCAATGTATTTTTATCTACTTTTGTTAAAACATTATCATTTGTTTCCTGTTTTGTTATATCTACCATATCAGTTAACTCGTGTGACTCTGGTGGTATAATAAATTCTTTGGCTGCATCTACTTGATGGAAAGTTTGTGGTTTAGTAAATTTAAACTGGTTATTTCTTTCAATTATATTAAACACTGAATTATAAACAGATAATCTAATTAAACCATTTTTTGTGTTAAGTATAGGGTTAATAAAATGAAATCTTTCATTTGGTTTAATCTCTCTAAAGTGTTTGTTCATCTTTAGTTTTAGTTAATTCTTTAGTTATCTTTTGTAGTTCCCATAACATTAACGAAGTTGCACCTCCGGTGATTAAATTGTCTGTCATTTTTTATCTAATAAAAATGGACATCAATTTGGATACAACTTTTGGTTATTATAATGATATACATAGGAGTAAGATTATAAAATATAAACCTAATAATCTAGCAACAATTATTACGGTTAATACTAATATTAATATCATTCTCAATAGAGAAGAGAATCATTTAATTTTACATGATTCATATCTAGAGATAGAGTTTGTTGTATCAAAGGATGCTGGTGGTGTATTTAATAAAAATGCTAATATCAGATTAGTTAATTATGGTATGATGGCATTGTTTAATTCAATTAAGCTCGAAACTAGTGGTGTTAGGACTATTGAATTTATAGATCATTGCCATCCTAATCTATTGATGTATAAGTTATTAACTAGTACTGTTTATGAACATGAGAGTGGTTTTGTTAGAAATCAAGGTAATAGAGATAGTCAACTTAAAGATGACCATATTGCTGCATAACGAGGTCATATGTATATGATGATTAAGATGAGCGGTCTATTTGGTTTCGAAAATGATTTAGAAAAGATTATATATGGTTTAGGATTTAAACTCATATTAAAAAGAAATAATAATGACAGAGCTCTATTTAGAGTTAATGCTGGTGCTGATGCAGTTGGTAATGATGGTAATAAAGATATTAGAGATATATCATGGTGTGTGCCCAGTATTGATCCTAGTAATGACAATAGAATTATTGTGCGAAAGGGTTTAAGTAAAAAGAATAATGTAGACTTTAGCTATTATGAAAGAAAGACATTTCATAAGAATGTACCCAATGCTATTAACTTCTTGTTTGATCTAGGTATGGAAAGCGGTACGGAAAGACCACAATATATAATAGTTGGTTCTGAAAATAATAATGTTAATGGACAAAGTCATGATGCAAGTACATTTGATATAATGAATGTTACTGAATGTTATTGTAAGATTGGTAGTGAGTTTTATCCCGAGGATAGAATGGATATGAATTATGGTACCAATAATTACAATGAGGCTTTTAAAAAGATTGTTAGCTTTAATAAAGATTATGATGGGCTACCACATAATATAAAACTATATATAAATCATCGAACATTCAAAAGTAGTTATGGAATATATGTATTTGATACTAGATATCAAAGTGATCATATAGGACCACAACCAATACAACTTAATTTTAAATTTAGTGCTGCAGTTGCAGATGTTATATGTCATGCATTAGTATTAACAAGAAAGGTTATTAGTGTTAATATGGATGGTAATAAGATGGTTGATATTATATCTTAGGCCTAGTTACAGTCATGGTCATTGTTATCTGCGAAGCAGTTCCTGTTAGTCATTGTTATAATTATGGTGAAACATGGGCAAAGCCCCATAGACATTGTTATGGTGAAACATTTGCGAAGCCCCATAGCTCTAAACTATTTCTTACATGTCTTAACAAAACCCTTTGCATAAATAATATCTAATTTCTTTTTAATCTCATGAGATAGGCCCTTAGCTTCAAGATTTGTCTTAGGCTTAGTCTTCGAGCTTCGTTCGCGGGTGGAACACGTAGTGTTAGGGTTAAGTTTAACAACAAAAAGATTATACTTTTTAACTTCCATTAATTTTTATATATAGAAATGAGTCTTTTACAGAAATTTAAAACTAATTCATATTGCGTTGGAGGTAGACATTATATTGATACTAATAACATAAGAGGTTTCATTACTTCAAAAGGTACTAAGATGTTAAATTGTAATTGCGTTAAGTGTGAGAGAAATAAATCAATGACTGTTAGTGATGAAAAATAGAAGCTGAGGGATTGAAAGATTTCTTTAAAAGTGCTGTTAAAGATACGGTTAACTTTGGAAAGAAAGTTGCTAATAATCTAAAAAGAGCATTAGAAATAGCACGTAAAATAGGAAGTGCAGCTGCATCTAGAAACCCTAGAGCTTCTTTATCAGCCACCCCTGATTTAATTAAATTTGCAACTACTGGTGAAGGTATAAAGGTTGTACAAAAAGGAAGAGGGTTATACGTAGGTACAAAGATAAGATAATTTAGTTATGACTAAGGCTAAGACTTTAGATTCAGTTAAAACTCTATATTAATCTATAAATATCAATACTAATATTATTATTACTAAAAACATTGTTATTACTAGGCACTAATAGCTTTACTCTAAAAAAACGCTTAAATTATTTTCCTTGTTCTTCTTATATTTTTCATATACCTTGACTAATTCATTATTTTCATCATTATCTATTTTATTATCTTTCATTGATTTAGTATATAGTTTATTAAAATTGTCGCTAAATTATTTACTTAAAATATACATTTGTGAATACCTTGTAGTGTTAGGGTTAGGTTTAACAACAAAAGGATTATACTTTTTAACTTCCATTATTTTTTTATATAGAAATGAGTCTTTTACAGAAATTTAAAACTAACTCATATTGCGTTGGAGGTAGACATTATATTGGTACTAATAACATAAGAGGTTTTATTACTTCAAAAGGTACTAGGATGTTAAAGGGTAATTGCGTTAAGTGTGAGAGAAATAAATCAATGACTGTTAGTGATGAAAAATAGAAGCTGAGGGATTGAAAGATTTCTTTAAAAGTGTTGTTAAAGCTACGGTTAACTTTGGAAAGAAAGTTGCCAATAATCCAATAAGAGCATTAGAAATAGCACGTAAAATAGGAAGTGCAGCTGCATCTAGAAACCCTAGAGCTTCTTTATCAGCCACCCCTGATTTAATTAAATTTGCAACTACTGGTGAAGGTATAAAGGTTGTACAAAAAGGAAAAGGGTTATACTTAGGTACAAAGATAAGATAATTTAGTTATGACTAAGGCTAAGACTATAGATTCAGTTAAAACTCTATATTAATCTATAAATATTAATACTAATATTGTTATTACTAAAAACATTGTTATTACTAAGCACTAATAGCTTTACTCTAAAAAAACGCTTAACTTATTATTCTTGTTCTTCTGATATTTTTCATATACCTTGACTAATTCATTATATTCATCATTATCTATTTTATTATCTTTCATTGATTTATTATATAGTTTATTAAAATTGTCGCTAAACTATTTACTTAAAGTATAAATTTGTGAATACTTTATAATTTTATTTCTTATTTTAGTATTAATTGTTTTTGATAATGAACCACAAACAGTTGCTGTAGCAAAAGCTGTTGGTATAGAATAAGGTAATCCTATACCTGTTAATGCAACTGATGTTGTTGTTGCCGTTGTTGCTATTGATGATAATAGTAATTCTGTTATCTCAGCTACGTTAATATAATTTTTATATCTACTTAACTTCCTATTATAGTTATTAGTTTCAGTTCCATAATAATTCATAATATCTTTTCTAATGTTAATATTGTTGTTAAGTTTATTATTAGCTTGAATCTTTTCGTTTATTAATCGTTCTGATACTGATGACAAATCTGGATATAATATGAAGTATAATACGAAGTATAATCAAATAATGATAACAAGTAATAATTATGAAGATATGGAATATTTGAATGTATTAGAGGAATTGTATAACATACATCCCCATATCAAGCTTAACACCTTTGATGTAGTAAAGTATACAAAATCTACAGATGATAAGTTAGAAGAAAACGAATTCACATTTAGTCTAATGACTAGACGATATAATGGTCCTCATGACTTGGATATGTTGAATAGTGAACTAGAGACTAGAATGCAAGAACAAGAGATGAATCAATCTGATTGGAGCATGCAAAGATTTGTTAAGAGAACTATGTATATACATAGGTTTTATCCTTCTGGTGGTTGTACTACTGAGTTACCATTCATGTCTAGAAATATACTTAATATACATAATACTGATAACAAATGTTTATTGTGGTGTTTAATTGCTTATCTACATCCTGCATCACGTGATCTAAATAGAGTTAGTAAATTTAATAAACCAGAGTTTATTAAAGAGATAAAAATACCAAAGCTTCCTCCTCCATATGATTATTATCACTTAAAGAAAATACAAGGAATAAATAAAGATAAAATATTATTTAATGTGTTTAATCCAAATAAACATAAAACTATTAATTCTGTATTAAGCAATCATAATAAACCTAAAGGATGTAATATATTATTCTGGGATAATCACTTCATATGTAAAGATATCACTTTACTTCTTATGTAAAGATGTATCATTCTTATTAAGAAAATCATCTAAAAATAAATGCTATCCATGTCTAATGTTTTGTGTATCATTTCTTACTGAACATGCATTAAATAAACGTTTCGATTTATGTAATACACAGAAACATGTGGGAAGAAGAATATTCCATAAAGATGAATATCTAATTTTTGATAAGTTCCATTATAAAAACAGAGTACCATTTGCTATGTATTATGATTTTGAATGTGTAATAAAAAACAAAAAACACATTCCCATTGCTTGTGGTTTATATATAAAAAGTGACTATCTTGATATATTAGAAGATAAGTATGAAAGTCATTCCGTTGAAGATATAGTTGATTGGTTTATAAGTAGAGTAAATCATTATCATAATTTATTTATAGATATATTTGAAATTAATATTCCACTTAATGAAGATACTATTAGTCCACTTACTACTGAGTGTTTCTTTTGTTGAAAGAACTTGGGTAATGACATTGTTAGAGATCATGATCATCTAAATGGTAAATATAGAGTTTATGCTCAAAATAAATGTAACCTCCAAGCTCAGAATACATTCATACCAATATATGCATTTAATTCTACTAATTATGATAATCACTTATTTATAAGTAAACTAGCAAAGAAGATTAGACTTAAAGTATTAACTAAAACTGATGAGAATTGTATTAGTATTCATATGGGTTATGGAAAAGCATTAGATATGCTTAGATTCTTCCGTCCACTTAGCTTAGATGATATAAGTAAAACATTGAGTGATAAAGAGTGTGTAACATTAAACAAATTTGGGTTAGAGAGACGTTAAGGTATATTCCCATATGAATGGTTTGATAGTATAGATAAACTACATGAAACAACATTTCCATCTAAGGAAGCTGGAGAAGATGAGGAAAAGTTAAAGAAGAAGATGAGAAAAAGTTAAAAGGTATAACCAAAGCTACTATTAAAAACCAAATTACTTTTGAAGACTATAAAAAAGCTATATATGAAGCTAAAAATAAATATGTTACAAATTTTACTATTGACAGTAAGAAACGCCATTTAGAAACAAAAGAACAATATAAAATAGCTATTGATCCATTTGATGATAAAGGTATCAAAAGTTGTAATGATGAGTTTAGATTTTACAATTAATTTTTGTATAAATATTATCAAAAATTGAAATTTAATAAAGAGTTAAGCTGATTTTTTGTTCCAGTTATCCACGAAGTGGTTATATCAATTTTCGCAATTTGGTTTTACGTGCTTGTTACACGGTCTCACTAGTTTTATACTAGTATCTGGGGACGTCCACTGAAGTCAGTGGGGATAGAACCCAAACTATCTGTCTGATAACGGTTAATTACCAGCGTAACTCGACACTCGTGAATTGCACTAAGTGAGACAAGAAATGATAGATTTTAAATATAAAAGAAGTGAATATAGAGTAGTGGATATAAAAAGGGAATTAGAGTAATGTGTATATTGGTACCGTATCGCGGCTCTATGCTGCGGAGGTACCAATATACACATTACTTTTATACGATATCTGCATAATGCTGACTCTTTTGTACTTCATAATTAGCACCGCATTAATTGAATTTTTCCTTCAGAGTTTTCCAGAATCGGTTAGTCAGTTAGAGTTAATTAACTGAGTTAATGCTTCGCGCATAGAAATAGGAAGCTCTATCCCTATAAAACATTGAGCAATCAGGAGAAACCAAAATGGGCGCATTTGATTTTTCACATCAAGTAAAGCAGTAATTTTTTTAAGAATTCCCAAAAAAAATAATTTTATTTCAGTTTCGATTTTCTTGAAACTGAAATCCGTTCAAAATTTCAGAGATTTTCTCATTGTGTAATTTCCTTCTAATTACGCGAAGAAACTGTGTTTATCAAAACCGAGAAGAAACCATGTTTTGAGCTGTTTTTTCCAACCGATTTTTAACATTACAGTGCAGAGGTATACCCAAATCGTCACGGGCAGATATGCCCGATGTGTATATCTCGTTTTCGTTTTTACTATGTTATTACATTGAATGTGGTACAATTTTGCGGAAAATAGCTACTTTAGCAGAAACCGGCAAAATGGAAGGGAATATCGTCTCCCGTGTTTGCAAAAGCGTCCTAATTTTAGCCGCGGAATACAAGTACAAACTTAATAACCTAATTTTCGCGCGAGTTGTATCACGCCTCCGCTCCATTTTTGTATTGATTTTTCGCACGCAATGTAGCTCGATTTCGCATATAATCCGCAATTAAGCCTAACCTAATTAATACTTATTTAATTAAGCCTAACTTATTACTACTAGTATTACTTTATTACTACTTTATTACTGCTTATAGTACTTTATTACTACTTATTTCTACTTATTAGTACTATTTATTACTACTTATTAAAATTGGCCAAACCCACATTGATATACAAAGTCTTTGATGTGCGCGGGATTTTTCGGAAAAAAATCAGTTTTTGCGGTAGCATGTATTTAAAGCACTTTAAAGCTTTGAAGGCTTCAATTAAACCTTCATCAAAGTGCTTTTTGCATGCTCAAAATGCGCGCGAATAATAGATACCTAAATTGACCGGAAACAAGATTTGCTACAAGATTTGTTACCTAATTTTCGCACTGAATGTTCTTTTATTTCGCAAAATTGGCGGAACCCCTTCTGCGAAAAGTAAGATACAAAGGATGTCACCTAATTTCGTTCATTGTATGTAACTAATTTTCGAGCCAATTTTACTAAGGCGGAAATTTTGGGGTATACCCCTGAATCGTAATGAAAACTCTTGTGCCGACTGGGTTTCTTCCAAGTTTTTTTGGCATGCCATTTTGCCCAGGCTTGATTTATACAGAATACTTATTGCGAAATCCATCTCATTTTTTCTGAAAGATTGAAAAATTATCTATTTCTGGCAACAATGGTTTAGCATTAACTTACTCGAAAATTGGTGATATGAGCAGGTGTGCCAGACTTGAACTGTTAAAAATAACCTCGCCTTTTTAACCATTCTAGTATGTTGGATTAGACGTCATCAAATTTGAAGAACTTCATGATCAAAGAAAAATTCTAATACTTAGAACACAAAATATCAGAATGTCTGGAAACAAGTTTCTATACTAACTTCCTCCATAAAAAATATTCTCCGATTTCCATTGTAAACTGTCTCCGAAAATATTGATTAGATTCGAATAACTTTTCGGATCTATTCTGTATCCCCCCAGCTTAGTGGGCTTATATCCCCCCCCAGCACACGTACTATTTTCTTTATATAGTAAAGTGCTATATAACAACATATAATTTGTAACTGGGGGCGTAAAACACACTGGGGGCCGAAACAGAAAAGATCAAATTTTTCCTTTGTCTTTATCCCATAGTAACAATCACCTCAATAGCATAAGCTAAGGTGGCCTCAAGGTTTGAATTAACTATGCGCATAAAAGTCACTGAAGCCACGCTACAACCTCGCCTGATTTCACCATTTGCCCAGCTTCGGCTTACTTGTATCATTTTAAACCATCTTTGCATGTTTTGCAATGACTTTAAGTGATAAAAAAAGTCTTCAATTTCAATCCGGTTTTGATTTACTGCTCTGTATTAGTTCCGAAAACAAACATTTCAAATCTCGAAGTGATATGTTTTATTACCTGGTTGGCATAACTCCCTCTTTCTTGCATTTTTTTGCAAGGGTTCCTGTGTCGAAATCCCCCCTAAGATGTAAGATTAGTGGGTAACTTTGAGGGTGTACGATGCAAGATAAGGGAGAAAAGGGGTAATGTGGGGTATCTTTAGATTTTACCCCCCAAAAATTACCTCCCCCCCCCCCCCCCGCAAAAAAGTTGTAAGATTAGGGGGTAATTTTAGGGGGGGGGGGGGGTAAAACGATGTAAGATAAGGGGGGTAATAGGGAGTAGATTCATATAGATGTACGTACCGTCATGAATTGGGCAAGCATTGATGGTTTAGAGGCTAAAGAGAACCGGCTGAGGGTGCAGATGTTGCGAGTTCAAAACTGTCAGTCTTCGAGTATGGGGGGCTAAAACAAATACCCCCATTACCCCCACTGGCATCGAATTACCCCCCCCCCCCCCCCCATTATCCCCCTCCCCAAAAAATGATGAAAGAGTTTTGAGCAGATAATTACTGATAATAACTCCGATTACCCCCCCCCCCTCTCTGATCTTACATCTTTTTTGGCGGTAAAAATCCGACACGGGCTGCGTTTTTGTTACTGTATCTCTTTGCCCGTAATTGTTTTCTTCTTGCTGAAGAAATTCGGATGCTTCCTCAAAACAATGCCACTTAAGAATTTTTGATCTGTTAGAAGATAGAGTTTGGTCTATCGCGTGATCCCTTACACAAGATTACTCCAAATTTGAGAAATATCCTTATTGTAATAATATTTTGTCTTTACCTAACTTTTAAACGTTTTCAAATTGTATGCTTTTTTTGTTCAAATCGCGGACGCAAGTTGGTTGTGGAGGCAGCAATTATTGCTCTCGTATATCGCTTCGATCAATAGGTGAAAAAAGATGGCTGCTACAAAAAGTTCATATCTACTTCAAAAATTTGTTAAATTGAAATAACAAATAATTCAACTGTCATTCATTGTGGAAGATGTAATTTGGAGATATTTGATCAGTTGAAAACCAGATAAAGGGGATTTTACGTCATGACAAGAAAAACTGTTTGCAATTTCTCCAACATCATACAAAAGTCTCTCTTTATAAAACTATGTATTAATTTGTTATATTTCGAGTACATTATTCATACTCAATATTTATCAACAATTTCTATAAATAAAGTTTTTATTTTTTATTAGCTTCCCTGGTCGAGGTATCAGCGCTACAAATCACTAAATAATTGTAAGAATTGCGGTGAATGCGGTGACAAACACAATTACCGCCAAGAATCTCAAATATTACAAAATCTTGTTGAATGTGGCTCGCTCCACGAATGAGATTGCATGTAAAGCTCTGGATACCTGTCCCACAGTATAGGAACTCATGACCATCGAAGCTATATACCTGAGCAAGTTGAAAACGGGATCAGGCGCTTGAAAAAAACCAGACAGGCCTGAGCAAGTATCATTATCCAGATTAATGATCTTTATAAATAGTGAACCAGACCTTAGAAAAGATAATGATTGGGAGCAAAAATAACAGGATATCTGAACATCTAAAGGATCAACATACAGCTGGGTCAACATCTTGTGGAATATGGTGGCTCAACGAATGACATTGCATAATAAAATCTTGGGGCTTGTCGAACAATAGAGGAACTCAGAACAATCGAAGCTATATACATCAATAAATTGAAGCCGGGACCAGGCGCATGAAAAGAAGAAGACATGCTGGAGAAAAAATCAGTCTCCAGATGAAGGGCCTTCGAAAATAGTGAACCAGAACACAGAAAAGATAATAATTGGGAGCAGAGCTAAGATCAACCAAAAACAACCCCCAAAGATTATCAATAAATCAGAGGCAACCCTATATAAAACCTTGCAATCAAATGGAAGAAACCACGTGATTGCAAGAGGTATTCATAACGCGAAAATTAAGATAATGCCTCCCAACCCTGAAATCATCTGTCGATAGAATTTTGAGATCACACGTGATGTATGGCGTAAAATGTACTTGATGCAGATCCGTCTATGTTGGGCAGACAAGCATGTTAGTACTAGGACATCTGAAAATTAAAAGAAGAATTCACAGATAGGTCAACATCTTGTTGAATGTTGTGGCTTTACGAACAACATTGCATGAAAAACTCTGGATGCCTAAAAAATTGCATAATAAGTTCTGAGTCCGGATCAGCGCATGAAAACAATAAGACTTGCTGGAGCAAATATCAGTTTCCAGATGATTGGTCTCCAAAAATAGTGAACCAGACGATAGAAAAGATAATAATTGGGAGCAAAGTAAACATCAGTAAAAAACAACACCAAAAGTGTATTAATAAGCCAGATTGGATCTTTTCATACATCATCAATAATACTACAATACAATACAAAGACAACTCCACACAAAACCTTGCAAGCAAACTGAAGAAACCACATGATTGCAGTTGGTAATCATAATGAAAAAATTAGGATAATGCCTCCCCAACGTGAAGTCATCTGTCGACAGAAATCTGAGATCACGCGTCGTGTATGAGGTAAATTGTACGGGATGCGAATCCATCCATGTTGGGCAGACAAGCCTGCTTGTTACCGCTAGGCTATCTGAACATCAAAAGAAGTATTCACAGGTGTGTCAATATTTTGTTGGATATGTTGGCTTCAAGAATGACAT
Organism: Convolutriloba macropyga; assembly: GCF_964194025.1. Lineage (NCBI taxonomy): Eukaryota > Metazoa > Xenacoelomorpha > Acoela > Convolutidae > Convolutriloba > Convolutriloba macropyga. Next base: position 15,544,982 of record NC_134474.1, on the reverse strand, counting down.
TGCAAAAAAATCTGGGTGCCTGTCGCAAAGTAGAGAAACTCAACCATCGAAGCCATATACCTCAGCAGATTGCAGCCGGGATCAGGCGCTTGAAAAGAAGGGTCATTTTGGAGCAAAGAGCAGTATCCAGATGAATGGTCTTCGAAAATAGTGAACCAGACCTTAGAAAAGATAATAATTGGGAGCAGAGCTAAGATCAATCAAAAACAACCACCAAAGAATATCAATAAAGCGAGTTTGAATCACATCATAAACCAACACTAATACCACAATACAGAGGCAACCCTACATTAAACTTTGCAATCAAATGGAAGAGACGAGGTGATTGCAAGAGGTATTCATAACGGGAAAATTAGGATAATGCCTCTCGACAGTGAAATCATCTGTCGATAGAAACCTGAGATCTAACGTGATATATGACGTAAAATGATCCATCTTGATGCAGATCCATCTACATGGAGCAGACAAGCGTGCATGTTACCACTAGGCTATCTGAAAGTCAGAAGAAGAATTCACAGTTAGGTCAATATTTTGTTGAAAATTGTGGCTCCACGAACGAAAAACTCTGCATGAAAAATTCTGGATGCCTGTCGCACTGTAGAAGAACTCTTGACCATCGAAGCTATATACATCATTAAGTTGAAGACGGCATCAGCGGATGAAAACAACAAGAAATGCTGGAGCAAAAATCATTTTCCAGATGAATTGATTCCAAAAGCAGTGAACCAGACGTTAAAAAAGATAATAATTGGGAGCAAGCTTAAGATTAAAAAACACACCAAAAGTGTATCAAAATGCCAGTTTGGATCTCATCAAAAACCAGCAAGAATACCACAGTACAAAGACAACCCCACATCAAACAATGCAAACAAATTGAAGGAACCCCTTGATTGCAATTAATTTTCATAACGCGAAAATTAAGATATTGGCTCCCCAACCTGAAATTATCTGTCGAGAGAAATCTGAGATCCCGCGTCGTGTATGGAGTAACATAAACTGGATGTGGATCCGTCTATTTTGGGCAGACAAGCCTGCCTGTTACCACTAGGATATCTGAACATCAAAAGAAGAATTCACAGGTGGGTAAATATATTGTTGAATATGGTGGCTCCACAAATGACATTGCATAAAACAGTCTGGGTGGCTGTCACATAGTAGAGAAACTCATGACCATTGAAACTATATACCTCAGCACGTTGCATTCGGGATCAAGCGCTTGAAAAGAATAGACATGCTGAAGCAAAAATCAGTATCAAGAGGAACTGTCTTCGAAAATAGTGAACCAGAGCTTAGAAAAGATACTAATTGGGAGCAAAGCTAAGATCAATCAAAAACAACAAACAAAAAAAATCAAAAAGCCAGCTTGGATCTCATCATTATCCAACCATAATACCACAATACAGAGGCAAACTTACACAAAAACTTGCAATCAAATGGAAGAAACCACGTGATTGCAAGAGGTATTCATAACGCGAAAATTAAGGCAATGCCTCCCAACCCTAAAATCATCTGTCGATAGAAAACTGAGATCCCACGTGGCGTTTGACGTAAAATATACTTGATGCAGATCCCTCTATATGGAGCAGACAAGACTGTATGTTACCACAAGGATATCTAAAAATATAAGAAGAATTTATGGGTGGGTCAACATCTTGTTGAATATGGTAGCTCCATAAAGGACATTGCATTGAAAATTCCTGGGGGCTTGTCGAACAGTAGAGGAACAGAGGATCATCGAAGATATATATTTATATCAAAAAATTGAGGCCGGGATCTGGCGCTCGAGAAAAAAATATATTCTGGACCAAGCTCAGTATCCAGATGAATGGTTTTCAAAATCAGTAAAGCAGTCATTAGAAAAAATAATTATTGGGAGCATAGATCAAGCAAAAACAACACCAAAAGCGCATCAAAAAATCAGTTTGGATCTCATCATGAAGCAAAAATTTTTCAAATGTACAGAGGCAATCCTACACAAAACCATGCAAACAAATTGAAGAAAATTAGAGACTGCAAGTGCTTTTCATAGCGCGAAAACTATGATCATTCCCATCACCCTGAAAATATAGGTCGATAGAAAACTAAAAACCCACGCGGTATAATAGGTAAAATGTAATGGATGTGAATCCATCTGTGTGGGGCAGACCAGCCTGCATGTTTCCACTAGGATAACTGAAAATCAAAAGAACAATTCATAGGTGAAGGAGCAATGTTGTACCAAAAATCAGTATCCAGATGAATGGTTATCAAAAAAAGTGAACTAGACATCACAAAGGACGAAAATTGGGATAAAAGATCAATCAAAAACAACATCAAAAGAGCAACCGAACAGCTGGTTTAGATCTCATCACAAACCAACATTAATACCACAATACAGAGGCAACCCTACACATAACCTTGCAATCAAATGTGAGAGACCTCCTGATTGCAAGAGTTATTCATAAAGCGAAAACTAAGATAGTGCCTCCAAACCCTGAAACCATCTGTCGAAGGAAATCTGAGATCCCTCGTGGTGTATGATGTCACATGTACTTGAAGGGGATCCGTCTATGTTGGTCAGAACAACCTGCATGTTACCACTAGGATATCTGCAAATCAAGAAAATAATTCACAGGTGGGTAAATATCTTGTTGAATATGGTGGCTCCACAAATGACATTGCATAAAACAGTCTGGGTGCCTGTCACACAGTAGAGAAACTCATGACCATCGAAGCTATATACCTCAGCAAGTTGCATTCGGGATCAAGCGCTTGAAAAGAATAGACATGCTGGAGCAAAAATCAGGATCAAGATGACTGGTCTTCGAAAATAGTGAACCATACCTTAGAAAAGATAATAATTGGGAACAAAGCTAAGATCAATCAAAAACAACAAACAAAAAATATTAAAAAAGCCAGCTTGGATCTCATCATTATCCAACCATAATACCACAATACAGAGGCAACCCTACACAAAACCTTGCCATCAAATGGAAGAAACCACGTGATTGCAAGAGGTATTCATTACGCGAAATTTAAGGCAATGCCTGTTAACCCTAAAATCATCTGTCGATAGAAAACTGAGATCCCTCGTGGTGTTTGACGTAAAATGTACTTGATGCAGATCCCTCTATGTGGAGCAGACAAGCCTGTATGTTACCACTAGTATATCTGAAATTCAAAAGATGAATTCACAGGTAGGTCAACATCTTGTTGATTGTTGTGGCTCTACGAAAGACCTTGCCTGAAAAATTCTGGATTGCTGTCGCACTGTAGAAGAACTCTTTACCCTCGAAGCTATATACATCATTAACTGAAGCCTGCATCAGCGCATGAAAATCACAAGACATGCTTGAGCAAAAATTATTTTCCAGATGAATGGTCTCCAAAAACAGTTACTCAGACGTTAGAAAAGATAATAATTGGGAGCAAAGTAAAGATCAATAAAAACAACACCAAAAGTGTATCCAAAAAAACCAGTTTGGATCTCATCATACACAAGCAAAAACACAACAATAGAGAGGCAACCCTACACCAGACTATGCAAACAATTTGAAGAAACCAAGTGATTGCAATTGGTTTTCATAACGCGAAAATTAGGATAAAGCCTCCCCAAAATGAAATCACCTGTCGATAGAAATCTGAGATCCCGCGTCGTGTATGAAGTGAATTGCACTGGATGCGGATCCGTCTCTTTTGAGCAGACAAGCCTGCTTGTTACCACTAGGATATCTGAACATCAAAAGAAGAACTCACAGGTGAGCAAATATATTGTTGAATATGGTGGCTCCACAAATGACATTGCATGAAACAGTCTGGGTGCCTGTCTCACAGTAGAGGAACTCATGACAATCGAAGCTATATACCTCAGCAAATTGCATTCGGGATCAAGCGCTTGAAACGAAGAGACATGCCGGAGCAAAAATCAGTATCAAGATGACTGGTCTTCAAAAATAGTGAACCAGACCTTAGAAAAGACAATAATTGGGAACAAAGCTAAGATCAATCAAAAACAACAAACAAAAAATATTAAAAAAGCCAGCTTGGATCTCATCATTATCCAACCATAATACCACAATACAGAGGCAACCCTACACAAAACCTTGCCATCAAATGGAAGAAACCACGTGATTGCAAGAGGTATTCATAACGCGAAATTTAAGGCAATGCCTGTTAACCCTAAAATCATCTGTCGATAGAAAACTGAGATCCCACGTGGTGTTTGACGTAAAATGTACTTGATGCAGATCCCTCTATGGGGAGCAGACAAGCCTGTATGTTACCACTAGTATATCTGAAATTCAAAAGATGAATTCACAGGTAGGTCAACATCTTGTTAAATGTTGTGGCTCTACGAACATTGCATGAAAAATTCTGGATGCCTGAAAAATTGCATGAAAAGTTCTGCGTCAGGATCAGTGCATAAAAACCACAAAACATGCTTGAGCAAAACTGATTTTCCAAATGAATGGTCTCGAAAAAAAGTTACTCAGACGTTAGAATAGATAATAATTGGGAGCAAAGTAAAGATCAATAAAAACAACACCAAAAGCGTATCCAAAAAACCAGTTTGCATCTCATCATACGCCAGCAAAAATACCGCAAAAGAGAGGCAACCCTACACCAAACTATGCAAACATTTTGAAGAAACCAAGTGATTGCAATTGGTTTTCATAACGCGAAAATTTGGATGAAGCCTCCCCAAAATGAAATCATCTATCGATGAAATTCTGATATCCCGCGTTGTGTATGAAGTAAATTAAACTAGATGTGGATCCGTCAATTTTGGGCAGACAAGCCTGCTTGTTACCACTAGGATATATGAACATCAAGAGAAGAATTCACAGGTGGGTAAATATCTTGTTGAATATGGTGGCTCCACAAATGACATTGCATAAAACAGTCTGGGTGCCTGTCACACAGTAGAGAAACTCATGACCATCGAAGCTATATACCTCAGCAAGTTGCATTCGGGATCAAGCGCTTGAAAAGAATAGACATGCTGGAGCAAAAATCAGCATCAAGATGACTGGTCTTCGAAAATAGTGAACCAGACCTTAGAAAAGATAATAATTGGGAACAAAGCTAAGATCAATCAAAAACAACATACAAAAAATATTAAAAAAGCCAGCTTGGATCTCATCATTATCCAACCATAATACCACAATACAGAGGCAACCCTACACAAAACCTTGCAATCAAATGGAAGAAACCACGTGATTGCAAGAGGTATTCATAACGCGAAATTTATGGCAATGCCTGTTAACCCTAAAATCATCTGTCGATAGAAAACTGAGATCCCATGTGGTGTTTGACGTAAAATGTACTTGATGCAGATCCCTCTATGTGGAGCAGACAAGCCTGTATGTTACCACTAGTATATCTGAAATTCAAAAGATGAATTCACAGGTAGGTCAAAATCTTGTTGAATGTTGTGGCTCTACGAACATTGCATGAAAAATTCTGGATGCCTGAAAAATTGCATGAAAAGTTCTGCGTCAGGATCAGTGCATAAAAACCACAAAACATGCTTGAGTAAAAATTTTTTTCAAAATGAATGGTCTCGAAAAATAGTTACTCAGACGTTAGAATAGATAATAATTGGGAGCAAAGTAAAGATCAATAAAAACAACACCAAAAGTGTATCCAAAAAAACCAGTTTGGATCTCATCATACGCCAGCAAAAATACCACAGAAGGGAGGCAACCCTACACCAAACTATGCAAACATTTTGAAGAAACCAAGTGATCGCAATTGGTTTTCATAACGCGAAAATTAGGATAAAGCCTCCCCAAAATGAAATCATCTGTCGATAAAATTCTGATATCCCGCGTTGTGTATGAAGTAAATTAAACTGGATGAGGATCCGTCAATTTTGGGCAGACAAGCCTGCTTGTTACCACTAGGATATCTGAACATCAAAAGAAGAATTCACAGGTGGGTAAATATCTTGTTGAATATGGTGGCTCCACAAATGACATTGAAACGATCATTATTGGGAGCATAGAAACGATCATTATTGGGAGCATAGATCAAGCGAAAACAACACCAGAAGCGCAGGTGGGTAAATATCTTGTTGAATGTGGTGGCTCCACAAATGACATTGAAACGATCATTATTGGGAGCATAGAAACGATCATTTTTGGGAGCATAGATCAAGCGAAAACAACACCAGAAGCGCAATAAAAAAACCAGTTTGGATCTCATCATAAAGCAAAAATTTTTCTACTGTACAGAGGCAATCCTACACAAAACCATGCAAACAAATTGAAGAAAATTAGAGACTGCAAGTGCTTTCCATAGCGCTAAAACTATGATCATTCCCATCGCCCTGAAAATATATGTCGATAGAAAACTAAAATCCCACGCGGTATAATAGGTAAAATGTAATGGATGTGAATCCATCTGTGTTGGGCAGACCAGCCTGCATGTTTCCACTAGGATAACTGAAAATCAAAAGAACAATTCATAGGTGGAAGAGCAATCTTGTACCAAAATTCAGTATCCAGATGAATGGTTTTCAAAAAAAGTGAACAGGACATCACAAAAGACAAAAATTGGGATAAAAGATCAATCAAAAACAACATCAAAAGAGCATCCGAAAAGCTGGTTTAGATCTCATCACAAACCAACAATAATACCACAATACAGAGGCAACCCTGCACATAAACTTGCAATCAAATGTGAGAGACCTCCTGATTGCAAGAGTTATTCATAAAGCGAAATTTAAGATAGTGCCTCCAAACCCTGAAATCATCTGTCGAAGGAAATCTGAGATCCCTGATGGTGTATGATGTAAAATGTACTTGAAGGGGATCCGTCTATGTTGGTCAGAGCAGTCTGCATGTTACCACTAGAATATCTGAAAATCAAAAGATTAATTCACAGGTAGGTCAACATCTTGTTGAATTTTGTGGCTCTACGAAAGACCTTGCATGAAAAATTCTGGGTGCCTGTCGCAGTGTAGAGGAATTCTTGACCATCGATGCTATGTACATCATTATGTTGATCCCGGGAAAAGGCGTTTAAAAACAATAAGACAAGCTGGAGCAAAAATCAACTTCCACATGAGTGAAGGAACTCATGACCGTCGAAACTATATATACCATTACGTTGAAGCCGGGACTAAACACTTGCGATGAATATAGTAGAGGGGGAACTCACGCTAAATCCTTCGCTCAAAACATGTGTTTGAATAGGGAAAAAATAAGGCAAAGAATTTTTTGTGCATGACAAAATGACATTTATAAAACCCTCACAAGAGGGATACTTAGAATTAGGGCAATTTCTGAATTACCCTTGAAATACAAAATCATGGCCAAAATCAAAAATTCTGGAATAGAAATGCTTTTAAAGAAGTGGATAAGATGTAAATTTTGGGGGAAATGTAACTTTTTATACCGTGACGATCTTATTCAACGTCTCATTTACAATACTGGATGACCAATTAGTTGGATAATGATTTTCAATAAGAGCTACATCAAAAGATTGCCAGTCGATGGTTTTATCAAAAATACAACTCGCAGTCCCTTGAATCACATTTTTCTTAAGTTGTAACGGTGCAAATTCTGATATCCCGCGTTGTGTATGAAGTAAACTAAACTAGATGTGGATCCGTCAATTTTGGGCAGACAAGCCTGCTTGTTACCACTAGGATATCTGAACATCAAAAGAAGAATTCACAGGTGGGTAAATATCTTGTTGAATATGGTGGCTCCACAAATGACATTGCATAAAACAGTCTGGGTGCCTGTCACACAGTAGAGAAACCCATGACCATCGAAGCTATATACCTCAGCAAGTTGCATTCGGGATCAAGCGCTTGAAAAGAATAGACATGCTGGAGCAAAAATCAGGATCAAGAGGAATGGCCTTCGAAAATAGTGAACCAGAGGTTAGAAAAGAATAATTGGGAGCAAAGCTAAGGTCAATAAAAAACAACAAACAAAACATATCAAAAAGCCAGCTTGGGTCTCATCATTATCCAACCATAATACCACAATACAGAGGCAACCTTACACAAAACCTTGCAATCAAATGGAAGAAACCACGTGATTGCAAGAGGTATTCATAACGCGAAAATTAAGGCAAAGCCTCCCAACCCTAAAATCATCTGTCGATAGAAAACTGAGATCCCACATGGTGTTTGACGTAAAATGTAATTGATGCAGATCCCTCTACATGGAGCAGACAAGCCTGTATGTTACCACAAGGATATCTGAAAATATAAGAAGAATTCATAGGTGGGTCAACATCTTGTTGAATATGGTAGCTCCATAAATGACATTGCATTGAAAAATCCTGGGGGCTTGTCGAACAGTAGAGGAACAGAGGACCATCGAAGATATATATTTATATCAAAAAATTGAGGCCGACATTTTGGGCAGACAAGCCTGCTTGTTACCACTAGGATATCTGAACATCAAAAGAAGAATTCACAGGTGGGTAAATATCTTGTTGAATATGGTGGCTCCACAAATGACATTGAAACGATCATTATTGGGAGCATAGAAACGATCATTATTGGGAGCATAGATCAAGCGAAAACAACACCAGAAGCGCAGGTGGGTAAATATCTTGTTGAATATGGTGGCTCCACAAATGACATTGAAACGATCATTATTGGGAGCATAGAAACGATCATTTTTGGGAGCATAGATCAAGCGAAAACAACACCAGAAGCGCAATAAAAAAACCAGTTTGGATCTCATCATAAAGCAAAAATTTTTCTACTGTACAGAGGCAATCCTACACAAAACCATGCAAACAAATTGAAGAAAATTAGAGACTGCAAGTGCTTTCCATAGCGCTAAAACTATGATCATTCCCATCGCCCTGAAAATATATGTCGATAGAAAACTAAAATCCCACGCGGTATAATAGGTAAAATGTAATGGATGTGAATCCATCTGTGTTGGGCAGACCAGCCTGCATGTTTCCACTAGGATAACTGAAAATCAAAAGAACAATTCATAGGTGGAAGAGCAATCTTGTACCAAAATTCAGTATCCAGATGAATGGTTTTCAAAAAAAGTGAACAGGACATCACAAAAGACAAAAATTGGGATAAAAGATCAATCAAAAACAACATCAAAAGAGCATCCGAAAAGCTGGTTTAGATCTCATCACAAACCAACAATAATACCACAATACAGAGGCAACCCTGCACATAAACTTGCAATCAAATGTGAGAGACCTCCTGATTGCAAGAGTTATTCATAAAGCGAAAATTAAGATTGTGCCTCCAAACCCTGAAATCATCTGTCGAAGGAAATCTGAGATCCCTCATGGTGTATGATGTAAAATGTACTTGAAGGGGATCCGTCTATGTTGGTCAGAGCAGTCTGCATGTTACCACTAGAATATCTGAAAATCAAAAGAATAATTCACAGGTAGGTCAACATCTTGTTGAATGTTGTGGCTCTACGAAAGACCTTGCATGAAAAATTCTGGGTGCCTGTCGCAGTGTAGAGGAATTCTTGACCATCGATGCTATGTACATCATTATGTTGATCCCGGGATCAGGCGTTTAAAAACAATAAGACAAGCTGGAGCAAAAATCAACTTCCACATGAGTAAAGGAACTCATGACCGTCGAAACTATATATACCATTACGTTGAAGCCGGGACTAAACACTTGCGATGAATATAGTAGAGGGGGAACTCACGCTAAATCCTTTGCCTAAAACATGAGTTTGTATAGGGAAAAAATAAGGTAAAGAATTTTTTGTGCATGACAAAATGACATTTATAAAACCCTCACAAGAGGGATACTTAGAATTAGGGCAATTTCTGAATTACCCTTGAAATACAAAAGCATGGCCAAAATCAAAAATTCTGGAAAAGAAATGCTTTTAAAGAAGTGGATAAGATGTAAATTTTGGGGGAACTGTAACTTTTTATACCGTGACAATCTTATTCAACGTCTCATTTACAATACTGGATGACCAATCAGTTGGATAATGATTTTCATTAAGAGCTACATCAAAAGATTGCCAGTCGATGGTTTTATCAAAAATACAACTCGCAGTCCCTTGAATCACATTTTTCTTAAGTTGTAACGGTGCAAAGCTACGGAAATTTAAGTTTCAGACAAATAAAAATACATATTCATGTTTTTGTTTTATAATTTGTTAAGCAATTTGACCGGATGTAAAGTTCCAAAACGTTTGTTTTATATATCACAATTTTTTTTTAATTTTTCAAATTAGTTTTTTCTGGAGCAATCAGTTTTTCTTTCAAACGCAAATGAAAAGTTATGAGAAATATGGCAGTTGGTAGCAAAACCATTGAAACTCTGCAACATCTTTTCCTACCCAAATATTACTCATGTTCTTCTACGCACTTGTCATTTGTCATTTAGAGTACTCTGCGTTATGTCATTTTCAAATCAGTTCAATTTGGTGATTTATTCGGCGAAACAGATGAATTGGGCTTTGAACTGTGTATTTTGTTGTTCCAATATCAAGTCAAATGAATTAAGAGAATATAAAAAAACCTAACCGGAATAAGACAGCTTATCGAGTCAAAAACTTTAGCGTACTCCTAAAAATACATTAGAAATAGGAAATGGGCCTTCCAATAACAGCTTGAAAAATCTACGGCCGTTTTAGAGGCGGCTATTGTAGCGATCGGTTCAAGGCCAATTTAGGATTAACAGGCGAACCGAATAATTTTTGTGGGGAATGTTCCATCTTTTTCCTTCTTCTTCTAAGCTTTTGTTTTATTTCGTATGGTTGAAATGAAACTGACTACCATTGTAACTGAGATATGCAAATGTAAGTTTACAGTTATTTGAAATTCGATTGAAAAAAGTTTCTTATAGCCGAGTCAGAAGCAGTTCATTTTCAAAAAGCTAGCACATAGTTTGATTTTGTGATTTTGGCTTCAAATAACCCGTAACCAGTTATCAAATAAAAATTGTGTGAGTCTGCTTAAATCATTTATGCAGAGAAGAACAAGTTATCAATTAAAACTTCATTTGATTTTAAAAAAATGTTTAAAGAATGTTTTCGAACAGTGCGTTCATGGTCAGGTCTAAAATCAAATAAAATCATTTAAAAAGTATACAAAACTGTCTTCGACTGCAATTCTATGAAACGAGTTAAAATAACAACGAATTTTTGCAATTTTTTACCGTTAAAATCATATATACATCAATTTATTTACACTTATTACAATAAAATTACTTCAAGTTTTATTCCGGAGTTTTTAGTTTCCGGGGTGTATCGTTCTCCATTTCTGAAAAAGACCCTTCTACTTTAGTCCCTATCTGTTGTTATTTTTCTATTTTCTATTGTTGGGGTTGACAAAATTTCGAGGGAGCATGTACCAGAATAATTTTTGAATTTCAAAAGTCAATTTTTCTCTATTTGAACTAATATTTTATTGTCAATTCCCGCCCCAGTACTCGTCGCGCGTATTTAATTGCGGTTTTAGCTTTTTGATGTAGATTGCTTCTATTGTCATTGGTTTTTTAACCCAGCTACATGCATCTAGGATCTCCCATTTAAAATTATGCGCTGTACCACATCATTCAATGAGGTTTTGTCCCACAGAGGAATCCTTCTTTCGGTGCTCCGAAATTTTAGCGGTAACATATCGGCTTGTTTGGACAACATAGATGGAACTGCATCCATTACATGTAAATTTATATACCACGTGGGATTACAGATTCTCATCAAAGGTTGATTTGAGGGTGGGCAAGTTTGTTCATAGTTTTCTTGTTGCGAAAGGATTCGAATATCACACAATTTTTTCAAACTCATTTCAAAAATTTGAGTGATGTTTCCTCTGTGTTGAAGTAAAAAACATCGGTTTTAGCTCAATATTGTTAAGAATTTTAATTGCTTTTTGCTCTGTTGTTCTTTTAAATGTTCTTTTTTGGGGGAACTGTAACTTTTTATACCGTGACAATCTTATTCAACGTCCCATTTACAATACTGGATGACCAATCAGTTGGATAATGATTTTCAGTCCAGATCTACTGATTTTCATTAAGAGCTACATCAAAAGATTGCCAGTCGATGGTTTTATTAAAAATACAACTCGCAGTCCCTTGAATCACATTTTTCTTAAGTTGTAACGGTGCAAAGCTACGGAAATTTAAGTTTCAGACAAATAAAAATACATATTCATGTCTTTGTTTTATAATTTATTAACCAATTTTGACCGGATGTAAAGTTCCAAAACGTTTGTTTTATATATCACAATTTTTTTTTAATTTTTCAAATTAGTTTTTTCTGGAACAAACAGTTTTTCTTTCAAACGCAAATGAAAAGTTATGAGAAATATGGCAGTTGGTAGCAAAACCATTGAAACTCTGCAACATCTTTTCCTACCCAAATATTACTCATGTTTTTCCACGCACTTGTCATTTGTCATTTAGAGTACTCTGCGTTATGTCATTTTCAAATCAGTTCAATTTGGTGATTTATTCGGCGAAACAGATGAATTGGGCTTTGAACTGTGTATTTTGTTGTTCCAATATCAAGTCAAATGAATTAAGAGAATATAAAAAAACCTAACCGGAATAAGACAGCTTATCGAGTCAAAAACTTTAGCGTACTCCTAAAAATACATTAGAAATAGGAAATGGGCCTTCCAATAACAGCTTGAAAAATCTACGGCCGTTTTAGAGGCGGCTATTGTAGCGATCGGTTCAAGGCCAATTTAGGATTAACAGGCGAACCGAATAATTTTTGTGGGGAATGTTCCTTCTTTTTCCTTCTTCTTCTAAGCTTTTGTTTTATTTCGTATGGTTGAAATGAAACTGACTACCATTGTAACTGAGATATGCAAATGTAAGTTTACAGGTATTTGAAATTCGATTGAAAAAAGTTTCTTATAGCCGAGTCAGAAGCAGTTCATTTTCAAAAAGCTAGCACATAGTTTGATTTTGTGATTTTGGCTTCAAATAACCCGTAACCAGTTATCAAATAAAAATTGTGCGAGTCTGCTTAAATCATTTCTGCAGAGAAGAACAAGTTATCAATTAAAACTTCATTTGATTTTAAAAAAATGTTTAAAGAATGTTTTCGAACAGTGCGTTCATGGTCAGGTCTAAAATCAAATAAAATCATTTAAAAAGTATACAAAACTGTCTTCGACTGCAATTCTATGAAACTAGTTAAAATAACAACAAATTTTTGCAATTTTTTACCGTTAAAATCATATATACATCAATTTATTTACACTTATTACAATAAAATTACTTCAAGTTTTATTCCGGAGTTTTTAGTTTCCGGGGTGTATCGTTCTCCATTTCTGAAAAGGACCCTTCTACTTTAGTCCCTATCTGTTGTTATTTTTCTATTTTCTATTGTTGGGGTTGACAAAATTTCGAGGGAGCATGTACCAGAACAATTTTTGAATTTCAAAAGTCAATTTTTCTCTATTTGAACTAATATTTTATTGTCAATTCCCGCCCCAGTACTCGTCGCGCTTATTTAATTGCGGTTTTAGCTTTTTGATGTAGATTGCTTCTATTGTCATTGGTTTTTTAACCCAGCTACATGCATATAGGATCTCCCATTTAAAATTATGCGCTGTACCACATCATTCAATGAGGTTTTGTCCCACAGAGGAATCCTTCTTTCGGTGCTCCGAAATTTTAGCGGTAACATATCGGCTTGTTTGGACAACATAGATGGAACTGCATCCATTACATGTAAATTTATATACCACGTGGGATTACAGATTCTCATCAAAAGTTGATTTGAGGGTGGGCAAGTTTGTTCATAGTTTTCTTGTTGCGAAAGGATTTGAATATCACACAATTTTTTCAAACTAATTGCAAAAATTTGAGTGATGTTTCCTCTGTGTTGAAGTAAAAAACATCGGTTTTAGCTCAATGTTGTTAAGAATTTTAATTGCTTTTTGCTTTGTTGTTCTTTTAAATGTTCTTTTTTGGGGGAAATGTAACTTTTTATACCGTGACAATCTTATTCAACGTCCCATTTACAATACTGGATGACCAATCAGTTGGATAATGATTTTTAGTCCCGATCTACTGATTTTCATTAAGAGCTACATCAAAAGATTGCCAGTCGATGGTTTTATCAAAAATACAACTCGCAGTCCCTTGAATCACATTTTTTTTAAGTTGTAACGGTGCAAAGCTATGGAAGTAAAAGATGATGCTGTATTTGATACCATTGACAGCTAATTGTCCTATCTTCGTTTAAGTTTATATTTAGATCTAGGAAAGCCAGGTCCCTTAAACATTCAGTGTCTCAAGAGTGAATTGTAAGTCATTGTTAAGAGAATTTTGCATACTCAATGTAATATAGAGGGTTTCCCTTGAGAGTGCTATGTCATCCATATACCTCTTGAATAATTTCAATTCCTGTGTGTCCTCTGTCGTACCTTTCCCTGCACAATAGGATAAGATCCATACAATTTCCTGCATGTTCATATAACCAGTGTCAGTGATAAATTGGCATTTTGCATGAAACCAGTTTTTGCATGATTCGCACTCGACTCCTTTCCCTCGGAAAGTAACGCGTAGGTTACGAACAATGCACCTTCCCTTCATGTCAGATGTTTTGTTCTGCCTTCCATTGTCTTGTTTCTGCAAGATTTCGTCCAGAAAATTTTGTACACAAATTTGCCAAAATTACCGCCTAGGAAGCACCCATTGCTAAACAGTCAGATTAAAGGTACCACATTTTATTACACTTAAAATGAACATTCGTTACGGCTAGTCTCGAAAGGCTCTTCATAGCTGACCACGAAATCTCAGGCACCTCGTGACGAGTAGTTTTTTAAGCGCAATTTCAATTGCCTCCTCAACGGGTGCATTAGTAGTAGTAGTGGTAGTAGTAGTAGTAGTAGTAGTAGTAGTAGTAGTAGTAGTAGTAGTAGTAGTAGTAGTAGTAGTAGTAGTAGTAGTAGTTGAGACTTCTGAATTATGCCCAAGTATTGTAGTCGAGACCTTAGGGCACAGCCAAGGGTTTTCCCCTTCAGTTCATCAGTTCGTTGCCTTGAAATAAAAATATACAGTTTCAGAGATTTGAAAGAGGATTGCAGCTACCACAGCTGCAAAAAATCCTCCAGCTGCATGTATTCAACTCGTTATACTGTTCGAGGAAGAAGTTTCGGTACAAATAACTCAATTTTGGCTTGTTTAAATCCTCCAAAGATCCCAATTTTCTCGAGAGGATGTTGACTAACTTGGCAGTTCGATGGAAGAAATTTTACTACACTTGTTTCTGTTCACTTTAGGGATTTCGAGTTCATTTCGTGCATCTTGTCTTGTTCTTTTACTCTCTTTGAGATTCATCTCGTTAGTGGTAGTGTTGTCATACTCGTTTTTTAACAGGTCACGCATAAACAAAACATCATGAAGTTCAATGTACATTGATAAGGGTAGTAGACCACATTTAATTAGTCGAGTTTTATAGTCAATATTTACTCGGAGGAACCACTTTGTGGATAGTCCTTGAATTTTTTCCACTTTTCGGAGGCACATAGTGGTCAGATGAGAAACCTGAGAACCATATACTAGAATCGGGACGACGTATCCGGTGTAAGCATTCAACTTAGATTGTAGCGTGACGTTCTTGCTCACAGTTCTTTTGATTGGATACAATGCTCTCGGGACCTTGCTGGTTCTTAAGTCAACGTTGCTCGACCATGTTAAGTCACTGCGCACTAACACACCAAGATCTTTCTGCTCTTTTACGATTGGTAGTTCAACTCCGAATATATCAGTTTTCATGTCCCCTTTGAGCAAAAACAGTGAGCTCTTCTTTGCATTCAGTATCATTCTGTTTTGCAAGCACCAGTTTTGTAGTCCGTCTCGATTTTTCTCAAGGTCGTGTTGGTTTGTAAATACCACCTTAAAGTCATCTGGAAAGCCGTAACACGAATGTGTGACACAATTCGGCAAATCGTTGATAAAAATCAGAAACAAAAGTGGGTCCAACACCGAACCTTGCGGTACACCACTAGATACTGCTTTTAGGGATGACCTAGCTGTGTTAATCTGTACGAATTGTCGCCTGTTTGTGAGATAGGAGTGCAGTAGTTTAAGAAAGTTTCCTCAAACACCAAGACGAGCTAGCTTTTCTTGGAGCCTTTCATGACAGACTTTATCGAAGGCCTTAGAGAAATCAAGATATAGGACTGCCAAATGTTTTTCAGCCTCTAAATCTATCGTTTTGTAATTTTTATCAAGGAATACCAAAAGTTGAAGTACTGTAGATCGATGTTTTCTGAACCCAAATTGACTGGAGTGGAGATTATCTTTTACAAACAGATAGAGTAAGTCAAAGATTAGTTTTTCAAAGACTTTTGAGATAGAACACAGAAGGCTGATGGGACGGTAACATGAGACGTCAGTTTTATTACCATCTTTGAAGACAGGGGTCACCTTGCTAATCTTCCATTCCTCTGGATAGGTGCCTTTGTTGCAACATGTCTGAAAGACAAGCTTCAGAGAGTTTGATAGAGATTTGGCGCAGGTTTTCAGAATCAAGTTCCCGATTGCGTCATGGCCTCTGGCTTTGTTTTCTTTTAAACTGCTCAAAACAATTTCAATTGTGTTCTTCGATATTTTTAGAGTGTTCAGTTCACTCTTCGGGAAGCAGGTTTCGGTCGTGGAATGGCCTTCATTAAACACACTCACAAAGTAATTATTGTAAAGCTCAGACCTACACTGGTCTGTCTCAGCCAAATGATCTCCGCTTATTACTCGAGTCGGGATAAGAGGATTGTTTCTGATACTTGCTAAATACTTTTGTATGTGGCTGAAGCACCTGGTCTGGAAGATCTTTGCTTCAAAGATTTTCAGGTCATTATCTGCTGACTTTTTAATTTCTTTTTCAAACTTTTTGATTTTGAGAAGTTGGCTCAGATTTGGAGTTACAAATTTTCTTCTCAATGGATCGAGCTTCTTTATTTTATGAGATGTCTCTCTTGAGATCCAAGGTTTGATAGAAGCTCTGTGTTTTGTCACACGTGGAACCAATCTCTCAATTTTTTCTTTAATCCAGTTATACCACTGATACAATAGACAGTTTACATTGCTGTAACAGTACGGTGAAAAAGGCGTAGACCAAATATCCTCGTTGAATTTAGCCCAATCAACTTTGTTGAAAGCTGGTAGCATTCCTGAAAGATCTTTTTGCCTTTGTTTATGGGCCTCTAAATTTGTCCCAAAAGCAGAATGGTCCGAGCAGCTTTTATCCCTGATTTGATATGCCTTGGTTAGCCTTCGGTCAACGTAGCTCTTGAGAAAAAGTTCCGGATGGTTGGTCAAGATCACGTCTAAGTTACTATCCAGTGGGTGGAGAAAATTAACAAACCAATTTTCCGATAGTTTGTCCAGCAAAGATTGTTCGTAAGTGTTAGTACTAGTTTGGTTTGCCCAGTCGCAACCCGAAAGGTTCAAATCACCAGCTATGATCGTTCCTTGTGCGCCAATTGTTGTTTCATTTACCCTTAACTCACTTATTAAAACAAAGAGGTCATCAACTTCCCAGCGGTATGGACTGCCGTTGGGAGGGTTGTAGATACAGCAGATTTGCAAAACAGTTCCCGCTAAGTCAATGGACACGCAAATTAAGTCATCGTGAGCGACGTTAATTTTACAACGAGAGTGGTTGAGCTTATGCTTTACAGCGATGAGAACTTCCCCATGTTTTATTTTGGCAACGCTGTGGCGATCAGCCCTGAGCAATTCAAATTCTTTCAGGAAAACAGCTTCATCAGGAACATGTGAGGTGAGCCACGTTTCTGTAAGACATAGAATATCATGATTAGAAGAAATGAGAGCGTTTGAGAGAGAGCCATTCGTCTTTCAATGTCGAGAAAACTTCGAACATTAAACAAAAGTAGAGAAAGTAAACTTTTATCGGGGTTCTCAGAAGCTGACTCTAGTCAGGCATCTGTTTGATAGACGCGCCATTCGTTTTCTACCCTCTCTTGGAGGGTGAGGTTTCGCACTCGTAGTTCCTTTCTGGCTCGCCATGGGTGATGAGTTCTCTTCTTTCTCTCTTTCACGTTCTTTTTTGAGGTCTTCTCTTGACATTTCAGGGCCGATGTAAATCGGACTGTTAACCTCCGTGTAGTTGAGAAGTTTGTAGGCTAATTTCAAGATTTAAGATTTGTCTAGCTCATTATCCACGTCGATTGTGATGGTTCTTGCAGGCGTACTTTCCGGGGTTGAATTTATTTGGCTGTCTTTTGGGTTGGCACTCTTTCCTGCCGCTGTTTCTTTTCTATGTCCCACTCTCAGAAGCTTTGTAATCCTTCCTTTCACCTGCAAATGATCAAGGATTGGTTGAACAGCTTGCCAATCCTGCGATATTTGGTCCGCTGCCGTGCCTTGAGGTTCTGGGACACCCTTGATACGTATGCCCAGACTTTTCTTTTCAGATGTAACGATACGCTTTCCCGGATTGTTCTGGCCGGTGGCCGCTGCATAAGTCTTTGGCTCTTTCAGCTTCTTGACTTCTTGTTGCATTTCCTCAATTGCCTCAAACGATTTTGAGAGCTGTGAGGTGAACTAATCAAGTTTTTCGCTAATGTTTTGTATTTCCTTGCTGGTTTCTTTTTCATTCATTTCAGTTTTTCCAATCTTCTCAGCTTGGTTGTCATTGACGCATTCATTGCAGACATGCAGTATGTTTGCGTTGACATTTTCTTCGATCAAATCTATCAAAGCTTTCACAGTTTTTTCATTGAACCCTGTGCAGTCAGTGGTAAGGTGCAGCCTTTTGTTGCAGAAGGTAGAACAGAAGGTGAATTTTCCCTTGAGTTTTTGTCGGCAACCATGACAATTGTCTCTTGTTTCAATTTTTGGGCCCATTTGCAAAGGACAAAAAGTTGTATGGTTGGTTGAACAAACGGTCGCAAACAGTGATTTCAGTCAGTTTATGGAATGTTTCAGAGGAGTACTAGGGGTGTACAAGCTTTTAATATTGAGGTTCTCGTAACTGCTACCGGGTATTGACTTAACGGGCCGAAGTGGCGTACCGTTTTTATGTACTTTAGCAAGTCCACAAAGCCTGGCCGGTTGCGATCCAGTTGTCCTGAGTCTGTGATAAATCTTTTCACTTATCTTTCCCTGCTTCATTAATTGATGCAAACTGCTATTTATCAGTTTCTCCGTTTTTATTGTTAGATAATCACTTTCTCCATTCTCCGTTTTCATTGTTAGATCATCACTTTCTCCATTTACAGCTGTCCCTATACAATAATATAGTGTTCTCGCTCTCTCAAATATGTAATGCTAGAAGTCTCTATCTATCTCTATCTAATTTGTCCCTATCTTTAGGTGCACGGAGGATGTATTTTGTGAGCAAATTCCAACAGCAGAATGCGTGCCATATGAAGTCAGGTTCTCCATCTAATGTCATATGTTTAGTAGGGAGAGCATATTCTTAGTTCTGGATCTCCGTCAATCAAAGGAAGGGCTTTGACTTAATTGGAGATTATATCGTTTCAATACTTCTTAGTTTACCTGTTCTCAAGAGCTCAATATCGCTCAAAAACGTTGTCAGAGATTTTCTCTGTTTGTTACTCCTAACCGCTGAGCTATTAATTTTTTTGTTTACAAACCCTTTAATTGTAAAATTGGGATGAGGCAAGCTTACTTGTACCTGTGTTTAAAAAGATTTTTTGCAATGAGCCCAAAAATTAAACGATTGATTTCAGGCTGAGTTTTTGGATCTTTTCCGTTTGTGCCCCCTCCATCAGTACATTTTGCGCCCCCCATTTACAGAGCACGTGACATTACATAGTAAATAATTACAGATACTAGGCGGAGTGTGAATTATTGTACTTATCTATCAATTAAATTCATCTTTCAATTTTTTTTCTCGAAAATATGCATTAATAATACCCAAAAAGTGGTCCCTGTTGTTTAATTCTACTACTTAACTTCGACTAACTGTCGTTTTTTTAAATCCAAGGAGCCGATTGGGATAGTCATATTGATTGCATAGATTATGCCGTAGATTTTTCAGTGCGTTTATATTTGTTTGCGATTTCTTGATCTACCTGGTTTCAGAAAAATAATTAGGAAATTAGTGCTCTATTAACGATTGCTATTAAGCTACAAGAAGCCAGATGAAGGGATACTTGGGATAGGTTTGGTAGCGCCAAAACGGACAAGGAATTCCAAGAAAGACAAGGTACTTCACAAGCAGTTGGTTGAGCAGAATCGCAGTTTTTTTTCAGGATAACCACAACTTGCGTGAGCGCATTAGGAAAAATAGTTTTGTGTATTTACATTGGAAGAGTTTTACGTCTAAAGGTAATTACCATTTTTGGACTAAACGAACTGCACGCGTCAATCAAAGAATTGTTCAGCGCATTGCTCGAGTCGAATATCGGAAATTTTAAACAGCTACAGGAAAGTGGACACTGATGAACGTACAGGAAATAGGGTAGCACCAAATAAATTTAACAGCCAAGTTGATTCTGAGTATTTAACACTTGTAGTTTGAAAAGCGATTTTCAGCACAGCACGGATGCAAAGATTAGTCTTTGTTCTCCTAGCATAGCAGAACTGGCTTTCAATTGGGTTAATGCTATTTGTCACTGTTACTCTAAAACAATGGGTGAATGAATAATACTATTGTTAGTCTACTAAGTTTTTTTAAGTGTTTTATTGCTCAGTTTCAGCACTGTCGGAGTAGTGTTGGATTGCAACCATGTTTTGCAGTTCCAAGTCTGATTTGCGTACGTTCTGTTCTCGAACAGCCTGAATTTGCTCAAGTTCTCTCTTGCGCTTTTCTTGATCTTCTGGGCGTCGCAACAAACTCATGTCGAAATTGGGGTGCTTTCGTGCATGCTTTGTCAAATGATCGCTCCGTTTGAATTTCATATAGCAGATAGGACATTGAAATCTGTTTTCACCTGTGTGTACTCTGCGATGACGCTTCAGTTCATCTGATCTGACAAATCGTTTTGTGCATCCTTCCCAGTCGCAAGCAAAGGGTCTTTCTCCTGAAAAGATAAGGTAAATTTCTCTAATCAAGAATGAACTTGAAGTGCGAGCAATGATCCTAGGCAAAATTTGATCAAAAGGGTTTATTACAATAATGTTCCCGCATCGTTACTCATGTATACAATCCCTGCTTTACCAGCATTTTAAGTACTGGGCCAGTGTAAGGCAGTTTATAGACTTTTGAAACTGTACCATGCTTGGCGTATGTCAAAACTACCAAACCTATATTTCTTTTTAATTAAAGTTTAAGTCTGTACTAATTAAAAAGTCAATTGACAGTTAATCTACAGCAACTGTAGTTTTAAGAAATGATGAATTTTGAGTGGGCTTTTACCTGTGTGGATGCGCATATGAGACTTCAAGTGAGCAGCCTTTGCGTAAGCCTTGTCACAGTTCTCATGAGTACATCTGAATGTCTTCTCCTTCGGTATATTCTGAGATCTGTGCCTGATAAAACACGTTAGTTCCTTTTTCACCACAGCGTCACTGGGAGAAGATCCAGCTGATGACAAGGTAGTGACGTCATTGTCCTCTGTGTATCCAACTGGCGAAACTAAGAGACTAGGAGAAGATGATGACAGACTATTGTGCGACATTGGACTGTAGACTCCAACACAATGCTCGTTTGATGTCCTAATCGGCGTAATGACCGGGCGACAACAGGACGGCATGTGTGATTGAACTTCTGAATCCAAATTGCTCAAAGATTCTGTCAATGAATTTTTTTGATACCTCACTGCGGCTTGGTGCATTGCAGCGGTTGAGATCTCAGACTCCGAGGTGCTCTCGGCTACCTGTGGATTGCCAATGTTCCAAGGGTTCCCAGTCTCCTCTTGTTTGATAGAAAGCAATGTTGAGTCCAATTTTGTCATTGCGGCGTCAGTTTGTTTTTCCTCGAGCACATTTTGCTGATTGCTTGATGATGATGCTGTGAAATGGTGCACCATGGCGTTTCTGGACTCATGTAATGAATCGGTTTTTGAGTTTAGGTCTCTTTCAATGACAGCATTGTTATTGTTGTCTTTCCTCTGGGTAGGCTCGGTTTGACATGTGAAGTTTCGAGGTAGCTTTCGTTTTTTGAATGGCAGCGCACAGCCAACGAGCTCGCTCTTCCGCTTCTTGTCGATCGACTCCCGCTCATCAGAATTCGAACAAGTGTCCATATCATTTGAAAGTGACCCACTCACTATATCCAGAACTGATGTTGGACTCTCTGTTCCACTGCTCGTAGGAGTTGACGTATCGTGATCTGAATAGTCATGGCAAAACTCCTGCCTTTGTTGGAACTTGTCAGGCGTTGATGATGCAGATTTGTGTATAGCAAGCAGATCGGAACCTCCGACGTTTGAGAATTGATGAAATCGGTTCAAATCTTGCGTTTGAACTTGGAGTGGACTTCCAAATTGTCGCCTCAAAATGGCATGGTTTTGACTGCGACCACTCTCGTCATTTTCGAGGTACTGAATTGTATCTTCGGCAATTCTGAAGTCTTGCTGAAGCATCACCTTGGACTCTGCCAGGGTTTCCTGGATTGCTGGAAACTGTGCAGCTACAATGTGTTGCGATGTGGTGGTGTCTTGATTCATCGAAGGCAGAAGTGGCCGCAGAACTCTGTTATTGTAATCAGCTTGCTGCTGTGCCATTTTCGCTTCCTCGGCTGAGATCACCTTAGGTGGTATCGCTGCAAGGTGGCTTGTCTTATACTGAAGTAACTGCTGTGACATTTGCAGCTGTTCCTGTTGTGTTTTCTGCTCGTGAATTTGAGGCAAGTAAGCTAGTATGTAAGCCACGTCTATGGTCTGATCAACCGGTGATAATAATTTCGGCGTGTAACAAACTTGCGAAGCCGGAGCTAATGTCAGACTTGGAATTTGCATAACTGGAATCAGATGAACTGCTTGCTCTGAAAGTTTCTGGAAGCGATTTTCAATTTGCAAGTTTAGTGAAGGCTGCAAAGCAAAATCGGAAATTATGCACTTATCAGAGCTGTTTTTACCCATTTTGCGAATTTGCTGCAGCGTTTCACGTTTGTGCACCAAGTTGGTATGTTAACAGCAAGGTATAAAGTTTACGATGTTGTTTTTGCTGCGCTTTTTTCTCGCTCAGCACGCCGCTTGATAAACGGCAAAATGAATTTTCAGTAAGTTATTTGTTGGCGAGCTGAAAATAAGTATAAATAAACGTAAATAACAAATACTGCGCTGCTATTCGCTTGACGAAGGCGATTTTTTCGTTCGTTAAGTTTGGTTTAATCTATAAGGTGTATAAATGCTGTGTTTGTATTTTGTGGTGAAACTAGCTCGTTTATACCTCCACTAAAGCGTAGGTTGGTAGCTTGTCAGTATGAAAAATTATTTTTCAGTTTGGTATTTATAAAGGTCGTGGGCGTTTTTGAGCTGTAAGGTTGAACAAAATACCCTTTCCTGTTTATGCACGTGGTTGTGGCGTTGATGGTGGTTTCAACGTGACAAAGAAATGGTCAGACAAGTAAATTTGTAAACTAAGAAAATGATGATAGTTTCTCAACTGCGGAAATGCGCCGAGTGGAATAATGTTTATCTTACGTCTCACCTTCAAAATACCCTTCTTATATAACGTACAATATGTCTGCTAACTAATTTAGTAACTAGAGTAACAGGAAATAATCAGCACTGATGAATATCTTGGTAACAATTTCACCTTTGATTTTTTGAAGGACGTTTTTGCAGGATGAAAATGAGTTGAAGTTTCTCTGAACTAATAAATTTCACCTCGTAACGAGATCCCGATTGAAAAAGTTATGTGGTAATTGTAAAGTAACCGATTTGAAATTTTATCCGAAGTAACAAACCGAAGCGTAGGCTTGGATTTTAGGGAAATGGAATTTGCAAAGTGGTGTAAAAGGTCGACTGGCTCGTTTTGTGGAAGTGAAGAAATGGTATGTGTTGTAGCTTAGCTGAAAATAGAAATAGGCTGAAGTCGACTTGTGGGAAGCAGTGTCCAATTATGACGTAAACGAGAGGGGAATGTAAATTAAGCAATAGCCGAGAAGAGACGGCTTCAACTGTTTAGTAGTATAAGATATTTTTGGACGCTAGCTCTCGGATTAAAGGAATTCAACTAAGTGAATTCGACACAATTGTCGATTTAATCCAAAATAGGAAAGGAAAGAAAATTGTTGCCTAACTTTGCGCCAAGTTTCGCCGAGGGAAATGTAAAAGCAAGTTAAGCGGGTTAAATTTCACCTATTTTGGGTAACAAATTGAAAGAATTAAACCCAAACTGCGAAGATTTTCAAAGGAGTATGTTAAGAATATCTGATCTGTTGTCTTATTCAGCAGCTTCGAAAGAGGGTTTTATTTTTGTGTATATAATTAGAACCATTTTGGGCAAATTTTGCTAGTGATGAAAATGTTGGTTTCTTTTGTCGAAACAAGCTGATTTCAAAATATTTTATCCGATGATTAAATGCTGCTGACCTTGTGACGCAAAATTGCGGACATCATACGACAGCTTTATTTGGTTTCGTTTCAAAACGAACTGCAAAATTTTGGGTTCGAAAGTACAGTACAACGTTTCTGGAGAATTGTAATTCTCTTTAAGGCCCAAACAAATTTCGGCCCCTTTCTACTGTAATGTGAGTGATGTGGTTTGGTAATGATTGAAGTTTTGCGGTTTGGTAGAGATGTAGAATCATTCTCTTCTCGCTTACATCACTTTGTCATACTATAAATAGATCAACTTACGATTATAGATCCAGCTCATATTACTATAGCTCGCATTGCCACGTTTAGCTCAATTATATGTCTGTGTTTTGATGTCTGTTTCGTCAAAATAGAATCATGATCATTTTCGCCTACCAATCAAAATTCGGTTCAACTCAATCTTTATTGTCTGCGGTCATATATTAATTCTTCGGTTAAACAGGAGGTGTTTTTCTCGCGGTTACAGCTCTTGTTTATGGTTGTCCAGGTATTATTTGGTACAAACTTTTGCAGACACAATCAATTTTTATGATTAAAGTGCAATGATATTATGAACCGCAGTGTCGACGAGTGTTGACCGATTACAGTCGCGGCTAGTTTCGGCAGCCAATCAGAATGCACCGTTTGGAGTCGGATAATAGATGACGCGGCCTAGCTGCAGAGGATTAAATTAGAAGTTGAATCATCATACCATTGTTAAAGTTGATTTTTAGCAGTTGGTGTAATTCAAACTACATATCTTACATTCCCTGTAGGTGTTTTGTATATATTGCTATTTTGGATCAATTTTTTACAGCATAATTCGTACAAAAATGGTAGTACAAAAATGGATTTTAAAATGATCGTCATGATATTCTGCTCCTTTTTATTCGGTTACAAATGTATTGTATAAGTAACTAATTCACCATATTTTTTGCAGTCTTATATGCTATATTACATCACTTTTGAATGGTAATGTACGAGTATGCTAGTTGTCTGTAAAAAAGACAGTCACCGTTTGTTTCATACTTAAAATGGTCTAAAAAGACCGCGTTCGGATTTGTTTCCCTCGCCAACGCTTTTTACTATAGTAACAAACTATTTATTTTTACATTCCGAGCAATATTTTTTGCAACTACAAGATAAGGATCTTACGGAAATAATAGTGATCTCATTCTTAGTAAAGCTAGCTATGTGCAAACACGATTCATTACAAGACGGTGAATAATTTCCACGACTTGTAAATTGATGCTCCAATCCGTGTTTCATTATTTGCAGGATTCCCTTTCCCGGAAAAGTATGGAAAAGGTCAATATGGTCTTTTTTAAATTGTATGGGAACTAAAAGTTTGCATAAGTATGACTAATATTTTGGCAAGTCTTTTGAACATGATGTTTGAAGACAAAATTGCGTCTGACTTTTTATTTGATATTCTTTTTTTCATCCTACGATAAATAACTGCGCGAATGTAAAGGTAATAAACGCGGAGTTTTATGGTTATGATATTTTATGACGACATAAAAAGAAACGCCTCTTTGCTTTAATTTGATAAACAGCACAGTAAAGACATCAGTGCTTAGAAGTTAAACACCTAATTGTTACGTCACAATTACAGGTAGAGTTACGCAACCTGGATGCAATACACTGATAATTGTCTACGTCATATGATTAGAAAATCGCGCACCTTCTTTGCGTAAATTATCTGATTGCATCAACGATTTATTTCCTGGCCTCAAATCAAAACTTTTTAGTTACAAATTGTCGATTGAATTTGATAATTAGCTTGCGTCAGTGAACGTAGGAGCCAAGTGATATAGAATTTCCCGGTTTGTTAAACGATGTTAGCGCCTTTTTTATTAAGTGAAACCTTCAGACAAATGAATACCTTTAATTGAAAGGCAATAAATGTATATTATCGAGGCCTATGATAAATGATTGCACGCAATTCGGGCTGATAGCTGTGAAATACCTGAGTATCCTACCCTCCTATTTTTGATAAATATGTTAGTTATGTTTGTTTTTCTTGTTTGTGCGCTTCATCATATACGATTCCAGGAAGGCTATGAAATGACGGTCTTTTCATCATAATTGCCATAGCACAGAAAAAACTTGCTGGCGCCATTTTATATAGATTAATTAGCAATTTCACATACAATATTTCCTCCGGTCCAGCGTCCATTTGGTGAATATATGACATTTTACCGATTCTATTTTTAAAACCTTATTGAAGTGAAATTTTCTCTGCTTTAAATAAAACGAGGTTGAAAGTGTATACGATTGTGTGTGCGTAGACATGTTTGACGATTTCTGATGTTAAGAAAATCCGGAAGCGCTTGAAAATTGAATGGTAAACATGGTGAAATAGGAGCTAATATTAGAATGCCCCTAGAAAACTCGCAATGGCGAGAAGCGTACAGTTTTTTTTTTAAGAAAAGCGATGCTGTAGACATGAAAAGAATGTTAGCCTGAGACTGAAGGCCAAAAAATATATCAGAACATATTCATAGTATGAAATATTGGAGGTGGTTTCAAAAAGCGTAAATTTGAAGAGTTAAAACCCTATTTGTTCCGACCCCACTTGTGGGGGAAGGAACTATATACTCAAATGGGTTTTTTTTTTTTTTGTTCAGTGAATTTTGGCCGATCGATATATTCGTCGTAGAGAAATGTGAGTGGTATCATTAAAAAGCTGGTCCAGCGTAGAATTCAAAAGTAAAAAGATTTTTTTGAATTTCGTTTTTTTCGAGGAGTTATCGAGGATTGAAGTTTTGTGTGAACAATGGGATCTTTAGCATGATTGTTCACTTTTAGTACAATTTTCTTCAAACTAAGATCTTTTTTACGAAAACATTAATTCAAATTTCTATAAAAAGAATAAATTTTGAGTTCGTAAAAGTTGAATGCAAGGCGATAGAAAGACTAGTTCTGGTCTCATAGGGAAGTTCACTATCAAAAAAAAATCGAACTCTAATTGAGAGCCCTTTTTTTAATAAAACTTTTCTCTTTTTTGCTTTTTTAAGTCACCTAGAGACAAGTCACATTTTATATCGACGTTCTATTAATGACAAAACTCCTTTATAGTCGAATGAAGCGCAATGAACAAAAAACGTCGTTTTCAAGGAATTGCTCATGTTTTTTTTTGGCTTCGATTCTGAGTTTTCGTAATTTTGAATGAAATTTTGAATTTCTTTTTGAAGTTTTACTATTTTTTTGGAGTCCTATGGTAGGGATTCATTGACTAACAGTGCAATATGTTCCATAATGAGCATTAAGTGAACATGTCTATTTCATTGAGGGGGCGGCTAATGGCTGTTAAGACTTAAAAAATAATTTTTCGAATTTTTTTTGAATATTAAAGAATCATAATCTTATTATAGTGAATTGTAAGTCAGTCCAGGGGTGAGAGCACCCTCTTCCTTCCTACTGCAACCAAAATTAAACTGGTTAGCGGTTTTATCTTCTATCTATTGGTTATATGACTTCAATGACAAAAAATTTCAATTTTTTAAAATTTTTTTTGGATTTTTACGTATTATTGGTTACTTTTGAAATCTTATCACATTATCCAAATATTGACAGTTCCCATTAGCTTAAAAACGATGTTCTGTGGATGACCAATAAAAATTTTAAACAAAAATTTATGGTTTAAATGGCTTCGACACGTTCTTCTTGCACTTTTCTACTGATTTTTTGGTTTTCTCCTGTTTTTTTTGTTGTTTTAATAGTCATTATACTTACTGTGATCTCATAATGAATACCTATGCATGACAAACATAAATGTACTGCCACCGGGGCATCTTTGAGCGTTTTTATTGACTTCCGTTGAAAGCTATTGAATTTAATGTCTGTTAAAATAAAAATCATTTTTCGAAAATTTTATTTGAACAATAACAATTCCTAAATTTTTCTTGAACTGTTAGTGAGTTTCAGTATTGACTGGACCCACTTGCTTTTTACTGCGACTAAAAATATTCTGTTTACCTGTTTTATCTTCTAGCTATTGGTTATATGACTTCAATGACAAAGATTTCAATTTTTTTAAATTTTTTTTTTGGATTTTTTGAATTATTGGTCACTTTTGAACTCTTTATCACATTATCCAAAGATTATTGTAATCCAATTGGCTTAGAGAGGACGTTCAGTGGATCACAGAGAAAGTTTTCAGAGAATAGCTAATGGTTTAATTGTCTTCGACACTTCTCGCATTTTTCTACTGAATTTTAGTTTTTGCTGTTTTTGTTATTGTTTTCTGTCATAAGACTTATTGTGATGTCTTTTTAACTATCTATGCATGACAGACATCATTTTCCTCCCTATGGGTTATATCTGAGCATCGTCATTGAGCTCCGATGAAAGATTGAGTTTACTGGCTGTTAAGGGTTTAAAAATAATTTTTCGAAACTTTTTTGAAATTCAACCATTCCTAATTTTTTTTCGTGAATACTCTTGGTCATTGTTGGTTCTAACAGAATCCATTTCCGTTCTACTATAGCCAAAATTAATCTGGTTAGTGGTTTTATCTTCTACCTATTAGTTTTAAAACATCAATGCCACGAGAATTCATATTTTTTTTGGGTACTTTATTTTGTTTTTCGATCCTTTTGAAATCTTATCACATCATCTTACTGCTGAGAGTCCCTATTGGTTTAGGGAAGAAGTTCAACGGATCATAAATAAAGTTTTCAGGGAAGAGCTTATGATTTGAGTTGCTTCGACATTTTCTTCAGGCACTTTTCTACTGAATTTGTGGTTTTTGCCTCTCTCTGTTGTTGTTTTCATAGTCATTAACTTGTTGTAAGGTCTTATTGATGAAATACGATTGGCAAAAAAACTTATTGTCCCCTCGAGGCATCATTTATTGTATATACTGGCTTCCGTTGAAGGCTAATGAATTTAATGGCGTTGATAATACGTGTTTTCCCGCAATTTTCGTGCGTCTAATGTATTTGTTTATATTTGTTGATTTTTTGAAATTATATTGATAAAAAAGGTTTTCCCATTGCTCCTGAAAAATTAATTTAAAATTGAAGAGTGTTTAGTGAAAAGTTCATTTTTTTAATGCCTTCGACCCTTTTGTCGCTCAATTTTTTTTCCTGAATTCGCTGTTTTTGTTCTTTAGGTAGCCGTAAATTGCTCACAGATCTCATAGGCTTGTAATTGAGGACTGAATGAATGATGTTGCTCGAAACATTCAGTATATAGCGAATAGGTTCCTTTCGTCAAATTTAACTTCTATTCATCAATCAGATGTCCCATCGAATTTCGTGTATTTCAAGAAATAACATATATATTGATATTATGTGCCACTGTTGTTTCGTTTTTCTGAACGTTTATTGAATGGCCATTTTTTGCGTTTCTTTTTCTCTTCCTTCAGAACAATCGCGTAATAACAGATCCCAATGGTTTTTAAATGTGGCCCAAGTAAACTTATTTAATCTTTCAGTATAAATCCTTCAACTGAAATAGCAGAAATAACAACTGAATTAAAAATACATATTCAGATGATAGGTATTGATTTTAATGGTAGCAAAGGTTTGTGTTTTCGCAAATCGTTTGTAATTTTTTGAGTTTCTCTTTAGTTTGTTTCTATGGCATAGTCTGACCACAGACGGGTGCTTTTGGTTTTGTAATGACTTTTTAGTAATTTATCAAGGATTTTTTTATTAAAAACCAATGTTTTTTAAGATTTTTGAATTTTCTTGGTGCAAAAAATGTTGATTAATTTTTAAGTTTCGCCTCACTGTTCGTTCTTTTTGTCGGCTTGTTACCTAGTCTCGTTAAGAAAACTTTTCATCTGCTGTATAGTTAGTAAAAGGTAAACTTGTGTAGTTAAGGTTTTATCTGACTGCATTTTGACGTTGTTACCAGGTGCTTTTAAATTTAGATATTCATTTTTTGCCGCCAAAATTTTGTTGGTGCTATTTTTTTTCTAGTCTCTTCAATGTCAGGTCACGTTGGTGCTGTAATGAAGCATGGCATTAGTAATTCAATTAGTAGATAGAATGTGTAACGATTGTTTTAAACTCAAACATCTATTTTTGTTATCTCTTGATTTGGTTGACATTTTAGTCAAAAATGTAGATGAGCTCGGGTCGGAACATCATGTGCGAACGCACATTAACGAGCCGCCTTGTTTAACATAAAGTGGAAAGTTCGACTTTTCCGAAAAAGCGTGATGCATGGGGAAAAAACCAGAACAAAAATATGATTTTAGTAGTATAATTATAAGCAGCTGGGCTCTTTCATATTTTTTGATAAGTGTACATTCTCTGATAAGATTAGAAATGTAATTAAGTGAAAATTTCAACCAAAGTTTTGGAGGGAGAGAAAAGGTTTATAGATGGGAGAAGCTAGCAGAGTTTTCGCGAAGTTCCCCCTCTTTAACAAAAAACTTTTTGGTGGCAGAAATTTGAGAGAAAATTTTAAATCAATTCTTTCGATTGATGTGAAAAGTAAGACTTTTAACGTCAGAGACCATTAATTTCAAATTGCAGCCTAAAATCAATCTTAAATTTTTGAATGTTGAATTACAAAAAGAAGCAGATTTTGGGGACATTGAACAAGTTCTTATTTTTAACCTACGTCATTGTTTTATTGTGTTATTACCGATGCCCTTAAGGTGGTAATAAATACAACTAAGGCTAGTTATTCCAAAAGTATATGCGAAACTAGAAATTGAACTAGTTTGGTTTAAAAGGTGTTTGGAAACTTGAACAATGGAAAAAGCTTTTGATGCTTTGATGGAGGTGAGTACTTGTCAAGATCCCTTTTTGTGCTTTAGCAGTCGTCGGAAAACAACACCTACAAAAGCTACCGAATACAGCACAAAGTTAAGGTATTAATTAGTTTTAGAATACATTTAATGTTCCTGCTTTCATAAGCAGTATCTTACACAAACGGCCATTTCTTCTCTGTGTTGGGTATCTTTGATGTATAATCGGGAATCCTGCTAATCTTTGGTGTATACTTTTTATTTGAAAAATTTTAAAATTGAGCTTGACTTACCTGCAATATTGATTTTTTAATTTTTTTTAAAAAAATTTATTCTCTTGGTTATTTTCTGTGACAAGTTGTTCAAAATGATCTAAAAGATCCTTGATTAGTACGTGGCATAGTAGCGGGAACTAAATTCGTGACTAAATGTCAAAAGAACCGAATTTCCATGATAGCCTTGAAATATACTCTTTCCTTGTTTTCAAAATGTTAGTCATAAAACAACAAACTTTTTAATGCAATATACTTTTTTGAAGCGCGGCATTTCCACCTAAAATTGTCGGCTTTATTGTAAGCGGCAAATATTTTGAACATTTAGGTTATAAGTGCAAAAAGAGTGAGTTTTTTCATTTAAAATAAAAAGAACCATTCTGTTGGGATTAGGTATGTCTTCTTGTTGATTTTGTATTGCACACTACTAATAAAAAGTCCTCTATTCAGTTTATGCAATTAATTCAATGATAAAACCAAGATCATGGTATATTCAAAGTTTTTGCATGATCGTTTTTGAAATTATTTCTCGCGCTTGAGCGATTTGACTTTTCGTGTGACCTCGTCTTTGACTGCTTGATTTTTGCGTGATCGAAATTGCTCATATTGATAATCTAAGTAAGAAAGTCTTCATAATTCGAGAAAGTTATCTTTGGTTATTTAAGTTGAAATTAAGTTCCAGTACTTTATTCATTCATCGTTATCAGATTTTTTAATTGCTCTCAAACGAAGATTAGCAATTATAGTCGTTTTTATGCGATTTTTCACTTGACCGATTTTTTGTCTGAACCATTTGACCTTTTGTCCTCAAAAACGAGATAAACAGGTAGCGCCCAGCGGGCATTAAGTGCTCTTAGAGACTTTCAGCTCACTAGTCTCCAAGTATGCGATTCACAGAAACTGTTTTGGAGACTTATACTTATGGTCTGATTGGTGGTCCTTAGAGGTTGACCCCCCTTACGCGCACACACATCAACCCCTCTTTCTTCACCGCAATCCCCATCCCTGCACATCGTTCAGGTAGGAAGGGCCCAGTGCAGCCAAAAACCCCTCCCACCGTTGCCCTCCCACTCCCCCCCCCCCCCCCCCGCTGCGCTCACCTCACGCCCTTCAATTAAGCTAAAGCTAGCCTCTCTAAACCGCGGCTAGCTACTGACGAAGCCAACCCGTCGTTTGAGAGCAATTCGCCCGACGTAAGTTGGCTGGGCTTTAGGTATCATGTAATATTCAAAGTTTTTGCGTGATCGTTTTTAAATTATTTCGCGCTCTTGAACGATTTGATTTTTCGAGTCTCCCCGTCCTTGACTTCTTGATTTTTGCGTGATCGAAATTGCTCATATTGATAATCTAAGTACGAAAGTCTTCATAATTCGAGAAAGACTTATCTATGGTTAATTAAGTTGAAAATAAGATCCAGTACTATTATTCATTAATCGTTATCAGTTTTTTTTTTAATTTTTAAATTTATGAGAAATATATGAGAAACGGCTTTGAAAACAGTTGCGTTCAAATCGACGAGCATTTCCTCCCTTATTAGTAGCATGGCATCGTGAGACAAAATTGGCCTGAAAGAGTGGTGGCTAATTTTTCCGTTGATTAAAAGAACGAGGTTGAACTTTGTCAATTTGAACTTCGTGAAAACATAAGCGCAAAAAAAAAATTCGTCCAGTTTTCCGTTTGGGTTAATTTGGGGGTAACCTTATGGTCAACTCTTTAGAGCGAATGTATTGCTATACATCATGTTCCTTCTAGCAGTTGATTTCAAATATATATATATATATATATATATATATATATGTACACACATGTATATATATATATATATATATATATATATATATATATATAGATATATATACATATATATATATATACATGTATATATATATATATATATTTATATATATATACATATATATTGTTTATATATATATATATTATGCATGTGTGTATATATATATATATAATACTGACAGACAGAACAATGATACAGACTGACAAATGAACAGCTAGAAAGCAGTTGGCTCGCGCAGCAAAATATAATACAGACAGACAAATGAACAGCTAGAAAGCAGTTGGCTCGCACAGCACGCTATCGCTATTGATTTAAACTGAATTTCGCTTGACAAAAAATGAACTACGAAACGCTTCTAAATTCTCTTGGCGATGATTCTTCCCCTGTTACAACACTACTTCAGCATATTTGCAAAGATCTTAATGACAAAAATACCCAAATAGAATACCTACAAAGTGAAGTACAATACTTAAAACAAAAAGTTAATGAGATTGAACGTTACCAATCCAAAGACTGTATTATTTTTCGGAATTTACCCCTTATATCCAACACAAATGTTACTGATGACGTGATCTACTTTATCAACAATGCACTGGGAGTATCAATGTTCCATCGGGATCTGGTTGCATGTCACGAGCTGGGAGCTGTCAGGAACCCTCGACGACCACCGCCCATTATTGCGAAGTTCAATAATTTTGATTTAAAAAATCGACTTTGGGGCCGAATAAAATTATTAAGAAATTTCCGAAACCCTCATAACCATGAATCTGTATATATGGATGAACGCTTAACCAAAGTTGACAAAGAACTTATGTATGCGAGTGATCTAGGATATGGAGTTTCTACGAACAACTCAAAACCACAGGTTATAATTAAAACAGGTGAAAATAACATCGATTTTCACACTATTGTGAGTAAAAAAGATATTGATGAATTATCAGCAAAAGTTATCCTGCTTCAGAAGTCCAGAAGTGATCAACCAAGTGGAAAATCGGGGACTGAAAGCATCATATCAAATAAAACAGTGGGGACAACATCAAATGTTAATGATGTTCAGTGCTTATTTTTCAGTAACAATCAGGTTACACCCTTCAGGCCGTCCAAACGTGGCTTACCTAAACCCAGTCCCGTGACAGATTCCTCTCTCATAGATCAACTTGAAGGAATGATAAATGATGATCAAAAAATGGTGGACTTCATTAAAGGTCTACTGAGTAACTCTCCACACCGGAAAATTCCATGCGAATCTTCAAATTTAACAGCGGATCAGTTTGATCGGGCGGCGTTGCTGGGCTAGCTTTCACTGAAACTGTACTAACTTAACGCTTCCTGTTATGATTAAAGAACATCAATTGGGAGACATCGAAAAGCAATCAATACTTTTTTTTAAATATACGATCTCTACGTAACCATCATGACCAACTCTGCTGTCTAATCGAAAAATTCAAAACCAAACCAATTGCAATAGGATTATGCGAAACTTGGTTAACAGACAATGATCCTATTGATTCTTATAAAATTGACGGATATTTACCACTTATCACAGAAAATAGAGAAACTAAAAAAGGAGGTGGTCTGGCTTTTTTATACGCGATAATTTTACAGGCGAGCAGTTCACCGTTAAGAAAGAGAAAAAACTTGAAAACTTTTCGATTAAACTTACGAATACCCAAAATAACTTTGAATTGATCTTTCACATCATGTATAGACCACCATCAACGAAAAACTCCGATTTCTTGGTTTTATTTGATGAACTACTTGAACAATTGGAAGTTGGAAATAAAAATATGATTCTATGCGGCGGTTTTAACACAAATATTAGCGGAAACAATAATCAAGTGAAAAAACTATAAAAACTTGCTGGAAAATTCCTCAAGTTAACAATTTAGAATCAACTCGTGTGACAGCCACTACAAGTACCTGCATTGATCATATGATTAGCAATTCTCAATATGAAAATAAAACAATTGAAAGCAACATAAGTGATTATTTTCCAATATTAACTCTCTTAGATGAAAAAGTTTGTCCATCTGTCATGGATGCACAAAATAAGAAAATTACAACATGGGTTCGAAATTATGCCTTTTTAAAAAATTATTTCGTTTTAATAAGATATCTGTTTTTTCTCAATCACATGTTACAAAGAATTGAATTTCACTGGTCAATTGATAAGAAATTACAAACAATAACAAAAAGTTTCCATGTAGCTTTGGATAGATTTGCGCCATACAAAAAGATCAATTTTTCGAAAAAATCTTGGATTAATAAAGAATGTCAAAAACAAAGACAGAAAAAAAACCAACTCTTCAAACAATGGATCAAACGCCCATCCACGGAGAATCGGGATAAATATAAAACACACAGAAACGTCTGTGAAAAGACAATCAGAAATGCAAAAATTGCTTGCTATGATCAAAAAACAACCAATATAGGAAATTCGAAAAGTTTTTTCTCGATACTGAAATCTTTGGTCAAAAACCAGGCAAAACACATACTGTAAACTTACAGCGGATGATTTCAATGATTTTTTCTCAATAATAGGTGAAAAACTGGCGAATAATTTTGGAGAAAATTTACAAATCAAGTCTAATAGATTTGAAAAAACATTTGTTTTTAACCCCGTGACGATTAACGAAACTTCAACTGCAATTAAAAGTTTGAAGAACAGCAAAAGCGTTGGTCATGATGGGATAAGTAACATAACACTGAAAGAAGCACTATCCGTAATAAGTCAACCACTTACGGAAGTTTTCAATCAATGCTACTTTGAAGAACACTATCCAGAGGCTCTTAAAGTTGCACGCGTAATTCCAATTCATAAAAACGGCTCAGTTCATGATCCGGGAAATTATAGACCTATCAGTTTACTCCCCTCTATAGACAAGGTTTTTGAAAAATTTTTGTTCAACCGAATGATGTCTTTCCTGCGCAAAAACAAAATACTTAGTGAAAAACAATACGGATTTCGGCCGAAACATTCAAGTGTTCATGCCTTGATAGATTTTACTGAAAAGTTGCGCAAAAACATGGATAATAAACTAACAAGTCAGGCCTGTTTTATTGATCCTTTGATACTATTCAGCATGAAAGGCTGATATCTAAACTAGAGTTTTGCGGTTTTCGAGGAAAATTTCTGAATCTTATCAAAAGCTATTTAGCAAACAGATATCAGTTCGTTGAACTTGATAGGTGTTGGTCATAGAAAAAGATGATAAAATATGGTGTTCCACAGGGATCCGTTTTGGGACCACTTTTGTTTCTTATCTACATAAATGATTTGCCCGAAAATATCGGTGACGCTGACTCAGTCCTCTATGCAGACGATACTACAATTTTTAGTAGCAAAAAAGATGAATTTCTAGACTCGCTCAAACGAAGTGGAAAATGGTTTCGCGAAAATGCATTAAGCATTAATCCAGAAAAATGCAATTTGGTTTCTTTTGGCAACAATCAACTCTCTACAATTACCTATGCATCACAAAAATTTGAAAACATCTTAGAAACAAAATACTTGGGTTTTATTATTGATAAAAATCTTACCTTTAAAAGTCACATAGAGAAAATCGCGAACAAGTTGCGAAAATTCAATGGCATACTATACAAAACCAGAGACTATTTCAGCAAAAGGCAGCTTTTGAGGTTTTATGATGCATATGCTAAATCAATTATCGAATACGGAATTTTGATTTATGGCAGTGCCTCGAAAAGTGACTTAGAAACAATACACATTATACAAAAACGGATTTTAAGAACAATTCTATGGAAAAAGTTTTGTGATTGGACACAAGAGGAAGTTATCAAATACAAAATTTATTCCGTCTACGAGCTCTATGCAGCACATCTTTTAAAGGAAGTTTTTAACCAGATTAGGGATAACTCACCTATGAAACTCTTAGATTTAGATGAAATGCATGGTGTTAAAACAACGAGACGAACAGCTGCCAATATTTTACCAACAATTAGTTTTAAAACTAAAAAACGGAAAAATCACTCACGCGAAAACTTACGATAGGTTACAACTTTTTAATGAGTAATAAGTTAATTCCCCCAAACGTCAAAAAAATAACGCAACCCCAATTTAAAAGTTTTTTCAAGAACTTCACAGATAACTATATCTTCGATAATAGAACTATTTTTGATTTGCTTTACTAAGATGTCACCCAAAATCATTTTAGATTTTCTGAGATATCCGCTTGATGAGTGGAACAACTCTTCGGTGATCCTTCCAGTTGTTAAATCTGAAGTTAATGTAAATTTATAATTTACTGTTACTTTTATACAACAGCTGGTAAATAAATAAATATATATATATATATATATATATATATATATATATATATATGCATATATATATATATATATATATATATATATATATATATATATATATATATATATATATATATATGTATATATACTACGATATTCAATTAATTAATTGAAATGGTCCTGAAAATGTTTTTGATAAATGAAGTTTGTAATCAGTAATAACAGTATTTCAGGCTGATATGGCCTTACAAACTGTTCCTGGGATTATAAGCAGTTGAATTAAACTAGTTAATCTTAGTTGTTAATAGATTTCCTTGAATTAAAATATTTGATAATAGTTGAAATGTGTAACAAAAAAGTTCTAATTAATTTAAAGTTATAATTAATTTATTAAGTTTGTAAAAAAATTATGCCACTAAAAACTTGTTTGTCAGTCTT
The DNA here is from genome assembly GCF_964194025.1 of Convolutriloba macropyga. Taxonomy (NCBI): domain Eukaryota; kingdom Metazoa; phylum Xenacoelomorpha; order Acoela; family Convolutidae; genus Convolutriloba; species Convolutriloba macropyga. The sequence goes on along the minus strand of NC_134474.1, from coordinate 15,507,115 downwards.
GATTTTCGTTATCTGAAACTTTATTCTGTGACTCCAATACAGCAATTTTAAATTCTAAACTATATTCAAGCAGATTAGCGTACACGAATGGTCAGAAGTTCGGAAACCTAATTTAAAAAAATTACCTCAGGTTTTCTTTGGGAACTAGAAGAATTTTTTCGGGAGTGATTCGGTTTTCGAGCATTTCTTCTGTGGTACTACTTTTGAATCTGGCCTCAAAAGATATTCTTGAGCGAAATTGCTCCAGCCTAGTTTATAGATCCTGACTACTAAATATGTTTGGAGGTTCTAAAAATTTATACAAAATTATACGACGCCCAGCGCTTCCTACCTTCATTTTTATTTTCGTTTTTTGAGGTCAAATTTTTATTGTTGGTCACTTGCAACATAACATTCTTAATGCTGTTTGTTTGTCGCTGTCTGTTTGTATTGATTTGGTAAAAGAGATGGCTGAAAACACACATTTAAATTAGGAAAAGGTATATCAAGCTATTTTTACATTGTTACGTCTAAATTGGTTAACAGATTATAGAAATTTTGGTAGAATTTATTAAGGTTTTTTTGCTTGAGTCATTTAAATGAGTATCAAACTAATTCCTTCTAATAGCATTGCTTAGGCTACCCGCTACGGGATTCAATTTTGATATCGAATTTGCATTAAAGAAACTTTTGAATAAAACGCTAAGGTTAATTTTTGATGGAATAGAAATTGACTACGTTCCAGCTTGTTGTTCCGACCCCACTTGGGGGGGGGGGGGGGGGGGGGGTGAGGAACTATATACTCAAATGGTTTTTTTTGTTCAGACAATTTTGGCCGATCGATATATTAATCGTAGAGAAATGTGAGTGGTATCATTAAAGAGCTCGTTCAGCGTAAAATTCGAAATAAAAAAGATTTTTTTTATTTCATTTTTTTCGAGCAGTTATTGAGATTTCAATTTTCATGTGAACACGGGACATTTGGTTCACTTTTGTTCACTTTTAGCTTAATTTTTGTACGAATTAACATTTCTATAAAAATTTAAATTAAAATTACCTTTAGCACTACAAAATGCTTCAATTTGGTGTTCCTAATAGACGAAAGGCTATTAAAAAGACTAGTTCTGGTCTTATGGGGAAGTTTACTATAAAAAAATTGAATTCTATTTGAGAGCTGTTTTTCGGACAACTTTTTACATTTTTTGATTTTTAAGTCACTAAGAGAATATTCATCTTTCATATTAAGGTTCCGTTAACGACAAACCTTTACAGTACAATGATGCCCAATGAACAGAAAAGTAGCTTTCAAGGAATCGATCATAGTTTTTTTGGCTTTGACTCTGAATGTTTGTAATTTTTAGTGAAATTTTGATTCTCTTAGCTTTTACTAAATTTTTGAAGTACTACTTCCAATAGTCTTCCTAATGATCATTAAATGAACCTATCTAGTGCTTTGAGTGAACAGCTAATGGCTGTTAAGACTTGAGATAATTTTTCGAAAAATAAATTTTTTGAACGTTTATCGATCTTAAACTTGTTTTTTCGTTCTCTAAGTCAGTCTCAAAAATTACAGGACCCCCGTCTTTTAGTTTCCAAGCCACATTTATCTGGTTAGCGGTTTCATCTTCAATTATTGGTTCTATGACTTCGATGCGACGAGTTTTCATATATATTTTTTTATTTTTGATATTCTTTTCATAATTTTGTTTTTCGAATTTTATCATTTTATCCTAATATTGATGGTTCCCATTGGCTCAGAACAGACGTTAAAAGAATCATGGTGAAACTTTTCAGAGAAATGGTTGTGGATTAAATGGCTTTGACACTTTCTTCTTTCGCACTTTTCTGCTGAATTTTTGGTTTTTGCCTGTACTTGTTATTGTTTTCATAGTCATAGGATTTATTCTGATGTCTTATTTATGACTGGTCCACGACAAGTAGCTTTCTTTTCCCACTGAGGCATAACGTAGCGTATTTATTGACTTCCGTTGAGTGCTATTGATTGTAATGTCGTTGATGCTACGGGTTTTCTCAAAGGTTTCGTGGTTTTAAAATATTTGTTCTTGTTTGTTGATTTTGTGAAATCTTATAGATAGAGAAAGAAGAATTCTATTGCTGTTGTAATATTAATTGAAAATAGAATTGTTCTTAGTGAAAAGTTCATTTTTTGATGGCTTCGACATTTTTCTCACGTTTTTTTGAAAGAATTTGCTGTTTTTGCTGTTCTTACTCTTTATGTAGTCGGAAATCGCTGAGAGGTCTCATAAGCTTCTAATTGATGATTGAATGAATGATATTACTCTGTTCAGTCAGTTTATAGCGAATGGTCTTAAATTTTGTGATATTATTTTGTTTACAATTTTTTTTACTGTTTGTAGTTTTTTGTATAGTTTTTGTTGTTCTTATCGTCTACTTGTATGCTTTTCTCATCCTTTAGAGGTCCCATTCCAACTTGTGGCAATTCAAAAATTAAACTCTCTGTTGATATTTATGTCATAACTGATGTTTTGTTTGTTGGACAATATGCGTTTTGTGAGTGATCTATATTCGTTTCTTTTTCTCTTCTTTTACCACATTCGCGGAAAAACAGCCCAATTATTTCGAAATGAGGCCAATTGAACTTATTTAGTCGTTCAGTATAAATCTAGTGCAATTAGTATAGATAAAATTTTAAATTAAAAACTATTCAAATTATAGCTATTGATTTTAATGGCTTCAAAAATTTGTGTTTTCGCAGATTGTTTGTAATTTCTTGAGCTTTTCTGCAACTTTAGTCCTTTTCTATGGCATATTCAAACCAAAGACAGGTCGTGTTTGTTCCGAAATGAGTGTTAGTAAATATATCAAGAAATATTTGGTTACAAGCTTATGATTTTTAAGACGTTTGAAATTATTTAGTTTAAAGAATGTTGATGGATTTTTGAATTTCGCCTGATTAATTTTTAGTTTTGCTTGTTACTCAGTCTTATTAAGGAATAGTCCTATCTATTGTAGAATTAAGATAAAAAGAAAAATGTGCAGTTAAGGTTTTATCTGATTGCATTTTGATGTTGTTTACTAGGTGCTCTTTAATTTAGATAATGAGTTTTTGCGGTTAAATATCTGTTTTTGCTTATTTTGTTTGTATTTTTCTTCTAGTCTTTTCAATGGCAGATCTCGTGAGCGCTGTAATGAGGCATGGTTTTATGTAATTCAATTAGTAGTTTGGGTGTGTAACAATTTTTTTAAACTCAATTGTATATTTTTGATTATCTCCTCATTTGGTTGACAATTGAGTCAAAAATGTAGATGAGCTCGGGTCGGAACATCATGTGCAAACGCACATAAACGAGCCTCCTTGTTTCGCTTTAAGGAATTAAAAGTGTCTCAGAGTCAGAGGCCAGATTCTCAACTTGGCCTCCAAGGTTTTCAAAAAATTGGCTGGAAATGATGGAGGAAATTTGCAAAAAATGTTTTGTTTAGCTTTTCTATTCGCTTCGAGTTTTGTAAATTATTTGCTTACTGAGTTCTGCTTGATTTTCGGCTTGTTGGTTTTAAATCTTGCTTGTTCTTCACAGGAAATGGTAATAACAATGAGGAAACTGCTTAGAAGAGTTGAAAATCTATTATGCTCTTTTTTGTTCATCCAGCTGCGTTGATTTGTTTAGTTAGACACGATGATAGAACTATGTTTGTCGAAGGTTTTTCAGGTTAAAACATGGATTAGAATTATCTTGACCCTTTTGAAAAATCTTTTGCCAAATTTTCCTTCTAAATTTTTGATTATTATTTTTGCGCTCTAATAATTCACGTAAATCAATGTGGTGATTTTGTGGTTTCATAGAGAAACTTATAGCTTGTCTCCCAGAAAATTAGTCCTAATTTTGGTATCTGATTTGCAACTCGTATAGATGGCTTGGTCTGAGGTTTCAGTTTGTTTTAACTTTAACCTGTTTATTCGATTTGAACTGCTTTATTTTGTTGGAAAATAATCCGGATAGACTAAAAATACGAATGTACACTTACACAATTCAATTGTATTAGCCTTTGATAATTATTCTCAACTTAATTTAGGATAAATTCGATTCGATAAATCTTATTTTTGAATATTCGTGCCTGCTCTGTGGCCTTTCCCTTGTGGTTTTTAAAATGAAATTGCTTGATCTCTTCAAGCAATTAACAGATCACTGGGGGGGGGGGGGGGGGGGGGGATTGAGTGAAGCGAGGGTTCCTGCTGTGGAATGCAGTTAGCTTAAATATTTATCAGTTTGATCCACATTTTCCCAGAAGTTTTGGGGTCTGGTTTTGGTTGGGCTTACTGTATTTTCGGGTAGCCCAAAATAGTGCCTTGTTAATCTCAACTCGATCGCTTTTAGAGTAAATCGTAGGTTGTCTGTCCCTTTTTAGTTCATTGCAGTCCAGACACTGGATAATAGGGCTGGCTTACCAGGTGAACTGGAGATATGTTTAGTCGGAATAGACACTGGTAACCTTATATGGAATTAACCTTATTAGATTGTCAGTGGGTGTATTTGACTGAAATATTGTCGCCGTATTCGTTTCGCTTGTAATGGCCAGGCGCTTCCGAACGAACAGGATATACCAACACAATTTACTAAGCTTCTTATACATTAACTTATGCAATCTTATTTTTTCAGCTCTCGTTCTAGCACCATTATACTATACTTCAATTTTTCCATAATAACCGAACATTATAACAAGGAAAATATTTGTTGTTTGTTAATAAAGCTATATTAAGACTTCCTACGCCTGTTTTGAATACCTTCAGCTGGGAATAGTATGAAATATGAAAACAGTGGAACACTAAAATGATCACGTAGGCAAATACCGATTGGGTAATGTTTGCTTGTATTAGGTTAAGTATATTCACGTGCCTAGACTAAGATTGAGTGGGAAAAAGAATGAGGAACAGTCTGAATAGTTTGTTTTCAACCCCGCTGCTCCCATGCCCTCCTCCCCCGAAAGAACGAAGCACAAGGGTGTTAAATAAACAATTCTTCAGCCTTCGTTGTGTACAGGGAATGAACACGATTGTCGTGCGGCTTTTCTAAGCTATTTTTACAATTCGCTCCTCGCTGCGTATGAATGTCAAACGTACAGGTCCTTGTACGATCTTTCAAACAAAATGTGGGAGTGATTATGACCGAATGAATTAGTGAATGCGACATTTCTTCAACTTTATTGGCCGAATTGAGAGCATGTCTCTGTGTAAAGGACACTTTGTGGTAAAATAAATATTTGTTTGACCCAAAAAGTAATCAAATAGCTGTGTCGTAAATGTCAGCTCGAACCTTATTAGAAGTGGATAATTTGTCATTTGAGTCACGCCCGAATGCGGTGAACTGTTGTAGGTATGCGGTGAATGTCATTCAATTATGAATACGGCAATGTCAAATAGCAAATTCTTTCAAGTCCGTGTGGTGTGGTAACAATAGGTTTAAGGCAGCAATAGTATAGTTTTCTTTGAAATTTAATCTACCGGTCCCTCATCAAAAAAATCTTTCCTTAAACTAGGTGATACATATTTCAATGTTTTGGTACATTTTGATTTGGTAAATGCTATTTTGGTGGGATTTATAAATTAAAATCTGTCACCGCTCTAAAGCAGACATGTAATTTTTCCGGAACAATTCATTTTTTAAGAGGTTTTTTAACTATTTCCACACATTTTTAACTGGTTTTTTTACCAGCTAGAACTTTAATAATCAGTCCTATAGTTCTTTTTTCATAATTTCACCTTTGAGGGTAAAGAACTATATATATGATCAGCTGTACTTTGTGTTGTTCATATATACTGATATATACTTCACATATATAGATATGGTTAGTATGAATAGAAGACCCCGATTTGGGTTTTCCTCTAGAAGCTATTAATGTCAACAATGTGTGGCCAAAAATGAATGGTTTTCAACTAGTATTGTAGGGGAAAAGTTCTATTTTCTTTCGAGTTTTAATAAACTCAGACTAATGTCTGTGACTAATGTCGAAAAAACTGCATTTTTTCGAAATTGGAGGAAATCTTTTAAAACTGATTGAAAGCTACCTTAATAGAAGGAAACAGTGCGTCAAGATAAATAATGCATTGTCCGAAAAATTAGAAATCACTAGCGGTGTTCCACAAGGGTCAATCTTAGGTCCTCTGCTCTTCCTCATCTTCATAAATGACCTTCCATCAGAAACTCCTCTCACTGAAAATTTCGGTTTCGCAGATGACTTCAAACTGATTAGCGTAAACCAGGAAGAATTAAAAAAGAGCGTGGAAGGAATCGAAAACTGGTGCGATCGAAATCACATGACACTAAACGCATCAGAATGTAAACTTCTCTCTCTCAAAAGTGAACAAAAAGCCTCACTAAAAAATCAGGAGCTAGGAGAGGTTCATAGTCAACGGGACCTTGGTTTGATTGTCTCCAAAAATCTTAATTGGAATAGCAACTGTAATTACCGGCTTTCGAAAGCAACAAAAGCATTCTACCAAATAAAACGAAGCATGACCGACAGCGCCTCACTAAAAAATATATTGAATGCCTACACTGGCTATGTCGTGCCAATACTATCATACTGTTCTCAAGCTTGGCTCCCAAATAGACAGCAGATGGAGAAAATTGAAAAACTACAAAAAAGCCACTTCATGGATACTAAGTGGAAGGAACTGCACCTACAAAGAAAAGTTAATAGCACTTAAACTGTTGCCCCTAAGCCTGTGTGTCGAAATGCACGATTTACTACTTTTACTATGGTTACTTGACAATAAATTCGACATCAAAGTAAACTTCGAATATCAAGACTTTTAAAAGACTAGACAAAGCGCCAGAGGTGAATCAAAAATAGCAAAAAATCGTCTCAGGAAGACTGATGAAAACTTCCTTCACAGAGCCAAACTACTTTACAACATCTTTTCCAAAGTTCCTTCTAATTCAACACAACTACCGAGCAAAAAAACTGTGAGTGACATCTACTGGAACTTCTTTCAAACAAAATACGACTTTAACAACAAATGCACGTGGAGAATCTTATGCAAATGTGGGATGTGCAACCCACGATCGAAAATCGAATAGAAATAGGACACGAAAACAAGGGTGCCTTGGAGCACCCCTGAGAAGATCCTAAAGCCTGAACTACTACTACTACTACTATAAGTGTTTCTTGAAGTCTAATAAATTTTTCTAACAACTTTTTTCTTTGACGCCTCAATGTTAAATTGATCTCAAAGAACGTTTGTTTGTATCAATTATTTCGATCCTTGCACTTTTTTATGCGTTTTATTGCTTGATCATTTTTCGTCTGACCAATTTGACTTTTATCGCAGAGATGAAATAAACAGGCAAAGCAGGAGGAAGGTAAGTTGCTGCGCTCTTCTTCGAACTTGTGTAACCTCCAAATGTGCGATTCACTGACATTGCTGAGGAGGCCTCAGAAATTGATGGTGCAGCAGGTCATTTTGTTAGTTTCAGTTCCCTCTGATTTTTTTTACTTCAACACTGTGCCTCTAGTTTACATAAAAGATAGTGAGGATTGAGATTATCTACAGCTCACTTTGTCTAAATTCTTTAATAATGTTCTTATTTTTTTTTGAAATAAACATTTAATTATTAATTAGATATCTATGGATTCAATTCTATTGTGTTTTTTAATTTTTGTTGGGTTTTACGAGTGCAATCTTTTTTATTGGTTTTTGTTTATTGGAATTGCTGTTTAATTGTTCGTGCACGAATTTGAAAACCTTTTTTGTAGTCTTTTTACCCAAAGTTATTGCTTTATTCGTTTGACTTTTTCAAACTAGGCTTAATGGGTTTCGCTCGATCTAAATTGCTCTCATTCACTATTTGAAGCAGGTAAACTCAATTATTGCCCATTTATTACTAAAAGTTAAAGAAAAGGTTCGCTGAAAATGGTTTCATTTTTGACATACATGATGCGGTGGTTTATAATAGGCCCTAAAATCATAATTTGAAGCCCACTAGTGTCCTTTTTACAATCAGGAAGGTCGCCGTTAGCTCTAAACGCTTTGTGAGTGCTTCAGTAACTGTTTTTCTTCTTCAGCTCTGGAATTTTTTGAATAGATCTATAAAAGCAAATGGGTTGGTTTGCAATGTTGCGAAAACTCTCAGAAAGTAGTTGCTAATTAGTTCGTGTTTAGACGTGAAATGGAAACCGAGAAATGGACGCCCTAAGTCATTTGACGCTGAATGCAGTGACGGCAAGCGCAATAAAATGTTTGAAAATGTAACTCAGTTCCTTTATTTCCCAAACCAACATAGTTTTTATTTAGTTCTTTTCACTATAGCTTGATTCTATCGAAAGAAGAGATTTAATGTTTGACATCGTGTCTCTTATATTATTTAAAGTAAGGAGTTTCCCGTTTTTAACCACAACTTCACGTAATTGAGCGAATGTTTCACCATGTATATTGTTTTTTACTGTAATCCATAAAATGGAGCGAATATCAGTGTTTCATAGCCGCCTCAGCTTCTCAGCTGGCTATTATAGTGCTCCCATTTTTCTACAATTCAAAGAATTTGAATTGTATTGGGGCGCTGTCTTAAAGATCTGTTCACACATTTTTATGTTTTTCGAAATCAAATTAGAAAAATGAAATTTGTCACGCCGAAACAGGAAGTGAAGCGAAAAAGCGAGTGGTTTTGCTTCCCTCTAATTTTAAAGTAGAGTGAGAAAACGGTGTTTGAACAAAAATTCGCTTTCTCGCTAGTGGTTTTTTCACATGCGGCAATTTAACTTCAATTTTTACTGTTTTTTTCGATTTTTGGATCGGATTTTTTTGTAAATGGTTTTTGCAATCCATTCATAGTTCACTCTAGGCCTAGTTTTTCTTTTGAACCAAATTTCTCTTTCTCGCTAGTGGATTTTTGTTAACATGCGGCATTTTAACCTTGTTTATCAGTTTTTTAATTTTTTTACCCAATTCACTGATAGTCCGTTCTAGGTCTATTTTTTGTTTAGTCAATGAAAATTCTTTGAATTGTACGTCAGGACTTGTCCTGCTATGTTTTTTTACTTCGTCGGATAAAAATTCTTTGCTTTACTTAATTTTGCCGCCTTTTCCATATTTTGCGTGAAATCTTTTTGACTTCTATAGGCTAATTTCACTCTTCTCTCATTCTGTTAAAATTGTTTTTAACAAAATGAGAGAAGCTATTAATGTCAACAATGTGTGGCCAAAAATGAATGGTTTTCAAATAGTATTGTAGGGGAAAAGTTCTATTTTCTTTCGAGTTTTAATAAACTCACAGACTAATGTCTGTGACTAATGTCGAAAAAACTGCATTTTTTCGAAATTGGAGGAAATCTTTTAAAACTGATTGAAAGCTACCTTAATAGAAGGAAACAGTGCGTCAAGATAAATAATGCATTGTCCGAAAAATTAGAAATCACTAGCGGTGTTCCACAAGGGTCAATCTTAGGTCCTCTGCTCTTCCTCATCTTCATAAATGACCTTCCATCAGAAACTCCTCTCACTGAAAATTTCGGTTTCGCAGATGACTTCAAACTGATTAGCGTAAACCAGGAAGAATTAAAAAAGAGCGTGGAAGGAATCGAAAACTGGTGCGATCGAAATCACATGACACTAAACGCATCAGAATGTAAACTTCTCTCTCTCAAAAGCGAACAAAAAGCCTCACTAAAAAATCAGGAGCTAGGAGAGGTTCATAGCCAACGGGACCTTGGTTTGATTGTCTCCAAAAATCTTAATTGGAATAGCAACTGTAATTACCGGCTTTCGAAAGCAACAAAAGCATTCTACCAAATAAAACGAAGCATGACCGACAGCGCCTCACTAAAAAATATATTGAATGCCTACACTGGCTATGTCGTGCCAATACTATCATACTGTTCTCAAGCTTGGCTCCCAAATAGACAGCAGATGGAGAAAATTGAAAAACTACAAAAAAGAGCCACTTCATGGATACTAAGTGGAAGGAACTTCATATACAAAGAAAAGTTAATAGCACTTAAACTGTTGCCCCTAAGCCTGTATGTCGAAATGCACGATTTACTACTTTTACTATGGTTACTTGACAATAAATTCGACATCAAAGTAAACTTCGAATATCAAGACTTTTAAAAGACTAGACAAAGCGCAAGAGGTGAATTAAAAATAGTAAAGAATCGTCTCAGGAAGACTGATGAAAACTTCCTTCACAGAGCCAAACTACTTTACAACATCTTTTCCAAAGTTCCTTCTAATTCAACACAACTACCGAGCAAAAAAACTGTGAGTGACATCTACTGGAACTTCTTTCAAACAAAATACGACTTTAACAACAAATGCACGTGGAGAATCTTATGCAAATGTGGGATGTGCAACCCACGATCGAAAATCGAATAGAAATAGGACACGAAAACAAGGGTGCCTTGGAGCACCCCTGGGAAGACCCTAAAGCCTGAACTACTACTACTACTACTACTACTACTACTATAAGTGTTTCTTGAAGTCTAATAAATTTTTCTAACAACTTTTTTCTTTGACGCCTCAATGTTAAATTGATCTCAAAGAACGTTTGTTTGTATCAATTATTTCGATCCTTGCACTTTTTTTATGCGTTTTATTGCTTGATCATTTTTCGTCTGACCAATTTGACTTTTATCGCAGAGATGAAATAAACAGGCAAAGCAGGAGGAAGGTAAGTTGCTGCGCTCTTCTTCGAACTTGTGTAACCTCCAAATGTGCGATTCACCGACATTGCTGAGGAGGCCTCAGAAATTGATGGTGCAGCAGGTCATTTTGTTAGTTTCAGTTCCCTCTGATTTTTTTTACTTCAACACTGTGCCTCTAGTTTACATAAAAGATAGTGAGGATTGAGATTATCTACAGCTCACTTTGTCTAAATTCTTTAATAATGTTCTTAATTTTTTTTTTGAAATAAACATTTAATTATTAATTAGATATCTATGGATTCAATTCTATTGTGTGTTTTTTTTTAATTTTTGTTGGGTTTTACGAGTGCAATCTTTTTTATTGGTTTTTGTTTATTGGAATTGCTGTTTGATTGTTCGTGCACGAATTTGAAAACCTTTTTTGTAGTCTTTTTACCCAAAGTTATTGCTTTATTCGTTTGACTTTTTCAAACTTGGCTTAATGGGTTTCGCTCGATCTAAATTGCTCTCATTCACAATTTGAAGCAGGTAAACTCAATTATTGCCCATTTATTACTAAAAGTTAAAGAAAAGGTTCGCTGAAAATGGTTTCATTTTTGACATACATGATGCGGTGGTTTATAATAGGCCCTAAAATCATAATTTGAAGCCCACTAGTGTCCTTTTTACAATCAGGAAGGTCGCCGTTAGCTCTAAACGCTTTGTGAGTGCTTCAGTAACTGTTTTTCTTCTTCAGCTCTGGAATTTTTTGAATAGATCTATAAAAGCAAATGGGTTGGTTTGCAATGTTGCGAAAACTCTCAAAAAATAGTTGCTAATTAGTTCGTGTTTAGACGTGAAATGGAAACCGAGAAATGGACGCCCTAAGTCATTTGACGCTGAATGCAGTGACGGCAAGCGCAATAAAATGTTTGAAAATGTAACTCAGTTCCTTTATTTCCCAAACCAACATAGTTTTCATTTAGTTCTTTTCACTATAGCTTGATTCTATCGAAAGAAGAGATTTAATGTTTGACATCGTGTCTCTTATATTATTTAAAGTAAGGAGTTTCCCGTTTTTAACCACAACTTCACGTAATTGAGCGAATGTTTCACCATGTATATTGTTTTTTACTGTAATCCATAAAATGGAGCGAATATCAGTGTTTCATAGCCGCCTCAGCTTCTCAGCTGGCTATTATAGTGCTCCCATTTTTCTACAATTCAAAGAATTTGAATTGTATTGGGGCGCTGTCTTAAAGATCTGTTCACACATTTTTATGTTTTTCGAAATCAAATTAGAAAAATGAAATTTGTCACGCCGAAACAGGAAGTGAAGCGAAAAAGCGAGTGGTTTTGCTTCCCTCTAATTTTAAAGTAGAGTGAGAAAACGGTGTTTGAACAAAAATTCGCTTTCTCGCTAGTGGTTTTTTCACATGCGGCAATTTAACTTCAATTTTTACTGTTTTTTTCGATTTTTGGATCGGATTTTTTTGTAAATGGTTTTTGCAATCCATTCATAGTTCACTCTAGGCCTAGTTTTTCTTTTGAACCAAATTTCTCTTTCTCGCTAGTGGATTTTTGTTAACATGCGGCATTTTAACCTTGTTTATCAGTTTTTTAATTTTTTTACCCAATTCACTGATAGTCCGTTCTAGGTCTATTTTTTGTTTAGTCAATGAAAATTCTTTGAATTGTACGTCAGGACTTGTCCTGCTATGTTTTTTTACTTCGTCGGATAAAAATTCTTTGCTTTACTTAATTTTGCCGCCTTTTCCATATTTTGCGTGAAATCTTTTTGACTTCTATAGGCTAATTTCACTCTTCTCTCATTCTGTTAAAATTGTTTTTCGACTGCAGTTGCTCAGCAAAGCAATTCAAAATGAACAGAGTCAGTATCAAAAAATAGAAACGAGATAAACCCATAAAGCCCGATTTTAGATGCCCGTTTCTCGAACTTTGTTCTTAGTTACCATCTCTAATGCTTATTGGTATTGATACTAGCCCCTGTGTGGTCGCACTACGAAACAGGAGTCTGTTCAGATCCAAAATGAAATCAAAATAGTTCGAACTTTACAATTGTTTGTACAAAAATTATTTTCACTAGTTTTTTTTCTCTTCTTTCAATTCCAATCTTGGTTATGGGAATCAACGGCGGCTATTTTCCGGCAATCTGTCGGGTATGCTTAAAATATAATATGACTGGTTTGCTACTCTAATTTGGGATAGACAGGAATTTAAAAGTTTTCTGAAATTAGTCTTGGCACGCAAGACAAAGAAACGATAAGCATTAATGTAAAAAAGCGACCACCGAAAATGAAGTTTGATTTTTACTACTGATAGGTACTTACTAGCAAGCGAGACAATTTTTTTGATTATTAGTTTCAACTAGTCTAAGCATTAATATTTGCTGGCTTGCTTTGATCTTTAATATCCTTGTACATGCACGCCAGAAGAATTAGCCATTGCTTTTGCTGGATTATCCTTTCAGTTTAAAAACTGTTGTTTCTAAAACTTTAGAATAGGTAATTTGGTGAAGTACACGTCAGAAATATCAAACTCAACGACTGCTAACGATGCTTGGCGGAAGAAATTTTAAAATTAAAAGTGTTTTCAAAATAATGTTGAATTTTGGAGATTCCAGTAAACTGTGTCTTGATATTGGGATGGTTCCCAAAAAACCTTGAAAGAAGGATTGATAATGGTACTACCGAGAGAAAGGACTCAATATAAAAGATTGAAAAGTTGCGCACCAATTACGAAATTAATAGGAGTGGTTGATAACTCTGTTCTTGTTCAAATAAAACTCTGTACTGGATCGAAAAACTACCAAGAATGCAGTGAGCTTACCGAGAAATTCATCCAATTAAAACAGCCTCACTTTACTTGGAAAAAACTGAAAATCTAATCAAATAACACTCCTGATATTAAAAATAGCTTTAGACCTTAATAAAGCCTTTGATACTCTCAAATACTTCACAGTCTAAGCATAGTAGTGATTTATTGCAGATTAATTATAGTGTTTTGCGCATTTTTGAAAGCTATGTAACAAAAGCATTTAAGTCCAAGTGAAAAAAGTTTGTTTGAGACAGTCGGTCAAGATTTTGGAGTATCGGAAGGCTGGCACTTTTTTAAAGCCTATAACTCAGTCTTCTTTTGCTGAAGTTAATAAATTTGAAGATTGCATACCATTTTATGCTAATTCGATTTTTCTTTGAAATCAAAAATGGCGATATGGGAGCAAAATGGCATGAAATTTTTCAAATTGATAACGAGCATATGAAAGAGCTTCAACTTAAATTGGGAACGGAAAACTGAAGGAAATTTTTATTCCGCCTGAAAATAATAACATTCAAGCTTTTCGTTGCTTGTCTGTGTGACAGAAAGAGATTAAGTGCAGGTGTTCAGTGAAGGTTCTTGGTGTTGTTTCAAACGAGAGCATCTAGCTCATGAAAGACAGATCTGCTAAGTTTTCAAACATTGTTTTTTACTGCAAAAGTTTTACTCCTGGAAACGTTACTTTAATAGGAAGCAACATGAGTAACTTTTGTACAAATTAAGTACAAGTACTCTGGGAGAGTATGTTAATTTTCAGCGTCAACTGTTTAAATTGGAACTGAGAAAAGTCTTCCACTTTTGGAACAACTACCTGAGGTTGTCATCTGCAGAAAAATCTTCATTTTGTCAAGCCTATCAGTTCTTTACGCACTTTTGAGATCAGAATTGTATCAGAATCATTATGATGAATAAGCTCTGCTTCACGAGTTTATTTCTCTCTCTCTCTCTCTCTCTCTCTCTCTCTCTCTATCCCTATCTCTATCTTCCTTTCTTTTTCGGTTTCAATCTATTCTCTGATCTAGCAAGTTTATTTCTCTTGCATATGCATCTCTAGGAAGTTCCTTGATTAGAATAGTTTCTTGCAATTGACTGGGCAGATTAATTCTAGACGATTTTGCATATTTAATGAAGTTTTGTTTAGCTACCACAAATAAGTTCTACTCATTGTTTTGTGGAAGATTAATTGTTTGTTCTGCTAATAGAATTAATTGGTTTTTGGCGACAGTATGGGACTTAAAAGTTCTGCCTAAATGTAATCATTTGAGTCCACATTCATAGTTGAATTTCAGAGCGATAATTGGTATACTTTCTGGGGCGGTAATTTTTGTGCGATAATTGGTGAGCTAAAGATAAGTTTAGAAGTGAGGATGTCCTCGTAAGCTCTTTTCAACTTTCAAAGTATTTGTTTCAAATTTAAGGAAACTCCGTATTCTGGTGAAAAAATTTACAGAGTTACGGCTCATTTGGATGATTCTAAAGCTTTGATGTAATAATGATTTTTACGTCACTTGATTTGAAAGAGGTAAAATTTGTGTTAGGATTTTATTGAACTCCAAGCTGAGTTCGTGCCGAGGACAACAATCAAATGACGAAAGCGAATCTAAAATGCTGAAATGTAGCCAACTTTTGGGATGAAATTATTCTTCCGACCCACTTTATTGGGGGAGGAACTAAATGCTCGCCTGGTTTTTTTCAGTCAATTTTCGCTGATCGATATAGCGAATTGTGAGTTTTTTCAGTCATCGCCCAGAGTTTTGAATGGTATCGTTAGAAAACTTGTCGAGCGTAGTACTTCAAATTAAAAAGATTTTTTTAAATTTCGTTTTTTAATTTTGAGTTATAGACGTTAAAAGTTTTGTGAACGTAAGCCTAAGTTCCGTTATGTTGTTCACATTTTTCGTAATTTTGCTTAATTTCAGATCAATTTTTGCTTAAGATCTGATAGGATTATTTACAATATTCTCACTGGTTTTACATTTAAATTTAACAGAAAGTTGTCGAGGTGTTTGAACCAACTGTTTAGGCTAAAATTTTGGCTAAATTTTTGAAAGGTCAGAATTTTTTCATAAAAATGGCATCAAATGTGCTTGTTTGATAAGACATTAAAACGACACAATCGGTGTTTTCAAATAATGGCTATATTACTTCCGGTTCCTAAGAAAGTATTCTGGAACTAACATTTTAGGGCTCTTTAGCTGGTTTAAATCGATATTTTTTGAAAAATTCTTTAATTATTTTCAATATATTAAAATTTTCGTTTGCCAAAAAAACTATCAAGCTATCAAGCGTTTGATAACAGCTGTGCAGCGATAGCAAAGCCAATTTGGTCTCTTCGTTTATTTTTGCAACGAAGAAGGATTTATTTTATATATCTTTTGGTCCTTATAAAATATTTGCAATTTATGAGCCCACAATAAATAAGCGGTCCTATTTCAATTCAAACAAGGTCCCACAAACAAGTATTGTGCTTACTGAGTAAATCTAATGATTATTATGGCTCCGACTATTTGTTTTTGCAAATCTTTGTTGAATTCTGGACTTTTTCCAAAATTTGATGTTCTTTTTGCAATCTTATGACAGTCGAATTAAGCCAATATCTAACCTGTTATCTATGGAGCAATTAAAGAAAGTATTTAATGCTTTCAGTCGATGCATATTGGTTTTTCGCTGGCATAATTCATTAGATTTCAAAAATTCATCATTTTTTACTTTTCGGTCAAATTAGCTATTTTGTTAACATTGGAACTATTTTGTTTTTATGGACCAGTAGCAATAGCAACATCAGATTTAGTTCAGTTGTATAGACTTTTAGACTCTATAAGAGATTTGGACTGCAACCAGAATAATTTTAGTTCAAAGCCGTTTCATTGATAGGTCAAAAGCTACGTCCATAGGAAGGCCATAAACGCATGATGTTCTCAGCCAAAAATTTATGGATCTTTCGCTTCAACGCCTTTTGCGTAATTTTGATTTCTGCCTGCTTTTGATTTTTTGTCGTTTTGTGGTTTAGTCTCACCAATGAGATGTCCAATTGGCTTCCTAAGCAAAAGCGAGTTATTCTAAGTACTATTTTCACGTGAAAATTTATAGGTTTTATGATGTATGGTTTTAAAAAACTTCTCAATAGATATTTACCATTTATCTTATTTCTGCCAACTTTGTGGCGTTGTTCTAGCAAAGAGAAAGTTCAAATTCGCTTTCGAATGAGATAGGTTGTAGTTTCTTAGATTAATTTTTGTTTTGTCATTCAAATGTTTTTCGGCCTTGATAAAACGAGTTTTCTGAACTTTTTTTTGGACAATTGTCATGTTTGAGGTTTTTGCTGCCTTGTACCATTATTCCATTAATGAAACATTAATGACATGTCACAAATCACATTTATGGCTGTAAAAGAATTTGAAATTGATTATATTTAATATTTTTTGTGAATAGATTTTAGTATTTCAGGCTTTGACACCGTTTCCCCGCAAAAATGAATTGACTTTGTGATTCTTGCCTGTTTTTGTTTGCTTTGTACTGGTACGGTATTCTGGATATTGACAGGTCGTAATAATTTTGTTCGAAGGTAATAACGAAGCCATTGAAAGATTTCAGTTGGTAGCTGATGGTTTTCATGACTTTGAATTAAATTGTTTTCAAAAAAGTATAAACGTTTTTTTAAAGTTGGTCGCCCCTTTTTGTTTTGTTCTGACAAATTCCATAATTTTTCTGATAAAATGCAATTGATTGTTTGCTAAGTATTTTAATGATTTTTTTGGATGTGTCATTAGGTTTTTAAAAAATTAATTAAGGTATTAGTTTTTAATGTTTGTTTTTTTTTTCATGTTAGATACGACCAGAGTGATATGAAGTCAAAATATAAACATTCTCAGGTCATCTTTTACGTACAATTGAATGCCATGGAAATATGATTTTTTCTGCCAGAAGCTGATAGTTTTTTTTTACTTCAATACTGTTTGCGTGAAATTGTTCATCAAATTTTGAGTTCTGTACGTTTTCGTTTTTTGCAGTCTTTTAGTTAGTCTCAGTGCATTGATGACTTGTCCAGTTCGCTTGCTAAGCAGAAAAAAGTTAATCTAATTTTATCTTTAGTTAAAAGATTATCGTTGTTATGACTTGCGGTTTTAAAATCTTGTTTTCGAAAAGTAGTGTTTTTATAGTGTACCACTTCTAATTTTTTTCTGCCACCTTTTGCGTAGTCTTATTAGAATGAAAAATCGAGTTCTCTTTGAAGTGAGTTGGAATGTAGTCTTCTTTAGTCTGTTTTGTCTTTTAGTTAATGTTTTTTTTGGCGTTGATTTTAAGTTTTTTTTATTTTGGATATTTTCCAGTTATTGAGTTTCTTTTACTGCCTTGTCCCTTTATCACACTATTGGCAAATTAGTTATAAATCACATACTACATTTATGGAGTTGAAAGAAAGTGCATAACTTTTCTTGTAAAATGCAAGAAAATTGGTTTTTATCTATTGCTCTTTTGACTTTTTTATTATATTGTGAAATAGGTTGAATTTTGGTCAAAAGTAATGCTTATTGTTTTTGTTTGATGTTGTTGTTTGTCTTGTCTCTTACCCTCTTCCTGGCAGATATCATCCTCTCTTTAATGAGTTATTTTTTGTTAGGTATAGTGGATTGAGAGCTTGAAACGAGTTTTTAAATTGATACATCAATTATTTTTGAACAATATATGATTTTTTTTTGTTTAAACAAGTGAATTGAAAATATAACCCAGGGGTTAAATATTGCAAGTTTAAAATTATATATACAAAATTAGTACAATGTTTAGAACCAAAATTAGTGGTTCCCTTTTTTAGAGGTTAAAATAACTTTTGAAGCCACCAACGTTCCTTTCCAACGGTACAAGTTTGAATTGTTGGAGCAGATGCTGTTTTAACATGCGTTTAACCTTGAGCGTGATCTGATAGTCCGGACTTCACGCGGAAGTTTATTCCATTTTTGGATGCTTCTTTTTTGTAATGATCGACTGCTCGACCTTAGGAGAATTAGCTGTTCAGTTCTGTTTTTTTTCTTACTAAGACATTACCACTCAGAAAAAACTCTCAGTGCCGTCTGATTTCAATAATGAAAAACCATTCTTAAGTTTTGAAACACTCATCTGGCGTAATAAAAGCTCTGCAGGCAAAATATTAGATTTTACTAAGAGATCTGTAGATCTCTCAAACATTTTTCTCATATAGCAAACTTTAATTCCCCAATTGATTTGTCGATTAATTCGCTGCATTGCATAGAAATTCAAGTTCTGAAAAAATAGAGCATTGAATGTTAAATGAGAAAGGACTAGGGATTTGAATAGCATCAATCGTGCTTTCAGAGGTAACTGATAACGTAAAAGGTATATGGATCTAATCGCTCTGGCCATATTTGATAGGACTTTGTTGAGTTGTACATGAAAATTTAATTTAGAATCAATCATTATACCCAAGAATCTGCAGTGACTTTGTGGTTTAATTTCTTGTCACCGAAAAACTATTGGATCAAAATTCTCATTTTCTTTCGAGACGGAAAGAATTTCAGTTTTACCGGTATTCATGGTTAATTTGTTCTGCTTTAGATAATTATCTGTTTTCTCCAGTATTTCAGAAACACATTTTCCCAGTTCGCTGACGTTGTTTCAGCTAAAATGGAAACTTGTGTCATCAGCAAATTGAATTATGTCGAAGTTTCCTTGTACCGTTTCTCGAAAATCATTAATGTAGAGAAGAAAAACTAGTGGCCCTAAAACAGTTCCCTGTGCAACACCATGATTTTTTCCAACCATTCTGAGTAAACATCACTTATCTTAACACACTGCTGTCTGTTTTTAAGAAATGAAGCAAATAAGTCAACTGCACTTTCTGAAAAACCGTAAGCTTCAATCTTTTTGAGAAAAATTTCGTGCGATATTGAATTAAATGCTTTAGCTAGATCAATAAAAACAGCAAATTTTTAAGTTATCATAGTTTTCTTGTAATGCTTTTATTAAGTGTAAAACAGCCTCTTTAGAAGACTTATGTTTTTGAAATCCAAACTGTGTACCGTTCAAAATTTTTTCTTTTTGTATAAATTCGTTGATCTGATTGAGAAGCATACGCTCAAAGAGTTTTGCAAACATTGGAGTAATTGAGATAGGCCTATAGTTCTCACAAATTTTTGCATCCCTTTTTTGTAGACCGGATTAATGAAAGCGTTTTAAATTTTCCTGGAAAATATTTTGACTAATGCATGTGTTAAAAACAAACTGCATATGGGTTCCGATTGGAAACTCTGCTGCCTTGATTGCCCAAGCATTAAAAACGCCTGGACCCGGAGACTTATTGTTGTCGAGTGAATCAATGGCATCATAGAGTTCCTCTAGTGTAACTGTTCTGAAGCAAAACTTTGCCTTAACTTCTATGCGAGAAATATTTGGAGCGCTCACATATTGTCCATTGTATAAGCCTAGTTTTTGAAAACTTCTATTGAGATAATTTGCAATATCAAGTTCATTTTCTACTTCTGTTTCACCATCGACTAGTTTGTCTATAACGAGACACCTCCCTTTCTTTGCCAATTCTTTTTTTGATGAAACTCCAGTGTTCTTTACTTGTTGGTAGTTCTTTGAAAAATTGTTTGCAAAACTCGTTTTGGGCTGTTTTTAAACGTCTATTAACCAAATTTCTGTGATATTTGAAAATGGTATGCCCTTGCTCCGATGGGTTCTTTTTCTAGATATTAAAAAGTCTGTTTTTTTCGTGATTTCTTTTGTTAGCCAAGGTTTTTCAGCAATTTTTCTTTCTGGTTTAAAGCTTTTTATAAGTTGGGCGTGCAACTCTCGAGTAGTACTGAAAACGTTTATGAAAACATTGTACATGCTATTTCCATCTTCACATTGATATAAGTTACTCTAGTCCTGATTTGAAAGATCAAGACTAAATTTATTTGCATTGAACTTTTTGAACATCTCTTCCTTATTTGGTAAGCATTTAAGTCAGAAACGGGGTTGAGCGGGGTCGGAACCTTATGCGCGAATGCACATTACTGAGCCTCCTTGTTTGAGTTTCTAATCAAGCTTTTTTGATACGTGTAACAGTCCTGTTCAACCATCAACTCATATAGTTTATGATGGAAAGAGCTTCGATGAACTCAGGACGGATGTTCAAGTGTATTCTGTGATACCTTTGAGAGTTTTGAGAAGCATTATAGATGTGGTCTGCGACAGCAATTGACATCGAAATTAACAATCCTAATGTTTTCTATTTATTTTGTTTCTTGAAAACTAGGCCTGCGAATTTCAAAATCTAATATAGCTCCATAAAGAGAACGGCTGCGGTGACATGAGTTTTCAAGGCTCGATTCAATGTAACGTATATTATATTCACATTTTTATTATGAGAAAAAAATCTTTTCAAGTTTTTCAAGGTGCAGCCGTCACAACTACTTTCGGTATTAATTTCCGTGTTTATCTTTTTCTGTGAATATTTCTTTCTTTGAACTCGTTACAGCAAAATTAAACAGTTTAGAGCAAATGAGTGAGAAAGCTCAGGATTTGCAGATAATGCTTTTTCCGCCGAAACAGCTGGCCAGGTCGGCAAACGTTTGATTCTAGTGGCTGTTTTTGTTTTTACAATACCACAAAAGCTCTTCTTAAAAAAGCATTACCGTATTGGAAATTTAATGGGAGTGTGGATTTTTTTGTAAATAAAGTTCACGCCCCAATTTTGTGCTATTTTAAGTGGAGTAGCGATTTGAGGTACTGAATCCAACCGAATATACCTGCACGCTTAATTCAGCTGAATAGAATTTTGAAATTACCTACCATTTATGAAGGAAGGGTTTGCGATTGGATTGTAAGTGTGCTTACACTACTTTGTTATTTGAAATACTATATATTTTTTAATAGCCGCACAGCGATAGCTGAGGCTATTATTGGCCTTCTCTTGGTTTTTTTTTTATTTCGTCGTCATGATTTTTGTTACGACCATATGACGTCACAGCCATTTTTTGTTCATTCGTTCATGCAATTTCAACTGAATTGCATGTGTGACGTCATTTTTCGCTCTTAGTGGAGCGAGTTTTTTTGTTCATGCCCGTGATTAAATTTTTGGTCACACTTGACTTACCTCACTCTCAAAAATGACTTCCTCACTTTGAAATTGACTTTTATTTACTTTAATTCAAAGAGATAAGGTCAAATGGGTGTGTATCACTCTAAATGAAGGTTATTTGAGATCAGCTAATAGAGGCAGTCATAACTTATACAGATTTTAAATCAAAATATAACATATCAGCCTTCAATGAAAAGACGAATTTTTTTGGTCTGTCTTTTTTACTGTTTTTTAGAGTGCCGGTCTACGAATCTATTGCGGCTATTTTCTGGCAATCTGCCAGCTATGTTTGTTAAATTTTCACTGATGTAGTTTGCCTAAACTCGGATGATGAGACAAAATTGACTGTTCAAAAATTTACTATAAGAAAACGACTCCAAATTTTAAGCACATCATAGTTTTCTATTACATATGCTGCCTGTTTTAACATAATACTTTCATGTGATGTTTGGATCGTTTCCGTTTGTGCCACCATTACGGTATGAACGCTTAGTTAAAGAACGTGTCGTTACATGGTGAATCTTAATGTGATACTGCACGTGTGAATGTGGGATTTTTTCTTCTATGTATCTTATTGCAGCTTTTTCCCTAGCTGAGTGGAGCTATGATTGGCCTTCTCGTGGTTTTTTCGACGGATTTAGATTGTATTGGGGGCGCTGTCGTAAGATCTCTTCACACTTTATTTTTTTTACTTTTGATGTCTAAGTGAAGTCACGTTTAGAGTATTGATTTTACTCCCATCGATGTAGTCAACAGAGCGAAAGGAGAGTAATTTTAAAATTTGGTTTTCGAAAAGTGCTTTTACAGCAGAGTGGGAATTTGGTGTCTGATCAATTTTTTTGTTTTAGATGACTTTTTCCCACGTGCGACAATGTGACTGTTTTCACTGTTCTTTCTCGTGAATAGTATTCACATGAAACTTGTTCTCGCGTTTTCATTTGTTTGGAGCTTTCAATGGGCAGCTATCAGCTATTTTTTTCATAACATAACATTAGTTGAATTTGATTTTGAGTTTTGCTGTATATATTTGTTTTGTTGTATTATCGCTTATTAGCATTAATATCAGGTCCTCTTGGCTTTATAATGAGGCAATTAACCTTTTTGACACTTTTCATAAAGTTTTAGTGATGTTTTTTACTTTTGCATGTATTTGTTTTCAATTGCTATCAAACGAAGATTGAAGTAATTTTTTTAAACGTGTGTCTTTTGTATACGAAATTTTATATTTGCTTGAAGATTATCGAGCTTTTCTTTCTGAACTTTCTTTCGATTTAACTTCTCGAGTGACTTTTTCACAATTGACTTTTCTGTTATCTAAATTGCTCTTATTCCGAAATAAAGTCTTGCTAAAATAAAAGCGATTGTATGATAGATGTCAAGGCACTGATAACAGATTGGTTAATGCTTCGGTCTAGCACACCGGAGTTTAATGGTTCCTATCCCTCCCCAGTAATTTTGCGCCCTTGAAAATTTGACAATTTGAGTGCAATTTGTCCGACGTTGGTTGGTTTGTTTTCTTTTCGTGGTGAAAGCACTTAGTCTGATCAACATTAGGTCCTATTGGTTTTCTAAGGCATTAGGGAACCGTTTTATTATCAGTTGATTGCTAATTGTTTTTTATGACTTGAGACTTCCTTATAAGTGAGTGTATCGGTTTTGCCCGTAATTGTATCTTTTGATCTCCTCATAGTTGAACTCTTTGATGACAGGCTTTATCTGTTTTCTAACATGGCATCAACGATTATAATTAGGTGTTACAGTTGATATGTAATTATTTTTATTGGGTGCAGTAATGACAGGCTTTTTAATTGGCATGATTTTTGTATTTTAGCTGATAATTAATGGTTTCTGTGGCTCTAACGCTACTGATTTTAATAAAATTCTAGTGAATTTTAAAACTTTGCTTGTATCTATTCTTTTGTTGCTGAGTGTTATAACTAAAAAAGTATCGTCAATTTTCTGGCAAGACATAACTGAGTGTATTTGCAGGTTTCAATTGATGTTTTGATATTAAGTGCTTTTTCTGACTTTGATACTATATTAGCTCTTTTTTGCGGTTTTTTTGTTGTTCTGTCGTGTCACTCGGTATTATGAGAAATCTCGTCTGATGAGGTTTTCCAACTGTACAAAGTTGATTGATTTTAATGATGTTAGTTCAGTGCTAATATTTCCCATTACTGAGTTGAAAAGTTTTGATTTTTCCCTTTGTTGTTAGTTCTGTCTCTGCACTTACTGTTTTTAGTGTCAGGTCTCATTAGACAGGTCTCATTAGATCAGGTACCTGATTTCTAGAGTAGTTTTTCTGATATATTTGAGTTATAATATCAAGGTTTGTATAAAAAAACACTTTGTTTCAAAGTTGGGTATGCTTTCCAAGGGACTCGTAGTGATATAGTGTGATCGGTTTTAGATTTGTCATGCATTTTTTTTCTCATCATTTGCTCTTATTTCGAAATAAAGATTGTTGGTATAATTAAAGCGATTGTGAGCGTGTGATTATCGAAGGCGGTTTAGCTTAGTGGTTAAGATGGAATACTGCTATCCCAGAGGGCTGTGGTTTGAACGCCTGGTGGGTCGGTTTTTTTGACATCCATTTACAATTTCTGACCTGCACCCTCTAAATTAAAGTGCTACCGTTTGAGAGCAAATAATCCGATGTTTTTAATATGTCTGGATTGTTGTTACGACCATATGACGTCACGCTTACCTTAAATGTGCTGTTTGTTCTTTCAATCATGCTGTATTGACCGAATTATGTGTCTTAAGTCTTTTTTACTCTTGCGTGAGCAAGTTTTGTTCATTTGCGCTATAAGTTTTTTGAACGTATGGATTACTCGACTCTCAAAATTGACCTCTGTTCACTCGTCAGCTTTTGTTCATGCAATTTTTTCGCTAAAGTTCATGCTTCGAGATTCATTTCCACCCTTATTGGGGCGAGGTCTTTGTTAATTTGCATGATTACATATAGTTTTGTAAAGTTTGTTAGCCATTAAAAGTTTTTTAAGGCACCTTTACGGTACAAAAGTCTAAATTAATTACAGACAACACAAGAATTTGTAATAAATTTTTCCTTTTGTATTAAAAAAATCTTTTTCAAGATTATTTAGGTCTGATTCTTTTTGTGTTTTTGAGACCACATCTATAAATCTATCGCAGCTATTATCTGGCAATATATCAGCTACGTTTTCTGTTTTAATCTCCTTTGTTTATTTCTGTTTTTCTTTCTTTTGATCTTTTGTCTTTACTTTTTTAAGAGAATAAAATTGAAGAATTTACTACTTCATTGATTTATTAACCCAGAGTTATATTTACCTATTTTCGAATTAGTACATTTTGCGCTGGCATTTGTCCGATTTCGATTTATACACGGTGGTGAATAAATAACTAAAGATCATTTTAGAAAAAAAATCATTTTTTTAAAAAGCAAACATACTCAAGCTAAATTTGTTTATTTTATTGGTAGAAAACTAAGTTATAGAAAACTAAAGAGCGCTTACTATTATATTTTGGAAGTTTTGATCAACAACCGGTTTGGCTTAGTTTATAATGACGATCAACGGTTAACTGGTTAATAGCCGCGAAAGAATGGTAAGGTTATTTTTGCTCTCATAGTTGTCTTTTTTACACGACGAGGAGTTATGGTTTTATACAGATTTGTTTTAATCTGATGCACGTGTCTTCGTGTCTTGAACTTTGACTTCTTTCTTTTCGAGCATTGACTGTTGTTTTCGAATGTTGGGCATTAATTTTAGGAGTATGCACGTGTTTCAATGTTATGTAGTTAGTAACCAATGTTTACATTCAAACTGAGAGAAAGTCATTTGTGAGGTCATTTTTAATCCCACAGCAGTACCTCTTCCCTACCAATACTACCAACCCCCTCCAACCCTCCCGCTATCTGCGTTTCCGATTTCTGAGGGCTATTTTTGTAATTCTCGCGCAAATATTTCAAAGAATACTTAGTAAGTTTATCATTATTTGGCTATGAAAATTTGTAGCAATCTATTATTGTTATTGCTATTGCTAAATGGAAGCATATCTGAAATTGTTGTCAGATGTAGAATTTATCGTGCAAATCAAATTACGAGCGGCTTAATTATAACTACCATTTTTCTTTGTGTTTGTTCTACACAAATCAGACAGTCTGAAATGCATTTTAATGAGGTAAGTTGGTTTATGTTTGTTGAGTTAACGTCAGACTTATTCTGCGCCGAATCGCCATACAGGCCTTAATTGGCAGTGTCTGCTAGCAACTTCGTTAGCAAAGTAATAAATTAAGTTGACTAAAGTGACCGAAAGTTCTGTTTTATTGTTCTGACTTTCGCTCACCTGTTACGTATGTGTGCGTAACTTGCACCAGCTAAGCACTCGCAAAATTGCCATGTGTTTTAATGTGTGCTTAAATTTATATAGTTTGATTACATGTTTTCGGGTGTAAATACGCGTGAAAAGTAAACTTTCGGAGGTGTTCTGGTAATTCAATTCAAATCAAAATTTGAAAATTGGGTAGCTATTTTTTGTGTTAAAGGGGCGTTACCACAACATAACTTACTCAAGAACATTGGATGAGCTAAATTTATTAGTTCATAATGAGTGAATGCCCTGTAAAAGTTGAACGAACTTTTTCGATCTCAAGTTCAAATTTGAGCGCTTATTAAAGATCAGACGGTGTGAAGTCTGATCACATACATATCTATTGTGTTTGAACAGGGGGTCAAACAAAAGTACATGTTGTCTAGCAGGAGTTGGACACCTAATAAGTGTTTATAAATAAATACATACCATTAGTCTGAGCTCTGTTGTGTCTAGTGACTGCCTATAATTGTACTCAAATATCACTACTGTGACCCTGTTAGACCAGCCTTCTTGTCTAATGCTGTGCAATGCAATGCAGTCCCCCTATAGTATGGTGTGATCAAATAATATCAACAGTGACACATGTAAGAGGTGTCTAGCCATATTTATTTACTATAACCATACCAACCAACAGAGTCTGTGTAATTAATCCTGAAGCGAAGCCACTCTGTTCATAGCTCCTCAATGCGCTCCTAGAAGAAAGACTGATCTTTTTACAAGTTCAAAGGATAATGTAGATTTAAAAATTCTGCAAACCTTTAATTGCGCTTTATTTTTTTATTGCGCTTTTTTTCGAGCGCAAACAAACAATTATAAGAAAAATTCAAATAGCTAATTTTCTTTTGCTGCTCTTTTAGAGTTTTATACAGTCATGATTTGTTATACTTCCCTTCAATGAAACTTAATACTATTATGGCTCTTGTGGAAGTTATGATTTAAACTGGAGCGTTGTTAGAATGTTTAAGGGGTTTTTAATTTTGGGCATTTTTGAAAGTGTTGGTATAATAATACCTTCCCAG
Organism: Convolutriloba macropyga; assembly: GCF_964194025.1. Taxonomy (NCBI): domain Eukaryota; kingdom Metazoa; phylum Xenacoelomorpha; order Acoela; family Convolutidae; genus Convolutriloba; species Convolutriloba macropyga. Next base: position 15,480,244 of record NC_134474.1, on the reverse strand, counting down.
AGCCTTCTTACGGTATTTGAAAACTCGATGCTTGAATATTGTTGTAATGTTAAGAACTAAATTCTAATTAGTTCTATGAATTATTGCGAAGAACCAGTTAATAAATTCTTGTTTTCAACATTTTATCGTGCAGAATTTATTTCAAATTGTTTATTTCACCAAATGTTTTCAACAAAGTAATAATTCTCGAGAAACGTAGCGATAAAGGTGTAAAATTGTATGTCTACTGAGCACAGTGCTAGGCGATACGCTGAAAATTGGAACCAAACTGAAACGAGAGAGAGAGTTAGCAAGTTCTCTTCTCATGAACTGCCTTGAATATAATATAGCGAGACGAAGGCTGCAGTCTTTGTTTTACCATGAGAACTAAATATCAAATACGCCTTTAGATGGCTAGACTAAAAGTAAAGTTTATGTCTCAATGTTGTTGAAACTCGTGACTTGACGACCGACATGTGATCAATTAAACGAGACGAATTGAATGTTTAAAAATATGGAGGTCAACTTGCTTGTTCGTTTCGGATCGTGTCAACGAAGGATAGCGTTCACAGCAGACTGTCTGTCGCCACATGTAACGAGAGTTCTTCAAATGCTTTCTAGAGGCGTTTTCTGGGGAAAGATTTTTCATGGAAAGATCATAATAGGGTTTAAAAGCAAAAAGTGTGTCTTTGTAAAACCGTACAAGGCATATGTAAATTGAACTAGTTTATCAGGCAACTATAATTCTCCATTTGAAAATAAGTATTTGTAATCATCAAGATCAAAGGTGGCAGCAGAATCTGCTGTTTGTACGATTGCGCCCGATTTTGTCATGTGAAATGATGTATATATCATGATCTGAGTGTGGTATTCAGTTCAGTTTTCCGTTTTGAACTTTTTTTTGTAATTTGGCTGAATTACAATTTTTTTGCAACATTGCGGCTATTTGCATTTACTGAGATCCTAATTTTGACGCAATGTTTTCCACCTTTGTCGTAGTGGATACTGATAACTGAATTGAGTATTTATTGAATTGAGTATCAGATGAAAAAGGTCATTATATATGGGCGGAGAATATCGAGTAGAAGAGCCCTTATTCACAAAATTTTGTTGTTTTTATTGCTATAGAGCTCAATTGCTTGTAGAAGGTTTGGTATTTTTCTTCTCCATTTTTTTCTATAATCAGTAGTTTTCAACCAAATGCGGTGTCAGATTTTTTCTACACTAAACAAATTATCAGAGAACCAGTTATCTTTCAACTCCAGAGAATTTTTTGTCAATTTTAAAAATAGTTTTGGGTTCTTCTGTTATGAATAGTTACGTTTCTACTGGATTTAAGGTATTTGCTTAGTGTTTGCTGTGATGTCAACCTGTAATGATGATACTGTATTTGAAACTTCCACTCCTTTCATGCGAGGTTTTGAAGAAATGAAACCTGATTTACAGATAGTTGTAAAGCTTTTGCGGCGAGATCGAAACGTTAGTTTTGCTATTGCTTGAGAGGAGTCAATCTTTTTGCAAATGTCAAAGTCTTCAGTTTTTGCCGTTTGGTTTTTCAAGTGCAGTCAGAGTGCTTTTACGATCGGTTTAGAACGCGACTAACTGTCCCAGTAATGAAGTTTTCTTTTTTAATCTTGCATGGACAGAATAAAAACAGAATTGATTAAAGTTGCAGACATGTTTTATTGCAGTTTTTTTCTACTTGATTTATTTCTTTCGCACGAAGTCTTGAGCAATTATCGCAGTTTTGTGTTTAATATGCGATATGTTTGTCTGACAACCTGATTGGCCGTTTTTCCCAGACTACTGAACTTTGAGTAACCTAAATTGCTCATTCAAGCAGCGAAACTAAATTGAATCTTGTTGACTACTTGAAGTCCATCAGAAGATTCGCTGAATTGGTTTCTTTTTATCAATAAATCATTGCAATGGTCAATAAAATAACATAAATTGAAGCACCTATCGAAATTTAATTTTACACCCCGGGATGAGACAGGCTATGAAATCAGACCTGCCTGTTGTTTCAGAGCAATTTGTCTGACCTTAGTGATCATTGATTGATTGCTCGATTATAGCCGTGTCCTTTAATTAAAATATTTGTTTTAGCAGTTTGACTTCCGATTTGATTTTTATTCTAGATAATTCTTATAAGCACAATGCTTTGTTTAAGTTTTTGGCAAGTATTTTAATACTTTTGACCTTTTTTATGCATTTTTGTCAGACGATTCTTTGTCTGACCGGTTCGACTTTTCCGCTAAGAAATGTGATAAATTGGTAAAGACCGAGATCCTTACTAAAATCGCAGTGTGCCATGCTCTGAAGTTGCTGACGAGGCTTAGATTAATGTGTAGAACTGGCTTGAGCTTAATCTAGCTCCTGCCGAAATCAACCACTCTTCAGTCGATGGAGCAGTTATATCTTGATTAGCGCTGGAAGCCTTTTGGCGGATTTACTTAGAGTTATCACATTACGTAGCAAGTGTCGAATTTCTCCAGTGGAGTTACTCTATTTTGTCACTTTGTAATGACCATGTATCAAGATTAGGGTTATAAGCGTGCTTGGGAATTCTTGAATTTTGTTCAAATTTGAATGTTTTTCATTTTCTGCAATTTCGCATCGCGACTCACATGAAAAATTAAGTGGTAATAATAGTAACGAAATTCATTTCTTCATCGCTAATTTCCACTGTTTGATTAACTAGTTTTCATCGTAAAAATTAGTTATGCAAACTGGAAAATTGTGACAAAATATTGTCACTCGTTTCCATAAAACGCCAATTTTGTTGAAATAGCTTTTTGGACATTTACCACGTAATACAGAGCAAATTCAAACAAGTGGGCAAGCAATTTATGAAAAATGAAGCATTTGGAGTTTTAATGCTCTACTTGGAATGATAAAGAAACTCCTGAGAAGTTCTGATTTTTGGGACAAAATTTATCCAGTGTCATTGTATTCATAACTTGAAACTGCAGAACCGTTTTATTGACCCAATCTTCTGATAAATCGATTAGTAAAACCGTTTTTCAGATTGACTTGCAAAATGAGTGCTGTAGTGAAACAACACATAAACCGCAAATTCAGTTTGCACGGGCTGATGCTGCAGGCAGATGCAAGCAAGTATTTGGCAGGTCTATTGACACCACTGAGGGACGATGCGCAGAAGACAGAGTGGCTGAAACGCATTCTGGACTGTGTGCTAAAGAGTACCCTCGAGTCCCCGATTGTGACCCGGGCACAGATTGAGTCGGCTGTGAACGAATGTACTACTGGAGACGACGAGGGAGATGAACAAATGATGTTACAAGTATGTAATTACTTGATGTGAAATTTCTGAGTTCTGAAAAATCTATGTTTGAAAAGAGCTATTAACAGTTAAGTTAAATGCCAAACACGGCTGTGTAGTCTAATGAAATCGATAATCTATCTAGGTATAATGTTCATTCTGTGGGACTGTTATATGCTCGTCATTTTTCCCAAAAATATCAGGAGACACTGCAGAGACCAAAGTACATATTCGAGAATCTGTGACCGTACATGATAACTCATATTTGCCTAGTTAGTATTTTTAGCCAAGTAGGGGTCAAATTCTTTTAAACCTGTAAGCATATTTTCCGTAAACATGTTGCAACCGTATTAATCAATGTTTCAGATAATACAGGCGTTTGAGTTTCCGCGGTTCTATTTCTCGGCTGAGCGGAAGAAATTTGTCAGCGCTGATGAATTGAAACTCGCACCCCCGACGTTATTTGACGCTCCAGAAGAAAAATCACAACTGTTCTGCTATCGATATGACGTCATCAAACAGAGACTATTACGCCACAAATTGTTCACGACTGTGGGGGCATACGGGAGTGGGGAAGCTAAAATGAAATTGCATACTGTTGAATACTTGTTAACATTGAAAAGCACACTTTCAGACGCTATAGCTCTGGGAATGGTTGTTCAGTTGAAAGATGGAAAGTATTTCTTGGAAGATCCCACGGGTGTGGTGCCCATTGACCTCTCAAGTTGCAGGTACCAATCGGGAATTTTCACAGAATCTTGCATAGTGTTAATTGAAGGAACTTTTGTCGAAGGAGTTTTGCGAGTAAAAGCGATCGGTCATCCGCCGATAGAGACGGCAGAAAATTCGAGACTCCAATTTGGCAACATCAACTTTTTCGGCGGCTCCCAGAAGATATGCGCTAAGTCTTCAGCAAAACTGAAACATCTTGAAGAACAGAATCCGAACGCGATGTTCGTGTTTTGTTCAGATATCTGGCTGGATAAGTCTGAAACAATTGAAAAACTGCGACTGATGTTTGTAGGTTTTGAGGATTGTGCTCCTGTTGCGTTTGTGTTTTGCGGAAACTTTCTATCAACATCCTACGGTAAACAGTCCTTTCAAAAATTGACAGAAGCTTTCAAAAAGTTTGCAAACCTATTGAACGATTTCAAGCCTTTACTTAAAGCTTCAAAGCTGATCCTAATTCCCGGACCTTCAGATTTGTGTTCGTCTGTAATTTATCCCAAATCAGCCTTTCCTGGAATTTTGAGGAAGCATTTTGCCAGCATACCCAATGTCATTTTCTCCACAAATCCGACCAGAATTCAGTATTGTACGCAAGAAATTGTAGTCATGCGAGAGGATTTGTTGCATAGGATGTTCAGAACAGCCGTTCATATTCCGCAAGTAGCAGTAAAAGAGATGCCAAGTCATCTCGTCAAATGTTTATTAGCCCAGGCTCATTTGTCTCCTTTACCTTTACACGTTAGCCCAGTCTATTGGGGTTTCGACTACACTATGAGGCTGTACCCGGTGCCCGATTTGCTGGTTTTGGCAGACAAGTTTGAAAGTTACAATCTGAAGAGTAACGGAGTTATTGCTATTAACCCTGGAAGTTTTTCAGCGCACGAAAAATTTGCCTTTAAGGTGTACATCCCGAGTACCAAAGACGTTGAAGAAAGTCGAATTGCAGATTAAGTTTGTGTGTGGAAATTTGTGACGCTTTTATGGTTAGAAATTTGTTTTGTGTTAACCTAATTTTTTTATTGATTTGTGGCTTGTTGATTTGTTTTATTGTATTTATTAATTGGTTGTCGCTAATTTGCTGAGCCTCAATAAGTGGCTCTATAACTGTGGTTTGATCTGATGGTTTCAAATATACACAAAATTGTTCCGGAATAATTTACTTTTTATGCGGACATGTTTTTTTGGCAACATATGTTTTTGGCCGACATGTTTTTTGGCAAACCTTTAGCTGCAAAACGATAGATAGCTTATGTCCGGGAAATTAGTTCGAAGTGTTTTGAGCCTAACACACTATAGCATTTCTTGAGAAATGGACTGTTTTCAGAGATTGTAGGACATAGAATTTTCCACAATACCATATTAGATATCCAATGCTGTAATGCCCAATTGGTCCCCTTTCATCTTAATTAGTTCGAAGAAAAAGCGTCGTTATCATACCAGCCATTTGGGACTATCATATGGAATTTGGATAGATGATTAATTGTAAGTTAAAACTTGATAACTATTGTCTTCTGGTTTTTCTGAGAAACTCTAATAAATCAGTCAGAAAGCGTTACGTGTAGTTCTCTATTTAAAAGAAACAAGTCTCAAATTTTTATTTTTTATTAGCCGCAAAGCAATAGGTGGGGTTAATATTGGCCATCTTAGTTTTTTTACAATTTAAAGAATTTGAATTGTATTGGGGCTTTTGGTCTTTTTCGTAGATCTGTTCACTTTGGTGATTTCCGAAATCAAATTGGTGGTGATTTTGGGCACACTGAAACTTGAAGTGGAGCGAAAAAGCGAGTAATTTTGCTGCGTGAATTCTTTTCGGGCTAATTTTAAAATAGAATTAGAAAATGTGTTTGAACAAAAACATTCGCTGGTTTTTTTCACATGTCAAAATTTGACTTTGATTTTAACTTTTTTTTTTCAATATTTGATGGGATTTTTTTTCTTAATGGTTTTCAAGTCCATTCCTGGTCATTTTTGATCTAGTATTTTCTTTAGTCACTGAAAATCATTTGAATTGTAGATCAGGATTTGTCTAGTCTGTTTTTTCTGGCAATGTCACGATCACGTGAAGTCTGTTTCGTTTCTTTCATGCAATTTTGACTGAACTGCGTGCGTGAAGTATTGTTCACTCTCAGCGGAGCGCGTTTTTGTTCATTCGCGTGATTAAATTTTTGGTCACTTCTGACTTACCTCAAAAAGGACTTTCCTTACTTTCAAAGTGACTTTTCTTCACTTTAATTAAGAGATAATGTCAACGGAGTGTATTTCCAATAAGTTATACAGATTCTCAATCCAAATATAACATCTCAGCAATTAACAAAGAGAACAGAAATGTTTTTTTTGGTCTGGTTTTTTATTATCTAATTGAGACTGCAGATCAACAAAGCTACCGCGGCTATTTTCTGGCGATCTTGTTTTTGTTGTTCTTGCAAAGCTGCGAATTTAAAATGCTGTTTTTTATAGTTTTCTTGGCAAAATTAGATCTTTTGGAAATGGTATTTAGTTGTAAACAATTCCTGCTTTCAAGCTGATAAAGTATACATTGTCGAGTGTTAAAAAACTAACGAAATGATTGAGTTCATCTTTTTCTATCGAATGGTCAAATGCGTTCTTAATCACAAATGAAGCTTACAACATTTTCTATCGTGTTCGTTTTACAATGGAACCTGGAAAGTTCCTACAAGCGTGACATTAGAATATATGGTGCAGGGGGATTAAACTTAAAGTTTTTAAAACCTGAGAACAGAAAGGTGATCTTGCCTAATGAGGAAAATTGGTCAAATTGTTTCTTCCAATAAAAGTCTCCTAGATTTGTTTTTGTTTCTTAGAAAGCTGTTGTTGATTAAGGTTTCCGTAAATCTATTTTTTAATTAATATTCGAGGCTTGAAAATACAGATCTTTTTTTTTGAAGAACGATCGAATGTGTGATGAAGTAGCCAGATATGTTTTTTGTTTCCTCTATGATGTGTTTTGATTATTTGTACAATTAAGAACTTCTGGAAATAAAAAGGAACTTCAAAATTGCAGCTCTAAATATTACATTGACTCAGATTTCGAATGCTTCAGAAGTTTCCAAGTTTTTTTTATCTTGCCTGTTTTTGGCTTTCCTCCTACATCTTGGAAGAGCGCAGTACCACTCGTGCTGTTGCTGATTCAAAGTGAAGAATTGTAGTTCGTCTCAGACAAATTAATTAAAGCATTCATTCTACCTTTTATGAACAGAATCAGTTTCGCCGAAATAACATTAAGTCAATGTTTGGTCGTTAAAATGTGTAGCATTTAGTGGCTTATTGGATTTATAGACCCTAATTTTTCATTCCATTTAAATTTTTTTATTATAAATCATTAAAATTGTTGTATAATCTACCATCTCATTGAATAAGGAGCTATAGAAACTTGACAAGAATAGCCGCTTTTACAGATCTCTTCCTGCTTATAGCGTTCATTGATAATGTTTGTATTCGAGCGCATATTGCAATAATTTCCTGCAAACAGTGGTTTATTAATGCTGTTTTGGATCGTAATTCGGTTCATGATTGTCACGCGGCCAGACTATCATTAATTAAAAATAGTTCTTTCCCTTTTAAAAATATTCATTTGGCCGCTTTGTCTGTCTGGAGTTGTTTTATTGTAATATATCTTGCATGAGTTTATTTGAGTTTATACTTTCCGTTTCCCATAGAAATCGAACGGCTTAGAAACGTCGGTTAGACGGAAAATGAAAATCGGCTTCGATGTTTTAAGCGCCAGATTAAAACTACTGGACGCCACCTCTTAATTTCAATGCAATCGAGATTAAAGTTGCAATCGTTAACTTATCTATCTATATCTGAGATATAGCAAGTTTGATATAATTGGCTTAAAATTGTCGACTTGTCAGGCCAGCTGTGTTGAAAAGATGTCGTCATAGGATAAACAGATTGGTATATCATTCTATTCAACAATTATGGGACATTGCAACAGATTTGTAAACCACTTATCTGCTGTCTCTATTTTTCAGCTTCTAATGGTTTAGAACATCCAATTTGTAGACTAATAACTGATATTTAATCTGGCGACGTTTAAAATTATTTTGAGTCTTAGTTTGTTATGCAAATTTGGAATTTTAGCTAATTGTTTTTGTGCAAGGTTGCGCTTGCGAAAGCATAGCATGACTGTACACTATTTGATAATTTGATAGAACAGTCTGGACAATATGTCGATGTTAAAATTAGAATTTTTGGTGACAGTGCATATTTTTGATGTCTTTTATGCTATAAATTTTCTCGCTAGTTACTGCTGCTAAATGCATTTTCCATTGAGAATTTTCAAAGTTTTATTGCATGTTTGCACATATTGCTACAAGGAAAATAAATCCCTATTTTGTTAAATTATGCAGCGATCAGTTTTCTTTTTGCATAAAATGCAGAGTAAAAGAACATCTTTTTGTGTAAATGCGTGTTACTTCTAGCATATTTTCTATAAAACTTTGTGAGCAATGTAATATTTTGCATACCAATATAACAACAGCAAAACAAAACACGTTACTTTTCTGCTGTGGCGTTTTTTTTAGGTTGGAGGTGGGTCTGTGCCATGAAGGTTGTGTCATTTATTCAATTGCTATAGCTCATCTGTTTTATTTCAAGGTATTTTCAAGTTGATGGGATTTGTGGAGTTGCACTTTTCCAAGAAACACAACATGCTGCTGAGGTCTCATTTCTGACTATCGATGTGATTGATTTTAAAAATCTTCTTATAGCTGCGAAGCTGTAAGCTGAGCGAAGCTATATTGCGGTGCTCTTGGTTTTTTTACGACTCGAAGAGGAGTATTGGTTTTCTTAAGGTTTTTTTTTTACCGGAAGTACTATTCGTTCAGACGATGTTTTGACCTAAAAGCGAAAGCGAGTAAAATTGCAGTGTGAACTAATTTTTTCTGAGCGAGAGAAGTTTTTTGATCATGCGCTGCGTTTAGTGAATGACTTTTTGACATTGAAAAGTAGTTTTTGACTGAATGGCACATATAGATAACCGTTTTTAGCCGTTTTTTCGTCTAAGTGGCCTAGTTTTTTTGCTTGTAATTTGGTTTTTGTAGAAATAATTTTTAATCGATGCTATGTTGAAATGTAAACCCCGGAAATTGATAGCACAATATGTTGCATAGCCTGAAATTGCGTTTCAAATGCGAAATTTTTGGCTTTTTTTGGCTATTAATTTCTTCGCTTTTGGATCTTTTAGCTGTTTTTTGTCAAAAATCAGTTAATATGGCAACTTCCCTTTGATAATTCATATACTCAATGCCTCTTTCTACCTCGATGTAATTTTGTTTCATAAAATTGTACATTTGCTAATCCGATTTTCGTTGTTTTTTTGGCAATTTTTTTCAGTTTTTTGTTTGTATTTTGCTTTTAATTACTATAAATAGTATTTTGGGGAACATGAGGGACTTTAATTTCGTTTCAATAAAAATTCAATCATTTTTTGGTGTTAAGTTTTTGAAAAAACCGATAAATTTTTTTCATAAATGCAGTCTTAAATATTTTTTGACCACTTTTTTGCAAAATGTTTCATTGTTTCGTATGTCTGAATTCTGCTTTTTCTTGTTTTATTCTGTTCAGCAAGATGGATTTTTGTCTCGAATGACTCGTTGTCTTTTCGATGTCTCGAATGCTGATCAATGAAATGTACTCGTTTTTCTTGATTTTTTTAAATTTGATTTTTAACTTTCTAAAATCAGGAATTGGTCTTTTTGTTACGGTGTTCCTAACATTGTGTCCATATCCTTCACATTCTCGGTTGTATCATTCTAGTTTTGTCCTGGCACCGACTTTTGTATTCGTTATATTGATTTTTTCAGTTGTTAAAAAATTGAATGATTTCAGCTTTTTCTTAGATCTTGGTTTCTTCGGTTTGCAATTGATTTATTTCAAAATAAGGCTGTACTGGGAGTTTGCTAGAAAGTCTTTTCCAACATTTCGACTTATTAGTTTTCATTGCAATTTTCTTCCGGGCTTGGTATTGTTTTTAGACGATTGTTTGCCTTTGAATATTATTCTGTTGCTTTTGTTTTTCTATCATTAATTTAATTTTTGAATTAGTATGAAATCATGTTGTCTAGCATATTTACAACAAGGAAGAATCATATATTACTTTTGTCTTAATTGCCGTGATTATAAATCTAATTGTAGTGGTTCTCCCATTCTTAAGTTTGAGCACTCTTTTTTGAATAATTTTGACTTTCCTGTCTTTTTTGAAAAGTTTTTATCTGCCGTTTGCTTTCGCGATCTTTTTGAGATTAGAATCATTAATTATCTGAGGGCAATTGATGGCCCTGTCAGCTTTCTCAGGCTATCAGTTTTTTGACCATCCTAAAAATTTCAGACTTTTTTAACGTTACCAAACGTTTTCAATAATAAAATTTTGCTGCATTTTCTTTCTCTTGGTGACAGTCGGTTAAATTTCACCGATTTTTTGATCAGACCCGTGGAGGTAATGAGTTAATGGTTTAATACAAAAGGTAATGGCTTCAGCTTTTTGTGAAGTTTTGGTGTTTCGAGTCGAGTCGCTTCCGGAATTCTTCCGGCTATGTTTTTTACGACTCGAAGAGGAGTATTGGTTTTCTTAAGGTTTTTTTTTTTTACCGGAAGTACTATTCGTTCAGACGATGTTTTGACCTAAAAGCGAAAGCGAGTAAAATTGCAGTGTGAACTAATTTTTTCTGAGCGAGAGAAGTTTTTTGATCATGCGCTGCGTTTAGTGAATGACTTTTTGACATTGAAAAGTAGTTTTTGACTGAATGGCACATATAGATAACCGTTTTTAGCCGTTTTTTCGTCTAAGTGGCCTAGTTTTTTTGCTTGTAATTTGGTTTTTGTAGAAATAATTTTTAATCGATGCTATGTTGAAATGTAAACCCCGGAAATTGATAGCACAATATGTTGCATAGCCTGAAATTGCGTTTCAAATGCGAAATTTTTGGCTTTTTTTGGCTATTAATTTCTTCGCTTTTGGATCTTTTAGCTGTTTTTTGTCAAAAATCAGTTAATATGGCAACTTCCCTTTGATAATTCATATACTCAATGCCTCTTTCTACCTCGATGTAATTTTGTTTCATAAAATTGTACATTTGCTAATCCGATTTTCGTTGTTTTTTTGGCAATTTTTTTCAGTTTTTTGTTTGTATTTTGCTTTTAATTACTATAAATAGTATTTTGGGGAACATGAGGGACTTTAATTTCGTTTCAATAAAAATTCAATCATTTTTTGGTGTTAAGTTTTTGAAAAAACCGATAAATTTTTTTCATAAATGCAGTCTTAAATATTTTTTGACCACTTTTTTGCAAAATGTTTCATTGTTTCGTATGTCTGAATTCTGCTTTTTCTTGTTTTATTCTGTTCAGCAAGATGGATTTTTGTCTCGAATGACTCGTTGTCTTTTCGATGTCTCGAATGCTGATCAATGAAATGTACTCGTTTTTCTTGATTTTTTTAAATTTGATTTTTAACTTTCTAAAATCAGGAATTGGTCTTTTTGTTACGGTGTTCCTAACATTGTGTCCATATCCTTCACATTCTCGGTTGTATCATTCTAGTTTTGTCCTGGCACCGACTTTTGTATTCGTTATATTGATTTTTTCAGTTGTTAAAAAATTGAATGATTTCAGCTTTTTCTTAGATCTTGGTTTCTTCGGTTTGCAATTGATTTATTTCAAAATAAGGCTGTACTGGGAGTTTGCTAGAAAGTCTTTTCCAACATTTCGACTTATTAGTTTTCATTGCAATTTTCTTCCGGGCTTGGTATTGTTTTTAGACGATTGTTTGCCTTTGAATATTATTCTGTTGCTTTTGTTTTTCTATCATTAATTTAATTTTTGAATTAGTATGAAATCATGTTGTCTAGCATATTTACAACAAGGAAGAATCATATATTACTTTTGTCTTAATTGCCGTGATTATAAATCTAATTGTAGTGGTTCTCCCATTCTTAAGTTTGAGCACTCTTTTTTGAATAATTTTGACTTTCCTGTCTTTTTTGAAAAGTTTTTATCTGCCGTTTGCTTTCGCGATCTTTTTGAGATTAGAATCATTAATTATCTGAGGGCAATTGATGGCCCTGTCAGCTTTCTCAGGCTATCAGTTTTTTGACCATCCTAAAAATTTCAGACTTTTTTAACGTTACCAAACGTTTTCAATAATAAAATTTTGCTGCATTTTCTTTCTCTTGGTGACAGTCGGTTAAATTTCACCGATTTTTTGATCAGACCCGTGGAGGTAATGAGTTAATGGTTTAATACAAAAGGTAATGGCTTCAGCTTTTTGTGAAGTTTTGGTGTTTCGAGTCGAGTCGCTTCCGGAATTCTTCCGGCTATGTTTTTTACGACTCGAAGAGGAGTATTGGTTTTCTTAAGGTTTTTTTTTTTTACCGGAAGTACTATTCGTTCAGACGATGTTTTGACCTAAAAGCGAAAGCGAGTAAAATTGCAGTGTGAACTAATTTTTTCTGAGCGAGAGAAGTTTTTTGATCATGCGCTGCGTTTAGTGAATGACTTTTTGACATTGAAAAGTAGTTTTTGACTGAATGGCACATATAGATAACCGTTTTTAGCCGTTTTTTCGTCTAAGTGGCCTAGTTTTTTTGCTTGTAATTTGGTTTTTGTAGAAATAATTTTTAATCGATGCTATGTTGAAATGTAAACCCCGGAAATTGATAGCACAATATGTTGCATAGCCTGAAATTGCGTTTCAAATGCGAAATTTTTGGCTTTTTTTGGCTATTAATTTCTTCGCTTTTGGATCTTTTAGCTGTTTTTTGTCAAAAATCAGTTAATATGGCAACTTCCCTTTGATAATTCATATACTCAATGCCTCTTTCTACCTCGATGTAATTTTGTTTCATAAAATTGTACATTTGCTAATCCGATTTTCGTTGTTTTTTGGCAATTTTTTTCAGTTTTTTGTTTGTATTTTGCTTTTAATTACTATAAATAGTATTTTGGGGAACATGAGGGACTTTAATTTCGTTTCAATAAAAATTCAATCATTTTTTGGTGTTAAGTTTTTGAAAAAACCGATAAATTTTTTTCATAAATGCAGTCTTAAATATTTTTTGACCACTTTTTTGCAAAATGTTTCATTGTTTCGTATGTCTGAATTCTGCTTTTTCTTGTTTTATTCTGTTCAGCAAGATGGATTTTTGTCTCGAATGACTCGTTGTCTTTTCGATGTCTCGAATGCTGATCAATGAAATGTACTCGTTTTTCTTGATTTTTTTAAATTTGATTTTTAACTTTCTAAAATCAGGAATTGGTCTTTTTGTTACGGTGTTCCTAACATTGTGTCCATATCCTTCACATTCTCGGTTGTATCATTCTAGTTTTGTCCTGGCACCGACTTTTGTATTCGTTATATTGATTTTTTCAGTTGTTAAAAAATTGAATGATTTCAGCTTTTTCTTAGATCTTGGTTTCTTCGGTTTGCAATTGATTTAATTCAAAATAAGGCTGTACTGGGAGTTTGCTAGAAAGTCTTTTCCAACATTTCGACTTATTAGTTTTCATTGCAATTTTCTTCCGGGCTTGGTATTGTTTTTAGACGATTGTTTGCCTTTGAATATTATTCTGTTGCTTTTGTTTTTCTATCATTAATTTAATTTTTGAATTAGTATGAAATTATGTTGTCTAGCATATATACAACAACGAAGAATCATATATTACTTTTGTCTTAATTGCCGTGATTATAAATCTAATTGTAGTGGTTCTCCCATTCTTAAGTTTGAGCACTCTTTTTTGAATAATTTTGACTTTCCTGTCTTTTTTGAAAAGTTTTTATCTGCCGTTTGCTTTCGCGATCTTTTTGAGATTAGAATCATTAATTATCTGAGGGCAATTGATGGCCCTGTCAGTTTTCTCAGGCTATCAGTTTTTTGACCATCCTAAAAATTTCAGACTTTTTTAACGTTACCAAACGTTTTCAATAATAAAATTTTGCTGCATTTTCTTTCTCTTGGTGACAGTCGGTTAAATTTCACCGATTTTTTGATCAGACCCGTGGAGGTAATGAGTTAATGGTTTAATACAAAAGTTAATGGCTTCAGCTTTTTGTGAAGTTTTGGTGTTTCGAGTCGAGTCGCTTCCGGAATTCTTCCGGCTATGTTTTTTACGACTCGAAGAGGAGTATTGGTTTTCTTAAGGTTTTTTTTTTTTTTTTACCGGAAGTACTATTCGTTCAGACGATGTTTTGACCTAAAAGCGAAAGCGAGTAAAATTGCAGTGTGAACTAATTTTTTCTGAGCGAGAGAAGTTTTTTGATCATGCGCTGCGTTTAGTGAATGACTTTTTGACATTGAAAAGTAGTTTTTGACTGAATGGCACATATAGATAACCGTTTTTAGCCGTTTTTTCGTCTAAGTGGCCTAGTTTTTTTGCTTGTAATTTGGTTTTTGTAGAAATAATTTTTAATCGATGCTATGTTGAAATGTAAACCCCGGAAATTGATAGCACAATATGTTGCATAGCCTGAAATTGCGTTTCAAATGCGAAATTTTTGGCTTTTTTGGCTATTAATTTCTTCGCTTTTGGATCTTTTAGCTGTTTTTTGTCAAAAATCAGTTAATATGGCAACTTCCCTTTGATAATTCATATACTCAATGCCTCTTTCTACCTCGATGTAATTTTGTTTCATAAAATTGTACATTTGCTAATCCGATTTTCGTTGTTTTTTGGCAATTTTTTTCAGTTTTTTGTTTGTATTTTGCTTTTAATTACTATAAATAGTATTTTGGGGAACATGAGGGACTTTAATTTCGTTTCAATAAAAATTCAATCATTTTTTGGTGTTAAGTTTTTGAAAAAACCGATAAATTTTTTTCATAAATGCAGTCTTAAATATTTTTTGACCACTTTTTTGCAAAATGTTTCATTGTTTCGTATGTCTGAATTCTGCTTTTTCTTGTTTTATTCTGTTCAGCAAGATGGATTTTTGTCTCGAATGACTCGTTGTCTTTTCGATGTCTCGAATGCTGATCAATGAAATGTACTCGTTTTTCTTGATTTTTTTAAATTTGATTTTTAACTTTCTAAAATCAGGAATTGGTCTTTTTGTTACGGTGTTCCTAACATTGTGTCCATATCCTTCACATTCTCGGTTGTATCATTCTAGTTTTGTCCTGGCACCGACTTTTGTATTCGTTATATTGATTTTTTCAGTTGTTAAAAAATTGAATGATTTCAGCTTTTTCTTAGATCTTGGTTTCTTCGGTTTGCAATTGATTTAATTCAAAATAAGGCTGTACTGGGAGTTTGCTAGAAAGTCTTTTCCAACATTTCGACTTATTAGTTTTCATTGCAATTTTCTTCCGGGCTTGGTATTGTTTTTAGACGATTGTTTGCCTTTGAATATTATTCTGTTGCTTTTGTTTTTCTATCATTAATTTAATTTTTGAATTAGTATGAAATCATGTTGTCTAGCATATATACAACAAGGAAGAATCATATATTACTTTTGTCTTAATTGCCGTGATTATAAATCTAATTGTAGTGGTTCTCCCATTCTTAAGTTTGAGCACTCTTTTTTGAATAATTTTGACTTTCCTGTCTTTTTTGAAAAGTTTTTATCTGCCGTTTGCTTTCGCGATCTTTTTGAGATTAGAATCATTAATTATCTGAGGGCAATTGATGGCCCTGTCAGCTTTCTCAGGCTATCAGTTTTTTGACCATCCTAAAAATTTCAGACTTTTTTAACGTTACCAAACGTTTTCAATAATAAAATTTTGCTGCATTTTCTTTCTCTTGGTGACAGTCGGTTAAATTTCACCGATTTTTTGATCAGACCCGTGGAGGTAATGAGTTAATGGTTTAATACAAAAGGTAGTGGCTTCAGCTTTTTGTGAAGTTTTGGTGTTTCGAGTCGAGTCGCTTCCGGAATTCTTCCGGCTATGTTTTTTGTTTCGTCGTCTGACGCTCTTTTTTCGTTTTACATTTGTTCACACAGCAAAGCTGAAAAAGCCAAATTTTCTGAATGACTTCTTCCTCTCACTAACGGCATTTGCGCGCGTGACGTCATTTCTCACTCACTTTAGCAAAAGTTTTTAGGTTATTTGCGTGATTAGATTTTGATCATACGTGACTTACCTCACTCAATAAAATGACTTTTGCACTTTAGAACATAAATTTAATTTGAATTTGTTTAAGGTCAAAGGAACTCATATGTGCAGTAAAGGTCCCTAATAAGAGGCTTCTGCGGAATGAATTTCAACAAGCTTTTTTAATTTATCGCTGAATGTTTTTTACCTAGTTTTTTTGAGCGGCGTCAATTTTTTTTCAATTTAGATCTGTATCTGTTTCTATCTCTATTATATGACACGAAGGTCTATTCTTTCGCAGCTATTCCGGCAATCTGCCGGCTATGTTTTAATAATAAAATACGAATTCAAACCAAATTAGATTAAGCGGCAAAGAAGTTTTGCTTTTCGTGTTGACATGATAGTAGAACGACCTTTTTTCGGGATATAAAATTTAGCACCGAAATTTGAGAAAGATTGTATAACTGCAAAGTTTTAAGCTGAGTGTAGCTTAGTTTTAATTGTATTGGGGTGCGGCCGTTTCTACGACTCGATGAGCCGATAATTTTTTGAAACGGGAAATGAGATAGTTGAAAAATAAGTGTTCAGGTGAAATTGGACCACAATGAAGAGAAAATAATATTTTAGCTATGCCATATTTTTGAGAGGCAAGTATTTTCGAGAAAAGTGGGTTCACTTTTTCTGACCCTAATTGTTCCATTCTGTTGCACAATAGATTATGAAGGTATTTTGTAGAAGTTTTGAATATGTTGGGTTGTTAGTTGTCGTTTTGTAATAATTTTATAGTTTGTCGTAATTCTGATGCTATTTTTTTCGTAATTCTGATGCTATTTTTTTCTTAATTCTGATGCTATTTTTTTGGTAATTCGTTTTATTTTTTGTATATTAATGGCGTTGGGTGCCTAGCTGATCAATTTGATGCCGTATAGTGCATATTTATTTCTCTTGTGGGTTTTGGTACCTGCATCTTAACAAAATTGAACAATTGACAAAGAGTTTACTGATTTGACAGATTTTCTTACTTTTCTTCCTGTTTCTTCACATTTAGGGACTTTTCCCTGCAGTATGATTACGTTCTTTTGTAATATTTCTAGCTCTCAACAGCCTTTGACGTTTTCGATATGTTTAGTAGCCGACTGCTTAGTCGATGAGAGTAAAATTGGTGCAAAATGTGCTGGGCATAATCTTGAGAATATTTGCTGAATTTTAATGAAACAGCCTTAAAATGATGCATTTTTGCATTAGTATTCCTAATTTTGAGCAGAACATTTTCAATGCAGCTTTGCAAAACAGTTGTTCAATAATTTTGTAGTATGTAGTAGACCTAATTGAAGCCTCGACATTTAAACCTATTTGATGGATAATTTGGTTTGTAAAACGGAAGCAACCTTTTGCTTAAAGGTGGTTTTGTATTTCCTAATTGTAAGCATTTTTTCTCAAGCTTAAAAACTGCATAGCAAATATCATTATCGTTCAATTTATCATAAATTAACCTTCCCATTGTGAAACATTTCGCGTGCTTTTTCAAAGAGAAAGGACGTTAAGTGCTGCAAATAAATAATGCTTCGAAGGAGAGTGGACTTCGCTAACGTTGCTCTTTTTGTCCTTGGTCTATTACACCTGTTAAATAGTGGACTTGGTTGCTTAGTTTTTCAAATACTTCAGTGCAAGCCAGGACATGTAATTCAAAAATGTGAAATTTCTATAACTATATTCGTGAAGGTTTTCTTCATTCAGTTCTTCTCAAGGTGATCAATGTCTTTTTTTGCTATCTACTTTTCTGGGAAACGAACAATCGTATTTGTGTGATACCGCAGAACTGAAATTGTCACAAAAATATTAATAAATTGTTCTGACCCCACTTGTGAGTGGAGGAACTATATACTCAAATGGGTTTTTTTTGTTCAGACAATTTTGGCCGATCAATATATTCATCGTAGAGAAATGTGAGTGGTATCATTAAAAAGCTCATCCAACGTAGAATTCGAAATTAAAAAGATTTTTTTTTAATTTCTTTTTTTCGAGGAGTTATCGAGGTTTAAAGTTTCATGTGAACACGGAATATTTGGTTCACTTGTTCTCTTTTACCTTAATTTTTGTCCGAATTAACATTTTTTCTGAAAATTCTAATTCAAAATTACATTTCACGCCATAAAAAAATTATATTCCTAATAGACGAAAGGCGATAAAAAGACTAGTTCTGGTCTCATAATGAAGTTTACTATAAAAAAATTCGAATTTTATTTGAGAGCTTTTTTTTAGAAAATTTTTGAATTTTTTGTTTTTTCGAATCACCTAGAGACTAGTCACTCTTCATATCGACGTTCCTTTAATGACAAACCTCATATACAATCAAGTGAAGCCCAATGGACAAAAAATTTGTTTCCAAGGGATCGCTCATGTTTTTTTGGATTCGTATCTCAATTTTCGTATTTTTAAATGAAATTTTGATTTTGCTTTTGAGGTTTAACTAAGTTTTTTGGAATCCTATGGTATAAGTTCGTTGACTAAAAGTGCAGTAGGTTTGTAATGAGCATTAGTGAACCTATCTAGTGCTTTGAGTGGACAGCTGATGGCTGTTAAGACTTTGAACATATATTTTCGATTTTTTTAATATTAACCAATCATAAACTTTTTTTGAGAACTGTAAGTCAGTCTCAGCAATGACAGGACCCTCTTCCTACAGTAACCAAAATTAATCTTGTTAGCGGGTTTTTCTTTAACTATTGGGTCATTTTTTTATTTTTGGACATTTCGTTTTATTGTTTTCTTTTGAAATCTTACCACGTTATCCTAATATTGATTGCGCCAATGTTTTAGCGAAGAGGTTAAATGGATCATAGGTTAAGTTTTCAGAGAAAAAACCTATGGTTTAAATGACTTCAACACTTTCTTCTCGCACTTTTCTACTGAATTTTTGGATTTTGCCTGTTTTTGTTATAGTCATTGACATGTTGTAATGTCTTATTGATAGCTTTTGAAATACAAACATCCTTGTTGTCACATTGAGGCATAGTTCAGCGTGTTTAATGGCTTCCGTTGAAAGCTATAGAACTTTATGACGTTGATAATACGGATTTTCTCAAAAGTTTCGTGGTTTTAATGTATTTTTCATTTCCATACGAGTTTTTGTGATGAGTTATCGATGAACTATGAATGAAAGATATCATTGTTTTTCCCATCGAGGAAGAATATAGCGTTTTTTATAATTCCGTTGAAAGCTATTGAATTTAATGGCTTTGATACTAGGAGTTTTCTCAAAAACTTCGATGTTTTAATATTTTTGTTTACATTTGTTGTTTCTCTAGTCATTTTGTAACGATGAAAACAATCCCATTGCTGTTAAAGAATTAATTGAAAATAGAAAAGTTTTTACTGAAAAGTTCTTTCTCTAATGGCTTCGACATATTTACTAGCTTAATATTTTTGAATTTGCTATTTTAACCCTTTTTTAAATCTTTAGGTAGCCGTAAAATGCTGACCGTTCTCATAAACTTGTGATTGACGGTTAAATGAATGATTTTACCCCAAGCATTCAGTTAATAGCGAATGTTCTTAATGTGTTTGATATTATACATTTTCAAAGATTTTTCGGTTTGTTTTTTTTTCGTCAACTTGTAATGTCGTTATTCTCGTGAGTGATAGGTCCCATCCTTGAAATTCAAAAAATAACATGTGAACTGATTTTATGTCGCAACTGATGTTTTGATTGGTAGACAATATGCGTTCTAATAAAACTTTTGTGAGTGGTTTATTTGTTTTTTTCTCTTTTAGCACATTCAGGTAATAACAGATCCCAATTATTTTCAAGTGTGGCCCAAACGAACTTATTTATTCTTTCAGTATAATTTTAGCTGAATTAATATAAATAACTGAAATAAAAATACAAAATATTCAGATAATAGGTAATGATTTTAATCCCGTCAATTTGTGTTTTTGCAAAGTGTTCGTAATTTTGGGAAATTTTTTGCGTCATTAGTCCGTTCCTATGGCTTAGTCTTACGAAAGACAGGTCCCATTGGTTTCATAATGACTTTTTAGTAAATTTATCAAATTTTTTTTTGTTTTAAGCAGAAGACTTTTGAAAATATTTTGTTTAAAAGATGTTGATTGATGTTTGATTTTAACCTCCTTTTTTCTTTTCCTTGAAGACTTGTTACCTAGTCTCCTTAAGGAAAACATCCCTCTGCTGTATAGTTGGGAAAAACTAATTTTGTATATTTAATGTTTTATCTGATTGCAGTTTGACGTTGTTATTAGGTGCTTTTTAAATTTAGATATTGGTTTTCTGCCGTGAAATTTTTGTTTGTTGTTTTTTTCGTAGTCTTTTTAATGGCAGATCTCGTGAGCGCTGTAATGAAGCATGGCATTATGTAATTCAGTCAGTAAATAGATTTTGTAACAATTTTTTTTAAACGCTAACATCTATTTTCGTTATCTCTTCAATTGGTTGACAATTAAGTCAAAATGTAGATGAGCTCGGGTCGGAACATCTTGTGCGAACGCACATTAACGAGCCTCCTTGTTAATGTTATTGATTGCACACTAGAACAAGTGCTGAAGCTTGCTCGTTGTCTAGCCGCCCAATTAAATTGCACGCTGGCCATCAAAATGAAGGTAATTGTTTATGCATGATGAAGTTTCCTTGTTGTTCCCCACATTTTAAAACGAGAGAACTTCATGTTAGACCAACTTTTTTTTATTGTTGAGATCACAGATCACATTGTTGAGATCCCAGACCAACTAATGTCTTATCGTGATACAAAATAGTGAGACATAAATTCTAGATTTTTTTTACCTGTTTTCGGCCATTTTTTTTTTTTGATATTTACATCATTTTCTGATATTTTTTGGAATTTTGCATATTGTTAATTAGTTTTTGCCTCTTGGACTTCATCTGAGAAAAAATGGCTGTTCTGGGTCCCGTTTATAGTTGTTGTTTTTGTACGCACGTTGTATGAAAAGAACGTGAAAATATTATGCTAGCTTTTTTCTGCAGACTTTTTTGAGGGTATCTCAGACAAATATGTGCGGTAACGTTTCAATGTTTTCTGAGCCTATGAATGATCTAGCATATTTTTTTACAATTCCAGTTATTGAAGAAAAGCTATTATTTTGGACTAAATTTCTCAGCTTTTGAACAAGTTTTTAAATTTCTCAGTTTTGGACAAGTTTTTAAATTTCAGCATAAATTTGGCTTTTTTAGTTCGAAATTGATTCATTAGAATATATAAGACTCCCTGAATCTAATTGAAATACACGAGAAATTTAAGATTGTTTGTTTTTTTAATGAAAGGTCTTGAAACATTTTTTCTTTTCAGTGTATAGCCATTTTTGCTGAACTTTTTTCATTCTGTCATTTTTGGACTTTCTTGCTTCTGTTTGCAGTTGTACTGCTGCTTATCTGATTTCCTGAAATCAACGATTGAAGTAGTTTGAGCTATTTTGCGGATATTTTTTAATGTCTGGTGAAATTCGGCAAAAATAAATAACTCAGATCAAAGTTTAAATAACAGAAAAAAATGTTTATCGGGTTAATTCACTTTGAAATTTCGCGAAACGAAGGAGGGAAACGTATATGGAGAGAAG
Organism: Convolutriloba macropyga; assembly: GCF_964194025.1. Lineage (NCBI taxonomy): Eukaryota > Metazoa > Xenacoelomorpha > Acoela > Convolutidae > Convolutriloba > Convolutriloba macropyga. The sequence continues at coordinate 15,458,614 of NC_134474.1, read as the reverse complement.
TAAACATTGTTTTCTGTGACATAACTATCACTTGAACTGTTTTTCTTAAAATTTAGAGGCAAACGTTTTTTTTATATAATTTGTTGATATATTGTCTGTCTTTCAGCAAAGTATAATAGGTCTTTCGAATTGTTTAGAATGTTTGAACTCATTTAAAAGGAGTTTCATCTAATGCGCGGTGTGCAAAATTTTTCAATGAAACACTTGTTTTGTTTTATCCTTTCGATCATTTTTATGCGAATTGAACTACTTTTCTTTTATTCAGCTGATGCTTTGTTTTATTTCAAAGTTATTGTTATCGCATTTGTTTCCGAATACTTCTATTTAAGAAGCATCAGAGATTACTAGCACTGATTTCACTGTTTAGGACCTCTGACGAAACCAAACGACATTTCGGTGACCTATTCGCTGCTGTCTTCGATTGCGATTAGCCGGAGTTTTCTTGCAGTTCCTTTCAGCAATGAATCAGCATCTTTTCATCGGGTATTTTTGTCTTACAAGAGTTCTGATCATGATATATTTTACACATATCATAACAAAATTCATAGCCTTTATCTGCCATTTCTATGCCTAGGATGGATATTTATCTGGAGTTTGCATTCGCAGGATGAGTTATAACCGTAGGTCAGCATGAGCAGGATGAGTTATAAACGGAGGTTTGCATGCGAAGGATGAATCATACACGCAGTTTAGTATGCGCAGGATGAGTTATAAACGGAGGTTTGCATGCGAAGGATTAGTTGTACACGCAGGTTTGTTTTCGAAGGATGAGTTATACACGCAGGTTTGTATGCGAAGGATGAATCATACACGCAGTTTAGTATGCGCAGGATGAGTTATAAACAGAGGTTTGCATGCGAAGGATGAGTTATACACGCAGGTTTGTATGCGAAGGATGAGTTGTACACGCAGGTTTGTATGCGAAGGATGAGTTGTACACGCAGGTTTGTATGCGAAGGATGAATCATACACGCAGGCTCGCATGCAAAAGAGGTTGTATGCGTAGGATGAATACAGCGGTTACAATTCATTGCTGAAAGGTTACAGTTCCTTTCAGCAATGAATCAGCATCTTTTCATCGTGTATTTTTGTCTTACAAGAGTTCTGATCATGATATATTTTACACATATCATAACAAAATTCATAGCCTTTATCTGCCATTTATATGCCTAGGATGGATATTTATCTAGAGTTTGCATTCGCAGGATGAGTTATAACCATAGGTCAGTATGAGCAGGATGAGTTATAAACGGAGGTTTGCATGCGCAGGATGAATCATACACGCAGTTTAGTATGCGCAGGATGAGTTATAAACGGAGGTTTGCATGCGAAGGATGAGTTGTACACGCAGGTTTGTATGCGAAGGATGAGTTATACACGCAGGTTTGTATGCGAAGGATGAGTTGAACACGCAGGTTTGTATGCGAAGGATGAATTATACACGCAGGCTCGCATGCAAAAGAGGTTGTATGCGTAGGATGAATACAGGGGTTACAATTAATGGCGGGAATCGGTACCTCAAAACAAAGACGAGTTTGCATATAATAATTAATATAGAACATAAAATAAATGCAAAATACATGGCAAAGAATAAACAGAAGATTATTTTTCCACTTTCGATTAATCAATGGCACATGCATTTGGAATGGAAAATAACTCAAATTATAACATAAAATGGACGCAAAATAATTAATTTTTTAACATCAATTTATAACATTTATAACAATAATACTCCCCATCAACAAACTGACTCCACACGTAATGATTGTTTCATGAAAACAAAATTCAAATCTAAGATCACTGGCCATTGCAATAATTCAAGGTGAACAAATGAACGAAAACAAAGCAACAATCAAATCTGAAATACACAACATATGAGTCTACATTTGAGTCTACTATTCAGACACCGGAAAAGATAAACGGAATTACACTGATAAACACTGGGATTGACACCCCACGGGCGAAGCCCGATGCTTGCACTACTACTTGTACCTTCTACTACTACACCACAACTAATTTGACTCACACACCGGCCTCTGACCTCCACCGACCTCCGCTACCGACCTTCGCCGACCTGGTTTAGATGTGAATGCACCAATATATGGTTTAGTTAGAGCTAGAATAGCATTTGTGGGTATCGCCATTTTAAAAATTTTAAGCATTAGATCAGTTATTCGAAATTTTCGAAATTTGCTATGTGCAGTCTGTCAGTTCTTCTGATGCACAGTCTGATGATGAGAGAAATGTGAAACATTCTGTGCAGTGTTGAGCAAGAATGTAAATGAGGCTGCGAAGAAGAGGGACAGAGGGGGATGTTTCTTAATGTAGTCTGGGCAGACTGACAAAAGGTTTTTATACTTCTATTTGCCTGGTTCAGTACTGGTTAAAATTGAAAGTCAATGGTACAGCGCTGAAACGCACTGCGACCATGGTCCGGGTAGAATTTTAGCAAAAAAATGTATTTCTATACTCTCATAATTAAATGTAGTTGGCCCACTTTTCTTGCCGAAGACTTAAAAAAAGTGTCATTTGTGATACAAAAGCATGTTAGACATCCATCTGTTAAGAATTTTTTTCGTGTGGTTTTGTTGCAGTACAAATGTTTGTTGTAAATAATATTCTTTAATAATGGACCGCTTAGCGACTGGACTGTCTTTTATGATTTTTTTAACCTGAAAAAGTTTTCAAACTACCAATATTTATCTGTTTTGTCATGATTTGCAAAACATAATTGAAGATTCTTTACAGTCGTACACAATTTTAAGTGTTGAGGTATCCTGGTGGTTTTCTAAATTTTGTCTGAAATATTTAAAATTATACGAATATGGGAACAGCATCATGCGAGCCTTATTGTTTAAATTATATGTTCTTAAACCACAAAGTAAGTAATTTATCCAACTATATGTTGGCGATCAACCTGTGCTTCTGTACTTTTTCACTTGCAGCTATTGCGAAGGAGAAACTAAGTGCGGAGATAACCACTGAATTTTTAATCATTTTAGTTGATAATTAGCTAAATTTATTTAAACACCAATTTAGGCGTCCGAGGCAAAATTGTTTTCTGTGCTTAACCCAGTCTTGCATCCGTTTCACTAGATCCTCAGAACCTCAAATCCATTCATTTGATCACGCATGCGCTCTTATTTGTTTAGTTTTTTGTAGATTTCTGAACTGAGGCTTTCGTGCATTAGACTTTTTGATATGAGCACTTGTTTGTCGAAACTTTTAAGTGTTACTTTGATTATATTCACAAGCGTGGTTAGTTAGAATAATGTCAGCCGGGTACTAGAGTTACATGAGGGGCAATCTTCAAATTAGTGGCGACGTTAAGAATTTCTGACAACAATCTTTTGTTTTGATACCACACTGACAGTGGTTCATTTCAGATATATTTGCAGACTATGGATCTCGAGCAGGAGTCTAAAACAGCGCGATTGAAATCCAGTCCGTCGAACAAAATGTCACTTTTAAGTCAGAATAGCAACGACAGTGGATACAACACACAAAGCAGTACCTTTTCTCAAGAATCATTAACAGAGCGACTTTCGGAAAGCTTCATATCAAACGAATCGAAAAGAAAATATGAATTCATCAATAAAACGCCGTCAAAGTTCGAAAACTCTGATTTTATTTTAACCGGTAAAAGTCCGCTAAGAAGTGGAGGCAAAAGTGCATTGCAGCACTTATGGGCGTCCGTTAGCCGGTTGTCCCCAAAAATGTCACCTGTTGAAAAGAAGCCAAATCTTGGAACCGGGTTAAGTGCGGTGTCTGCCACCAGTAGTAATGCTACAAGTCCAGAGGCTTTATGTCAAAGCACACCCTTCGAAAGCACTAAGCAAATAAAGCGGGTTCTGTTCAAACCACCGACATCAGAAGCTCAAGCATGCCCGCTTCCAACGTCAATACTGCCTGGTCAGCCTGGCATGGTTTTTCCAAAACAGACGTCATTTAATAAATTCTGTGAGAAAACAAACGCACTGTTCAGACTTCCGCTTGCCAATTCTCCCAAAAAGAAAGGTCAACAAACGCTCGTAAATAATATCATTGATGAAGACCTGAAATCTGCTAATGGAAAATTAGTTGGCCTTTTCAAATCCAAGACTGGTGAACCTTTTGTAGATTTTGTAACCGAATTCTCCTGCCGAGACATGGAACCGTTTCTTTTAAAGTTCCTAACGAACGATGACTTGTTCTGTTTCTCGCTTGTTAGTCGGAACTGGAATTCTGCAGTAAGTTATGAGTTGGAATCTCGGAAGACATTGCACTTCAGGCGTCAGAAACTCCGATTGTTACAGCTCAGTGCGTCAGTGTCTCAAGATGAAATGGAAAATTTTTCGCCTTTTGAATGTAAAATTGGGTTCTTCCATAATAGCGAAAGAAAACGCAGTACAAGCTCTTTGCGAAGTTTACCGGAATCGAATGCAAGACGGAGCAATGATGGCAGACTTTCGGATACTAATTTAAGACCAACTTCCGAATCTATTTTGGGAACCAACAAGCAGTTATCGGATGGAATGCTTAATTGTCAAAAATCATCTGATGATCAGCAGATGCAAATCAATTGTGATGGAGGTTATTATGCTGACAATGTTTTTTCCCGTAGAGTTGATTTGCGCAAATCGAGGGAGGATAAAATTGTGAAATGTCCCTCGTGTTGTGGTCGGGCTATTGTGACAGCGGTGAGGGAGGAAGGTCAATGTCACAACGAAATGTGCAGGTTCGTTCAAGCATTTCAATTGGGTGCGGCAAACAATTAGTTGCGAAAAGTCATACTATGGGGCTAATACTCCAGCACATTTCTAATACTTGTTTGATTGAACAGTTTTTTGATATACCAGCCTACAATTTTCTGATGTTTTTTTGTTTGGCATTTGCAAAATTACAGAACTTTATATGAGTAAAAGTAAAACTACGCCTCTTACTCATCACAATAATAAGTATCAACTACAAAAATGTCTCTGACTTTCTCTTATAAAGTCTAACCGCAAATTGAAAGTAATTTGAGAGTTTTGTCTCCTGATAAAAGTTTGACGAAATGTCTTTTAATTGCTCTCAAACGAAGTTTGTAGCAATTATATTAGTCCTGGGGCCTTTTTAATGCGATTCTTCGCTTGACCGATTTTTCGTCTGACCCTTTTCACGTTTCGTCCTCCAAAACGAAAAACAGCTAGCGCTCGGAGGGCATTAAGTGGCCGAATAGCCCTCTTAGAGTCTTGCGCCTTACTAGTCTCTAAGTATCCAATTCATCGAAACTTTTTTGAGGAGAATATTTCATGGGGGCGGTGTGTGAGGGGGCGGTTCTTAGTCTGACCCCCCCCCCCCTCCAGTTTGACCCCCCACCACCACCCCACCCTCAACGCCCACCCACCCACTGAAACTCCTGTCCACTCTCCTCCAAGCTGGCGATTTGGAACCCTCTCGTCCAGCTCTTGCACAACCTCACCCCACCCCATCGCATAATCCCCCCCCCCCAAAAAAAAACCCCAATGCTATCATCCCCAAGCCCCAGCTGGGTACTACGAAGCAAACATTTCGGCCGTCCCGTCGCTTGCGAGCGATTGGCCAGACGCTAGTCGCTTATGTTTAACAAGTTCTATTCAAGAATCTCAAAATTAGCCTGGCAAACAGATTTGATACCAGTAAGTATGCGAAGACCAAAATGGTTACCCAGTGTCGAAGTCACTAAAACAAATATTTTGTTTTACCTTAAAATCATTGGAACTAATCGGCAGAAGAGAAATTTAGCGTCTTCCTTTAGCCTTCTAAGCTGAAAGAAATACTCAAGCTAGTTCAGGATTTTTCCTAGTGGTGTTATGGCAACAGGTAGAAAATTATTAACTCCCCAGACTGTCAATATTATGAACTGCAAAAAGCAAAGCGATTCCGGGGCAGCAAAGCTAGAGCAATTAATGGCTTTGGAAAAGTTGTGAATCATCGAAGCCAGTAGCAGCATAATGAAATCTTTAATGTTTTGAACATTAGAAACACAATCCTTAGTAACGTCATCAAATTTTAATATCGCAAAGAACATCAGGAAATGCGGACTAAAATTAAAATAATTTTCAATATTTTAAAAGGTGTCATAGAAATCGATTTTTTTAAAACGGTATACTTATTGTATTTAGATTTCACTGCAAACCCAACTGAAAAAAAATCTGATTGAAGACCATGATAGCAAAAACGTTCTCAAGTTCTCGAAATTGCCCACTGACTATTGTATGCACCTTTTTTTCCGTGAGTCCTGCTTTTTAATTTTAAAGCTAAAGAAATTGATCTTTGAATTAGTTCGCTCGAATTTATCTCAAAAATGTGTCAGCACGTTTTAAGAAGAAAGAGCCCTCAAATGCAAATTTGTCTTGGATTGTAAGAGTTTAAGTGAATTTTGTAATCTTCTTTTATACTGAAACTAAAATAAAAAAATATTTGCCTTTTCACGCTTTCCAAAAATTTTGTTCTCTCAAGCTAAGTTTCAAGCCGTTATTTTAGTTGTGTGTCGTTAGGGGATTGGGATATTCGGCAAAAGAAGTTTTCGTAAACATTGTTAGATAACTTAGTTTGAACAATTAGAGCACTTCTTATGAACGGCACATGAAAATCTACTTAACCAACCATATAAAGTAGTGAATTGCCCCTATTGTTCGTAATTACCAGAAATTGATTTACAAAATGCAGTCAAAAGTCAACTTTTTCTTTGATGTTTTATGCATGTTTATATATTAAGTTTAGATCAATTCGGCAGTTTTTCTTATAAAAACCCAGTAGCTGTAATGTTTCGATTAAAGCAATGAAAACGTAGGAACAGTTGGCTATTTTTTTAGTTGTCAAGTGTTTTTTTTTTGAAGTGACCCTCTTAAGTGTCTAATTGATTTTCGCAGTTTTACAAAATCAGTCGAATTTTCTCGCCTTATGCCTACAAAATTCTTTTACCCAATGAAGAGTTTGCCTTATCCAACGCACCGTTCTCTTTGCAAAATTTTGCTTGCCTGGTTTTCGAGTGTCTTCCAGAACGCATGAATTCTCTATTTTTGCCCTCGAATTTACAATTTTATAAGCTGATTTGTGTTGGCAGCATTTTACCACTGAAATTCAAACGGAAAGCGCACTGAAATTGTCAATTTTTCATTTTATTTAACCAGTTTCTCCGCAATTTTAACTATTCGCGGACCTTTACTATACTGACATTCGATTTTTAGAAAGTAGGCATTCAGTTTTCAAGTTTTTCAGATTTGGCCTCCATGCTTGTGCATCGTTTCAGCAATCCTCCTGTTAAATTAAGTGCCAGGCTATCATTGGCAGTTTAGCGCTCCGTTTTTGATTTTTTTTTCTTGTAACCTTTTGCTCATAGCTGCCGTTTCCATACTTGTACTATAGCAAAGTTTCAAGAACAATTTTTGATATGAGCATTGCGGCTCCATACAAAAACTGTCATGAAATTTTATTGAGTTTTATTGTTCTTGTGTGAGAGAACAGAGAACTGTCGGCTTATTCTGATTCGTTGCAGCTGCTTGCGAGACTGTTCACTGTCTTTGTTCAACCTACAGACCTGTTGATTGCGGCACTCTAACTCGTTGATCAATCAATGTTTCTCGACAATAGCAGACTACATGTAAATGTGCTGTTTGTGATCAGCGAGGCAGTGTAAGCCGATGTATCAACTGATTAGTGACGCAAGAGATTAATCGAACAAGAGCTATGTAATGCCGCACTGTTCGGCTTTAGATACGACTATTTCTGAGAAAATACCATGACGCATTTGAGGTATTAATCAACGTTTGTTTTCTTTGCGAAGTTGTTCAGACCTCCTTCTAGTGCTTAATTTTCTCATTACATTAAACTGTAAGTTTTGACCACACATGTTTTTGATAAAGTCTGAGAGATAATGAGGCCTGATAAAGTCTGAGAGCTTTAGACGCCATTGTATCTTTTCTGTTTGGTCACACCCCGATGCGCAGATATCAGTCTGTCGGCACCCTAAAATTGTACCTTTTGGTACGTGGAAAGATTTTTGTTCTGATAATGGTAATTTGTGGACTTTTACAGGATCGAGTTATCACTAAGTACGCAAATGTCTATATTATGATTGGGTTTTCGGTATTTTAACAACTTCATGCTCAGCTAGAAAATATCTCCAGTTTGCCCCTTCAATTGAAATTTAGAATTAAATATTGAAGAATCTCAAAAATCATTACATGAAATGGCTCATGTGTATTTTGGTGGTCATGTTGACGCAAATATCTATATCGGTGGTTGTGCGCCACTTTAGTCAAACGTGTTGTAGATTATCTTGATCGGCGTTGTCTCCTTCCATTTTTTTTGGAAACGTTAACAATAGTATTCAGTTTGAAACAAAAAGGATAAAATCGAATTCTGACCTCCTGCTTGAAAATTATTCAAAAATTGCAACATGAGCCTTGTTATTCTCCGTGGACAAGGCTGCAGGTAGCTTCGAGTCAAAATTTAATTTGCCAACTGAAACACAAACAGTAAAATGATATACAGCGAGAAGACAAGGGAAAAAGCAAAGAATAAAATCATGTTCATCAGTTTTTAAATTCTCTAGGGTTGCCGTTGCCCAACACTTGCTCTTCTGGAATACACTGTTTATTCAGTGGCTAATTTGACGACAGATGACACAAATAAAAAATTATAGTGGAGTACGAAAACAGTGTTGTAACAAAGTTTAGCTTTTGAAGAGAAGGTTTTTTTGTACATGCTGCCGAAATTTGACTATGTTTTCTTTTTTAATTGCTCTCATATTGTAAACGTGTGTATTTTTTAAGCAAATTTTCTGCTTGACCATTTTTGCGCTTTTGTGGAATAATCTTTGGCTTCTCAAGTGACTTTTTCACGCTTCTTTTTGATTATTCAATCTAGGCACCTGAATTAATTGCCCCGCCTGTCATTCCAGAGCCCCGCCAGTCATTCCAGAGCGCCTGTCATTTCCAGAGCAGTTGTTTAATTGCATTTTCGCCCAGAGGTCAGCAAATGGCTTTTATGACTGAGACACTTTTTATTGACTGATTTCCTTTAGTTTGGCCCTCATTTGTAATTATTAATAGCCGCCCTCATCTTCTCAGCTGGCTATTATAGCGCTCCTATTTTTTACAATTCAAAGAATTTGAATTGTATTGGGGCGCTGTTTTAAGATCTGTTCACACATTTTCATGATTTTTGAAGTCAAATTGGAGTAGTGATTTTGGTCACGCCGAAACAGGAAGTGGAGCGAAAAAGCGAGTGGTTTTGCGGCGTGAAACTTTTTTGGTTCTAATTTTAAAGTAGAGTGAGAAACTGGTTTTGAATAAAAATTCGCTTTCTCGCTAGTGGTTATTTGTTCACATGCTGAAATTTCACTTTGGTTTTACTGTTTTTTCGATTTTTCGGATCGGATTTTTTTCTAAATGGTTTTCCCAATCCATTCATAGTCCGTTCTAGGTCTAGTTTTCTGTTTAGTCAATGAAAATTCTTTGAATTGTACGTCAGGACTTGTCCTGCTATGTTTTTTTTACTTTGTCGAACTTTTTTTTTCGCTTTACCCATTTTGCCGCTTTTTCGACATTTTGCGTGAAATCTTTTTGACTACTCTAGGCTAGTTTCACTCTTCTGTCATTCGGCTCAAAGTCCTTTTAAACAGCAGCTGCTCAGAAAACGAAGAGAATGGGTATGTTTTTTGTTGTTCTCTAACTGTTTCTCATAAATCGTTGGTTTTCATTGACTCTTTAATAAGGTTTAATTCAATCGTTTTCCGATGCATCGTTTTTTACGACTTTGGCGCTAGTTGTTTTCACGAAATTTTCAGTAATTTGATTTGTTTTTGTAGTTTTGTTGTCTTATCATTTAGTGTCATGACAAACAGGTGTCATTTGGTCTCTAATGGGGCCTAAATGAGTTTTTGTATTTTCAGTTCATCTCCAACGTTTTTGTAACGACTTTATTTCTACTTTTTTATCAAGTTTTGCTCGTTTCTGTCGTCCTTCTCTTTTTCCTGTCAACTTGTCTGTTAATAGTTTTGTATAAAGTTGATGCATGCTTTCTAATGTCGCGCACTATAAAAAATTTTATGGCAAGTTTCTGATTGATGCTTTTGCTAAAGGTGGTTTTTAAAGTTAGAAAAAATCGATTATCTTCTATTATTTCTTGGTTTTCTTTGTTCACGCTTTGCTGGCAATCAGGCTGTTCTAATGAGGCTGATAATCAGGTCTATTGTGTTGTCAATTCTTTGGACTGTAATAAGAGAGTTGTCACGCTATAGTTTACTTTGTTCATTCGATTGGCTTAAACTCGTTTTCAAGCGTGACTTTGACTTCTACATCGTGTTTCCTTGACACACAAAATTGTTTTGATCACTATGACTCATCCAGTCCTATAAGAGGCCTTGAAGTTATAGAATTAAGTTTCTTTGGGTTGTGAGAAAGAAGAAAATCAAGAGGGAGATAAACTTGATGGGCACTACTGTCTGTTGTTATTTGGGTACTGTACTCATCAAATTTTTGATTTCGTTACCAAGACAAGACCTAGCTGGTTTTTGTTTCGATAATTTGGTATCTGTAGGCCATTTTGTAAAAAATGAACCGATGATGTGGAGTAGCGGGGACATTGTCCGAAGGGACAATACCGAGCCTCCTTGTTTCAATTGTAATCTTTATCGCACTTATTTGTCGTGCTTTAGTCCACTAGCAATTCGAAAGCATTATGCAACTCAGCTGTGGTACTAAGATGGGGAAGTTCGGTATGACAATAAATTTCGGTTAACTACAAATTCCGGGTTTTAGCACTTAATTAATTGCTCTCGTAGAGAAGCAAATATTGTAAACGTGAGTGTCTTTTTTATGCAAAATTTTCGCTTGACCATTTTGACTTTTCGAGTGACTTTTACGCCCTTGACTTTTTGCGTTTCGCGTGATCTAAATATTTCTCCCAATCACAATTTCAAGCAGCTGAACTCAATTGGCGGCAATTTAATATTAAAAGTCAAATGAAAGGTGCGCCGAAACTGGTGCCGCTTTCACTTTAAATCTTAATAGTGGTATATGTTAACCTCTAATGTGGTTATTTGAAGCTCACTATTGAACTTCTTAGTCCTATTTAGGCTCCCCCGCCCCGACTGAAGCAGGCTGTAATTGATTATAGCTACCAGTAGTCGTTTGAGAGCAATTCTTCCGACGTTTAGTCGGTTGTTTATTTTTTATTTTAAAAAAGGTGATCTAATGACATTTAATCTTGTTATTCTGCTGTTGGGTTTATTTGATTTGCTTCAAATTCGAGGAATGAAGTTTTCTTTAAATTGACAAGTTTTAAGTGATGCGTGGTCAATTATGCCTCTTTAATTGTTCCGAACCCACTTGTGGGGTGAGAAACTATATCTCAAATTTGTTTTTTTATTCAGTCAATTTTCTCTTATCAATATATTTATCGTAGAGAAAGGTGAACAATGAACAAATAATTTGTTTTCAAGGAATCACTACTTTTTCTATCGCTTCGACCCTGAGTTTTCTTTGATTTTCATTTTGAGATTTAATAAATTTTTGTGGTCCTGTCGAATGGACTCGTTGACTAAATGTGCAATAGGCTTCCTAAGGGGCACGTGTGAACCTATCTAGTGGTTTAGGTGGACAGCTAGTGGCTGTTAAGACAGAAAAGAAAAGTTTTTGAACATTACCGATCTCAAACTTATTTCTGTGAACTTTTCTTTTTTCTGAAACATCTGGTTAGCGGTTAATCTGGTTAGCGGTTTTATCTTCTAACTATTGGTTTTTCGACGAGTTTTCGTTTTTATTTATGTCTTTGAATATTTCATAAATTCGGTTCTTTTCGAAATCTTATCACATTATCTTAATATTGACAGTTCTCATTGGCTTAGAAGGGAGATTCAGTTGATCTTAGAGAAATTTTTCAGAGAAAAGCTGATGGTTTTAATGGATCCGCCAGTTTGTCCTCGCTTTTTTACTGATTTTTTGATTTTTGCCTGTACTTGTTGATGTTTTCGTAGTCATAGGACTTATTGTGTTGATTTATTGATGACCTTTGAAAAAGAGATATCAATTTTCTTCCCATCGAGGCATAAGTTAGCCTATTTATTGTTATCCGTTGAAAGCTATTGAGTCTAATGGCTTTGATAAAATAGGTTTTGTTGAAAATTTCTTAAGTTGTTTAATTTTTGTAGTTCTTGTCAATTTGAACTTGTCTATTGATATTGCGCCATAACTGATGTTTTGTTTGTTGGACAATATGAGTTTTCATAACAATTTCGTGAGTGGTCAATAGTTGTGTTTCTTTCTTTTAGCACATTTGCGTTTATAGAGATTCCAATGATTGTCAATCTCTTTAGTATAATTTTAACTGAATTATTATAATTAATAATTGAAATGAAAAAAAGACATCAGATATCTAATGATTTTAATGGCTTGAATATTGGTAATTTTTGACTTAGTCTAACCACAGACATGTCCTATTGGTTTCTTAAGGACTTTTTAGTAAATTTATTTGGAATTTTTTTTAGTTAAGAGCCAATGGTTTTTATAACATGTTTTGAAAAAATTTCTCTCATTTAAAAAAATGTTGATTTTTGAGCTTTGCCTAATTGAGCTTTGCCTGTTTTTTGAGCTTTGCCTAATTTTTTATTCATTTTGTCGACTTGTTACCTAGTCTCATTTAGGAAAAGTCCCACGTGTTTGTTGTTAAAAGGTAAATTTGTGTAGTTAAGCTCTTATCTGGTTGTATTTTGACGTTGTTACTAGGTGCTTTTAAATTTAGAGTTTTTACCTTATAAATGTTAGTTGTTTTTCCTTATTTTGTTGTTTGTTTTTTTTCTCACAGTCTTTTTAATGGCAGATCTTGTGAGCGCTCTAATCAGGCATGGCCTTATGTAATTCAGTTAGCAGGTTGGGTTTGTAACTATTCTTTCAAATTCAAACATCTATTTTTGAACGTCATCATTTGGTTGGCAATTATATCAAAAATGTAGATGAGCTCGGGTCGGAACATTATGCGCAAACGCACATTAATGAGCCGCATTGTTTTGTGTAGATTCAACTCCGCTTGGCACCATTTCAGCTCTCTCACTCAGATAAATCAGCTCATACAAAATAACTAAATTTAGTTTGTTCTTGCACGTTTCAGAACCTCTTTCTGTTAGACAACAATTTTTTATTCAAAAGCCCCATTGCACAAACTAATAGGAATTTTTGCTGAAGTTTGCTGAACATTTATAATGCTGAAGTTAGCTTAGTAAGAGGTGACACTATACATTGCAATTAATATGCTCCTTTATGAATGTTATTAATAGCAGCCGTCAGCCTTTCTATTATTTAGGCGCTCTCCTTTTTTTACAATTCAAAAAGCATTTGAATTGTATTGGGGCTTTTTCTTTGTTCTTTTTTTAAAGATCTGTAAACACATTTTCATGGTTTTTGAATTCAAATTGGAGTAGTGATTTTGGTCACGCCGAAACAGGAAGTGGAGCGAAAAGGCGAGCAGTTCTGCGGCTTGAAATTTTTTCGCTCTAATTTTAAACTAGAGTTAGAAAAGGATGTTTGAACAAAAATTCGCTTTCTCGCTAATAGTTTTTTTGTTCACATGCGGCAATTTCTCTTTGATTTTTACTGTTTTTTAAAAGTTTTTTGGATTGGATTTGTTTCTAAATGGTTTTCCCAATTCATTCATAGCTTATGCTAGGCCTAGTTTTCCATTTCTCGCTAGTGGTTTTATGTTCACATGCGCCATTTTGACTTCACATTGATTTTCTGTTTTTTTAATATATTTTTTAGATCTGATTTTTTAAATGGTTTTTCGAATTCACTCATATTCCGTTTTAGGTCTAGTTTTTTTGTGTAGTCAATGAAAATTCTTTGAATTGTACGTCAGGACTTGTCCTATTTTTTTAAAAATTCGCTATACATTTTGATCACGTTTTTCGTTTTACATAAGTCAATATTTTCACGTTTGACTTCCGACTTTCTTCACTCACTGTTTCTACTGAATAAGTTTCAAATTCTTTCACTAAATTACGTAATTTAGTGAATACGGTTAATGTCAAATGAGTCAAAATCCAAAGAAACGGGATAAACCGAAAAAGCCCGGTCATTGTCTTTTTAAGTTATCAAAGTTCATTAGAGTGTTTGTTAGCTGACATTGGTATTAAGCTTATTAGCTTTCAGTTTAGAAGCTGAATTTCATATAATTTTGGAATCTACCTGAAACTGTACGCCAAATTAGAACACTTTTTGACACTGAAAAAAAAACAGAAAAAAATTCGGTCAATTTGTCTTTTTCTTATTCTGTTTAAATCCCGATGTACATCAAGCGCTTCAACAGCGGCTATTTTCCGGCAATTTACCGGCTAAGTTTGTCATTTTTGATTATCGTCATATTCTACCGAAAATTTTAAATGGTATGTTTTTAGATACAACTTTTGCAATCTGTGTGATTCTCCGTATCACGGAGCTGAGCCATGCCGAGAAGCTATTGCTACAGACAATTTCATTTCTCCTTTCAAACTCAGAGCCAGTTTGACCAGTCTCACATCTTCTTCACGCAATTCACCAGCTTCTGTTTCAACAAACAGTCCTTTAGCTGAAGTTGCCAATGTGAACGTTGACCTCTGTAAGAAGAAAAGCAACGGCTCCAATTCAAGCCTGTGTTCAAAGAAAGCTCGAAACAGTTTGCGAAGGCTGTGAAATATTTTCTACTCTGTAATTGATATAACAAAGTTTAAGCAGAAAACAGCCCCAAAAACTTACGTCGTTCAGTGAAAGAATCTCTTAATTTTTGATAAACAATTCAGTAATTTGTCCAATATTGTTTTGAAAGGGATTTATGATAACAAACTATGAAAACTTTTGAATAAACTAATTTTATCCTTGATTTGTTTGTGACTTGTGTTTGTGATTTCAACTTGGCGGTTTTTGTTTTGGTTTTAGCTTTTATCAACCCATTAAACTATTTGAATCATTATCTAACGAATAATATTTTAGTATTTTCTTTGTCTTAATTTGTGAAATATTTGTGTTTTGATGAATATTGATAAAATTTTGCCACTTTTACTAATTGTATTATGATCATTTTACGAATTAACGCTTCTGAATTTATTCTTTGATTCTCAAATAAAACGAGTGTACTTTAGGACTATCCAAATTTGGAAATTGGAAAAATTATAATTGGAAAAAAAACTTCACTTTCACCGTGAGACGTCATGTTCGAGGAAATATTAAGACTATGCAATAATGTTCGCGTTTTGCAAACGTCTGACCGATCTCGTATTAAGGAGTGGTGATCATGCTTCAGGTTGTTATTTGAAATCAAACTGGAAAAAGTATACCACAATAGTTTACACCCTGTATTCGCGATGAAGAAACGACTGGTATTTATCCTACTTCACAGGAACATCGTCTTTCCCCCGTTTTTAATTGCTCTCAAACGAGCTGCTTAATTTTGTAGTACTATCGGTCTTTGTAGTACTATTGTAGTACTAGCGATTTTTAGTACCACCAGGTTGTCTGATTGAAGAATTTTTTCGACTTTGTCCTGAGAAACGAGATAAACTGATAAAATGGGACGGTATAAGTCGCTAAGCAGTTCTCATAGCTTTATTGGTCTCAGTATTGGAGGTATGTGATTCACCAAAACCCTAAAGAGACAAGTTCATGGTGTGAAGGGGAGTTCTAGTTTAGAATTTCAGACCCTTCCAATTTCACACACCATCCCGTTCCACCCCCCGCCAATAGAATTGAGCGGCGTAGCCCTAAATTATTGTGTAGAGGTTAATTTTGGGTAGTTTGGATACCCTCCTCCCACTTTTGTTCTCGTTTCCCACTTTTGTCTTGGCCTCGCTTTGCGCCCCTAGCCGTTGAAGATAAGGCTCCCTAAGCCTGATCTAGCTTGAAGCCAACTCTTCGCCAGTCACTTAACTGCATTGCGTCCGCGACTAATCGGCTATGATGAAATATGGGAGCCATATGTCTGCCACATTTTCATTCTGATTTTTTCTGAGTTGTTAAGGACATCACAGACCAATTTATTTGGTAACTGGAGTGTATAATTCAAACCCAAAAATTTTGAAAAGTTTGTTCTCATTACTGGACTTCTTTATTGAGAATTTGGCTTCGTTGTTAACGGCTTGAAAACGAAGACTGATTTTAGATGTATTCTTTATGAGATGGGTGTTAATTTATGTTTTGGGCAAGATGGCTGAAATCCATGTACAAATCTCAATAGTCGTTTTCAGGTATTATTATCCAGTCAAATTTGTTGCCTCATTGACAATTTAATTAGATGTTGGGTCACGTTTTGTTTTTCTCTCTTCGCCTAAAAAAATTAGATTCAAAATGTCTCCAAAGAGTTGTGAACAGTATAATCAATATGATACGTAGTTTGCAGCAATTATTTTAGTCCTGTGTTCTTTTCTTATGCGATTTTTCCGTCTGACCCATTTGACTTTTCGTCCTCAAAAACGCGATAAACATGTAGCATTCGGAGGGCATTAAGTGGCCGAGCAGCTCTCTTAGAGCCTTACGCCTTGCAAGTCTCTATATATGGGATTAATTGAAATTGTTTTGAGGACACAATTTTGGGGTGTGAAGAGCAATTCTTAGACTTAAAAGTTTGACCTCAGTCACCCTCCCAAACACCCGCCTCCCCCGAACACCTGAAAACCCTCCTCCAACCTTACTTTTAGGCGGGCACTCGTCGAGTTATCCCACAACCCTTACCCCCTCAATGTTTGAGCCGTACCACACCCCCTCACCACAATGCTAGCATCCCTTAGCCACATCTGGCTACCACAGTGGGAAACCGCTTGCTGATCGTTTGAGAGCATTCGCCCGACGTTAGATGGGTATGTATACGAGTTCATCGATGTGAATTTTAAGTTTTTCTACAAATTTAAATTAACGTTCATGAAAATCTTATCGTAATTTCATTTGAACTGCAGAAGTGCATTTCCTGATATTTAGTTGTTACCCATTTGATCTCAAAGCTATTAAAGTTGGGATTAATTTCGGGTTAAATCAATAAATATAATTCTGCCACTTTTTCGCAAGAGGGCGTGTGCACCCAATCATCCATTTTGCATCAAAGAAAAATTTTTGGGGACTATTTTAAGCTGTTGGCCTGGAGACATCTTGCTGCGTTATTGCTTTAAATATTATTGCTCAAATATAAATGTACGGCGCATACTTATGAAATAATTTTTCCGCCTACTTCTGTTCTGATTTTTAGTTAATGTAAAATAATTTTGTTTTTTTTTTCAAATAGAAATGGTGATAGACAAGAAAGTTTTAAAAACTTTTTTAATGGCCGCAAAGCGATAGCTGGGGCTATCATTTACCTCCTCTTGTTTTTTTTAAAGTTCAAATAATTTGAATTGTATTGGGGCGCTGTCTTTTAAAGATCTGTTCACACATTTCGGCGATTTTTGAAGTCAAATTGGATTAGTGATTTTGGTCACTCCGAAACAGGAAGTGGAGTGAAAAAGCGAGTGGTTTCGAGGCGTAAAATTGTTTAACTCGTATTTGAAAGTAGAGTGAGAAAACGGTACTTGAACAAAACTTCGCTTTCTCGCTGGCTGTTTTTTGTTCACATGCGGCATTTTGATCTTGATTTTTTTTGCTCTCTATTCAATGTTTATGATCAGAGTTTTCTAGAATAGCGTTCTCAATCCATTTCATGTTCATTCTACGTCAAGTTGAGTTGTTTCTTTATTTTTAAAAAGTTGTTAATATAAAAGGGCGGATAAGAAATTTAACGCCAATTTTATCCATTCTCTTACTCCAATTCAGAACGATCTACAAAAACTAAGCTCGTAGACAATTGTTTCAGCTCTAAAATTGCAACAATTCAGCTCGATAAAGATCCAAAATCTGGATAAAGTTTTACAGGTTTATTATTAGTTACGTTTGGAATAAAAACGAAAGCAATTTATTGTACAGTACCTTTTAAAATCAAACTAGAAGTAGTTGGAAAGGTCATTTTATGATAAGTACGCTGCTTAAGTATTAAAAACTTTTGTCGTTGGAAGAATTTGTTTAGAATGTAACTTTCACTGTAGATTTCCGATTCGAAAAATCCACGTAGGAAAACAGACATTCTTTATAAAATTTTTGCAGCTTCGTTTCAATAATTTTGAAAATTTGATTTCAATGGGTAGGTGAAAGTTTCATAATAAGCACAAATAATCACAAATTAAGCAAAGACCTCAAATATGAGATTTGAAAAGAACTTTTAAAAACTGTTAATATAAAATCTCATGGTAGCTTTTTCAATTATATCAAACCCTCCTATGTATTGTGGAAAAACACTTCTGAGCTTAAAAACATATCTGGACTACTCTTTTCCCCTCTTCAGTTCTGACATTAACTCCCAATGTTCCTCCGGTTTTTTGTTCCGACCCACTTGTGGGGGGAAGGAACTATATACTCAAATGTTTTTTTTTCCATTAAAATTTTAAAAAGCTCTAATTTCAAAATATTTTATGAAGATTTGTATTATCTCAAACACTTGGTTTTTCTGTTAGCAGAATTTACAATCGGAACTGATTCTGAACAATTATTTTACTTTGTGACCTCTGGAGACTTGCTTATTTTAATTTCTTGTAGGAATTGTATTCATCAATTCTGTTGGCAGAGTCAGTGGAAACTTTACAAATATTGTCTTGATTTATTTGTAAACTGTTTCTGTTGCGTTGCTGTTAAACGGTTTTCACGCTTTTTATCCCGTTTCGTCAATAGTAACGTTTTATTTGAACTGAGCTTGGAGATCTATGACTGCTGAAAATAAAGAATTATGCCTAAATTGAAGCTTCCAAATGAAGTTTTGTTCAACTGAAGTTCACTGAGTCAACCGCGTTGATGAAGAAAGACTGCCATATAGAGCATACCTTTCGTTTGTACAAGTCAATAAAAAATTTTGTTTCTTTTGTGTTGAAACTCCAGGCGTACGTCCTTTATATTTGCTTCTTTTTCCAGCAAGTGGTTGATTAAAACAACTTAAAGGAATTTATCGATTATTTTCATATTGGTACCAAACTCGTCTGACAAAAAAAAATTATCGCCTGCTTGTTGCTTTCTTTGTTTAATCATTTTTTTTGAAAATTGTATCGACGATTTTAAAAATTTGCTGATCATTTTTGATTAAAAAGTTTTTGACGTCATTGTAAAGTTGTTTAAAATAGCCTCCTACAGTGAAAGTATGTGCTAGAACATTGAACTCAAGAGTGTCAATTGTCTTTTTTGCACGCTGCAGATAGAGATTTGCAAACAATGAAAATAGAAACAAAGCTAACTTGGAAGCTACAAAATTTTGGATACAAAATGAGTTTTTGTTCCCCACTTGCAAAATCGATTGAGCTGCAAAAATTCCAAATTAGCCATTATGCAGGAGGAGAACATTTCTGTGATAAATTCGAATTTTTGTGGCTCTTTTGATTTAATGAAGTTTTTCTACCAGCTAGTTTAGATCATTACATTAGTGCAATAAACTAAGTTTAAAGTGTTGACAATTTATCGGTTTTAGTTGATCTAAACGTTGACTATATTTGCATATTTATTCTTTTTAAAGTGAAATTTCTGAATTTTTTTCATCTGTTTTATATGATTTTTATATGATGTTACTGCAATCGTTACGCCATTGGAAATGAAATAGCAGTCGCATGAGATATATTTTTTTACCACGCTGAAAGAAGAACTTATTAAATTGTTTCGAAAAAAGATAAGCAAAGCTAAAAATGGAAGATGTGATTTTTCAGAAGCACCAAGTATTCTATAACACTTTTTTGTGAACCATTTTGCAATTAACATCTTATTTTAGTCGTATTTTCTCTAGCAAGAACTAAATAAACCAGTTCGCACTACTGCGACTATATGAAAGTCTCCTAAAAGTTTCAAAGTTGACTGCGTTTCATCAGATCTTTGGTTGTTTTTCGCTATGCGAAGCTCTCTAAACTGAACAGTTTCAACAAAATTGCAGTTTTTTAGCGAACGAAAGATGGTCTTTTAAACATAAAACTTTGAAGCCCTTAGTGCCTTGTGCTCTCAATAAAGGAAACCAAAATTGATATTCCTCATTCCAAAAAAGGTCAATTAATGGAAAAATTCGGAATTATCTGAATCATAGATGTTTTAATTCTAGTCAAAAACCAAAGCAAATTAATACAAAAGAATTATTGGCAAAACTGCTTCGAATTTCAGCAAATGTCAAATACTAAAGAAATACAAGATTTAGGAAAAATTTGTTATGGTTCATACCACAAGTATATTCTCCTAAAGTCAAGTGCAAAAAATGCCTCACACAAAAACAACGTAAAAAGTTAAGACGCGAGTTTACATAAAAACAAAAATACAATCAGCAAAACCGTGAACAATAATTAGCAAACGTTATATAGGATTTGTTTTGGTCATTTACATCTCGAAGTTAAGAGGCTCAATAATTTCATAGTGAAAAAATGTTGCACTGTTACAGCCCTACTGCACAGTGGAGCAATGCCTTCGTATTTTTCTGGATTATTTAGGCTCTTTAAAAATATTGTGAGCCAGACGACTATATCTTCAAAAATTATACTTCTAAATATGTAGAAATTATTTTAAAAATTTTTCGAAGTTACAAAGTTGAAATTATGCGTGAGCAAAAACTTTCCAATACCATCACCTTCAAAAAATTTTAACCCGTTAAAATAAATCTCCTTGACTAAGCCTACACAGATAGTTCTCAATTTTAATCGCATATAAATGCTGAAACGACCCATTGAAACGTAGCCAAACAACCTATCGATTTTTAAAAGCTATCCACTTTTTTATTGTCTTAGAAACTGGTTTAACAATTCAGATCTTTTCGAGTTCTGCCCCTCCCCGTACCTCACTCGCAACCACCAGCTCAGTAATTTGAAAATGCCGAAAGTTCATGGAAATCAACTTCTTTCTACATTGGAAATTGTGATATTTTAACTTCTGGAGCTGCAGACTTCTGGCATTTTAAGACTTGCACATATGTTACGCGACTCTGCAGAAGTTGTTTTGAAAAACTTCGAGACGCTTCAGAGTTGTCGGTTAATGCGTTTGTTTGTCAGTCAATTCATCAAAGCCACGTAACTCACTGTAATTAAAACTGATTGAGCTTTCCAAGAGCTTGATTTTCTTAACAAAACTTTGGAAGATCGTTTTGAGCTTTGCCTTTATTATACTTTTAGACATTTGTTGCGACCTGACTAAATACTGACTGATAATATCAAAACAACTAGCAATTCTGTACATATCTTAACGATCTCTTGCCAAGAACATTATCAAGATCTGATTTTATGTTTCGTTTCACTATAGGATTTCATACTTCAAGCATTGGTCTTCTAATTTCGTTCATGTTCCTCGTTATCATCTCTTGTTTTCGGATCCGCCATCTTCTCATACTCCTCGACTGTTGTTATAAATGGTTTGTTTAGTGTCTCAACCCCAAACATAAATACCGCCAAACTCGAAAGCAATCCGGCAACAGCAAAAATCTCAAAAGGAGCGCATTTATGGGGTCCGAAATCAAGTTTGATAATAAACGGGGTCAGAATCGACGCAATTCGAGAACCAGCTGCGCACAGCGAAATTCCAGTGCTTCGAAGAACTGTCGGAAACTGTTCCGGACAATGAACAAAGAGAATGTTGTAACATGCGGTAGCAAGACATTTGCCAGCCATTGCAAAAGCGATTTGGAACTGGCCTTCGTAAATGGGATCTGTAAATGGTATCGCAGCGCACGAAACTGATGCGATGAATAGGGTTATGTAAAACACTTTTTTCCGACCGTATTTATCGATAGCTTTTGATGCGAACCAAGACGGAATTTCAGTAACTGAAAGTAAAAGTGAGTTTAGGTATAAATCTCCGTCAATGCTCTTAACATTGTACATCAAACCATAATAGACCAAACTACACGCAAACCATGCCAGCATATTAACACTCGTTAACATACAGCTATGCATTGTTCTGAAAAGGTCAAAAACACTCGTTTTCACAGTTTTTTGACCATATTTTTTAGAAGCTTCCTTCAAATTTGAGTTCTCGTGTTCGTCTTTAAGTAACGCCGTCGATTCCGAAATATTTTGCGGAAGGCTTATAGGTTTTGTCGAGTTTCCGTTCAGACGAGCTATGTATTTCAAGTTCTTCTCGGCTTCGTTAAATTGTCCTACGGAATGTAACCAACGAGGGCTTTCGGGTAAAAAGAAGACGTGAACAAACATGTAGGGTAGTAATGGCAAGGCCATAACCAGGTATTGCATACGCCATGACGTTTCAAACTCATAAGCTGTCAAAACACACGCTAGCTGACCCAACACGAACATAAGCTGAGTTGTGATTGCAAGTCGGGACAAATATTCTTTTCCGACGTTTTCTGTCATTATCATGACAACTAGATATGCGGACATCGCACCCAAACCTGCCATGAAACGTAATGCTATGTATGTATAGATATCAGGGGCAAATGTTGTAGCCGCGGTTGAAACAAATAGTATAAAAACCAGCATCAATGATGTCAATTTACGACCATATTTATCACTTATAAACCCGCAAGTTAGGCTGGATATTAAATACGCAACCCAATACGCAGAGCTTGCCACAGATGCCAAAATTTGTTGACCTTCACAAACTAAGTTGAAATCCCGAAATATCGAGCCAACGTTTGTTTCGTATTCAATGTTAACACAGTCGGGGTCGCATTTATCTACAAATGACGAATTTGGGATCAACTCATCGGAGGAATTTGCACTGATTTGACCATTGGTGCAGACGAAGTTGATGTCAAGTGCCACGAATACTGCAGGGGGACTTTTTTTTCTCTTTTCCACAGATTGAATAAACTATTATATGATTGTGAATCTTATGACTAAACGAATCTTGTATTGAGTTGTAGTTTTCTAAGTTTGATACACGTCACGTGACGTTTAAAATTTGCAAAAAATTCAAAATTCTGGATGCTGTAAAAAGTTAGTTTCTCTAAACATCAATAGCTGATTTTTTCAAAAATGAAGTTACTGTGAAATATTATTGTTTCAAATTTTCAATAGTCTGCTATCATAGACGGTGTGATCTGTTCAAATGAAAAAGACAGTGTGATCTGTATGGAGCATACTAAAAATTACCCATCTATATTGCAAATGAATAAAATGTTGAGTAACTAAATTGCAAAAAAAAAGAAAACGGTCAGGATTAATAGTTCACGACAGGTAATGAACTTAACCATTATATGTTTGTATGAGGGGAAAAGAAATCACATCCCTGCAATGTAAGCCTGCCATCCATTGTAAGCTGAAACGAATCCCGCGAAAAGAACCAATAATATCTGAGCAAGTCCAAAAGTGCCAGCAAGATCCAAAGCTTTGTCGATATCCATTCTTCAGACGTTCTAGAGAACAACGTTATCGGCTTGAAGTCAATTCGAGAAACAAAAAGTTGGCGAAGTTGTCTTAAGAGTTCGATCTAAATGCTGGTTACCTGTTTTAACTGAAGGTAAAATGAAGTTAGAATGTCACATAAGTCAATGGTAATTGTAAATCCGCGTTCGGTGTGATATTTTGACGTTTGATATTTCTAGTTAACTATATGTTAATTTCAGAGCATTTTATTGTTTTGCAATCAAATGCTACTAGGAAGAACTTTGACTCCAATTCCTGCAGTATTTATATAAATGCTATGAAGACATCAACGGGGTCAATCTTGGGAAGATTGATTTTTGATGAAAAAATGAACATATTTTGCTCTTGCTCCTACTATATCTGGTCATTTGAATTCCCATTAATGTACTCAGAAGCAAATCGTGCTATTGTGATCATTTTTACTGAAATTGCTAGAAATTAAATTAAGGCAAAGTTAAATTGACGAGTTAGAGTTAAAAAAATGTTGATGATTCAAATCTTTGCCGTCAGCAGAGTAATTAGTTTGAACTTGTTGATGGTTTTTGTTAATTCAGAACAGTTCCCATAATTTGAAGGAAAATCATTTGAACCAACGGCAATAGAAGATAGTCCTTTGTTCAGTTTAAATGGTTTTCTGAAATCAGCATTTTAAAATTGGAGCGTTTACCGACCATTTCGCCCCTTTCAATAGAAGTATTTCTTGTTTCTTTTGGTTCCAACAATGGCGGAACTCGCACTATTATTAACTGGAAAAAAAGGACAATCTGCAAGAATTTTGTAAAAGATCAATTGTTCATTTTTTTCAATTTCTCGGCCTTAGTCCAACTAACAATTGATTTTTCAATTTGATTTTTCTTTGGATGCACATAATTTGATATTTTTGTGTGAGGACTAGCTATGTATGTGTTATCAGACAAAAAATTATCAATAAAAGTTACAAAGATACTAAGCTAATGACTTCAATAAAGCGTTAGTGTCGAATGCATCACCCCATACTGCTATCATGTTTAAAAGGACAAAAAAACCTTGAGAAAAACCAAAAGTTTACACAATTTTAATTTTATTCACCAAACAATACAGTTCCTCTGATGCAGGACGGCAACTTGCTGTAGGTGGTACAAAATGAACCGAACTTCGGGTGGCAAAAAACTGAAGACAGGAAAACAAGGAATTTCCTAAAATATTGGTAGCAGAAGATATATAGTTGCATTTTAATATCATTTGCGGTTCTCGTAATTTCGTTAGTTCTATTTTTGGTCAAAAGCAAAAAAAATATTTTAGAGGATGGAGAGTTTACGCTGATCACATAGAAGCTGCACAGTTAGTTTGCTATTTCACTGCTCTAAGTTAAAAACTGCAGATACTGTTTTACTAGAGCCCTTTACATATCTAAGCAAGTTAGCTAGTTTTTTTTAAAAGTAGTGAACGCTAATTGGTTACGATTTTGACAAATTTTGATTGCTCTCCAGCGAAGCTTGAAGCAAATAATCTAAAGTTTTGATGTGTTTTTACGACTCGAAGACGAGTTTTGATACTACGCAGGTTTTTCAGCCGAAGGAAGTTTGTTCATGACGTGTATTTTGGCTTTCTTTTTGAACATTTACCTCTGTTTTTGAACGTTGACAATTGTTTTTGAACATTGGACTATGACAGCAGCTTCGAGTAATTAGGAACTGCTGGTTTTATTCAAAGTGATAAGGTCATGTCCACTATACGAAGGGAAGATACTTTACAAATGTACATTGTGTCAAAAATATCTACCTCACGGCAGAAATCTATAATTGTTTTGTACTCATTTATCTAAAGTTGACAAACTTGGTAACTTATCTGCAATCTGCAGGCAATGGCTGCTAAAAATACCAGCCCACACTGGATTTTGTTTATGCTTTGTGGGTTACATAACTTTGCAATGAAATATTTCCGCAACTTACATTGAAGCGTTAGCAAACTCTGGAGTTGTGAATAAAGTTCGCTAGTGTTTAGGGCATGAAGAGAGTGCTAATTTTCTTAGTCCTTCCCCCAATAGACAAAAACTGTCAATTCTTAGAAAATTGGTGTTCACACATAGATAAAAAGTTTGTTCTCTTATTTTTTTGAAGTTGTTGGAAGTCTATCGTGATTTAAAACAGTCTGACTTCCTTATTTTACAAAATATGTGCGAGCTCAGACGCACTCAAATCCAAATGATTAATGCTTTGTCTTACGAAAACAACAGCGTGGCCGGATACATGTTAACCGGAAACCATTCAATGTTCTTCAAAATTTGGATCTATTCTGTTTCGGCCCCCAGTGTTTTTTATGAAATTATATATTGTTATATAGCACGTTACTATGTAAGAAGTTAGCTCGTGCGCCTGGGGGTCATAAAAAAATTAAGCTCACTAAGCTGGGGGGAAACAGAATAGATCTGAAAATTTCACCACTAAAAGTACTTGATCTCTGTTGCGACCGTATTCCGATCTTTACTACGGAAAAACTATGTTTGTTAGTCCTTTTACGCGCCAAACATTTCCATTTGCTAATGAAATAGACTGTGCAGATACTTTCAAAAAATTTTTCAATTTGATTAAGATAATAATAATTCTTGGTATCAGTTGATGCCGGCGCCAGTTCCTTTTAAGCCGCCTGCTGTTTTTGCTCCTCAACAAATTGGTTATATTCAAAAAAAAAAATCCCAGATTATGATTCTCGTTGTGCAGGAATATACAGTGTAAACCGGTTGAAAGTTTTTTTGAGAACAATTTTGCACAAATCTGCTAATTTGGTTTTGAAAAAGATTTCTCTGACAGTGCTTCAAAACTCACAGGTAGACAATAGTCAACGCGATATCTATCGCACCGCAGGTCTAAATAATCAGTTATATCTAGATTTAATGTTGTCACCATCTTTTTTTCCTTGATCACTTTAAGAGTACCTTTGGAGAAATTGAATTGGCCATTACATAGAAAGAGTCCGAATTTTGTTTGCATGTTTCATGTTAATCAAATTTTTGATAGATGTTGTCATTTTTATTCTCAGAGCTTTCGAGATAGAAAAACTCTCAAAAAAAGCTATTGGTTTTCGGAGAACACTTCTAGGAGCCTCGTTCAATGTGTTCCTACGTTGCATTGTAACATCAATTTATCATACACCTAAGAGTGATGAAAACTCTGATAACAATACAAACAATGAAACAAACAGAAGTCGATATCTCAAACACACAATAGATAATAACAATTAACACGACAACAGTCAAAAATAATTGTCACCACTCACTGCCCCTGAAGTACCAGCACCTCCTATGCCAGAAATACCACATCTTTACCCTAAAGTTCCGACTGAGCAGGAAGTAAATGCAATGGCACATAATTCAGTCATCCAATTTGTATTTTATAATTAGGTTTTTATACAGAGTTAATCTCACTTAATTCACTCTTATTAGCCCAACCTAACTGTTTCAGCATTATGTTTTTGATGCAAAACTTTTTCGTACCTGAGTACCATAAAGGTTTCTTTATTAAATTTCACGAATTTTATGGACACATATATTACTCTTTTATACCTGCTTAAGAAAACTTAGTGCAATTTAAAGCTCGTGAACCTAAATTTTCTGACTTAGTAGACATAGTAATTTATTCATATTACGACAAATGTTGTACTCTTAAGGAATTTTTACTTGATTGTGAATATGGTCTGCTCGATTTATGAAGCAACATTCACTTTTCTTTATAAAATGATGAACCTCGATCTTCAAAAGTCCCTTCGGGAACTGATTTTTTAAATTGGTATATATATTTTCACTAGTTTTGCCTTATTTCTTAAACTTTTCAGAGAACCAAACATATTCACTGTACATTTCAAGCACTTCGAGTTCCATCAACACGAAATTAACGTTTTGTAATGTACTTTTATTACTAAAGCATTTTAGTGAGACCTTTCCACATAAATGGCTCCTTCAGTGTTCTCTTCCCCTATCAAGTAACCCCCACTTTAGAAGTTCTCTTTGATTTTGTTGACTCTTGGGACGTAGGTTCTATCACTATACCAGCTTTTTCCCCTTATTGGAACATTTTTTGATGCTTTCCGAGCAAAATTGGGAACAGATTCCTATTGACATTACAGACTGCTAATGATTAACGCGCAGAACAGATACATTACTCTAATTAATACTGTGCATACTAACCTTGGATTATCCACCTTCCATAACTCTTTTTAAATTTTTCTTTGCCATCCTCATATTATTTCGAATCAGTATTTAACTTTTAAAATAAGTCAATCCAGATACTTAAAATAGCCTTGTTTTTATCTATTTATTCTAATGCCGAGATGACAATCAAGTACACAATTTAATTGTTCTTGATCATGTTTTGCTTTTTGAATAAAGAGTCGAAATTTGTAGCTCCGAGAAAACCTTCAAAACCGGACCTTCCCTTGCAGTTTTTATTTTAGTGCACCTAAAGAACGTCCACATCGTAAAACAGTCGACCCTCTCAGTATATCCCACATCTGTTATTGGAATTTTTCTGTTATCTCCTCGAAAACCAGTCCAAATGTGCCACAAGGATCTCCACAGAAAACAATGAACTAATATGAAAATGATTTTCCATTTGAACCAGCATTTAGTCAGTATATCTGACATCAAACGTTCTTTCACATAAAATGATAACTACACTTCTTCTTTAGAAATTCATTACGAAAATATCGACACGCAACAGAATTCTAATCAAAACGCTTACTCCTCTTTCACCCCATTGGAATTTCTTCTTAAAAATTGAAAAGTCCTTAAAATTGAGTCAACTAAACCCCACTGCTAACTTCAACGACGACACTATTTACCCTACTCGTGACTTCTAAAACGGGAAAATGTTTCTCATTCAAAATAGTTTTCTCCCTACAGAATTTCTCACGCAACATATCGTTGAATACCGTGATGAATGCCCCATTTGTCTGAAAATCACTTCCTGTTGGAAAAAACTGCACCCTTCTGACGGAGATCAACCCTCATTTAGTTTGCCACTTTTGTAGAGTTATGTTTTGCCGACACTTCCAAATTGCCCCTTTGCCTCCGCCACATTTTTACAGTATCCCTTAGCTTTTATTATCTATGTTTTTCCTGTAATCAAAAAAAGAAGTGTGTCACCTCCTCCGCTCACCCTCACATAAAATGTCACCAAAACCTAGGACATTTTGTGTGTCTTCCCTGTGCGAAAGATAAGAACAATTGCCCCTTTGCCTGAAAAAGATTAACCCCCACGACTTGTGGTCAGAAAGTTTTCGAAAGATGCATCCCATTTACATCCCGATTTTAATTCTTCTGTCCTTCATCATCACCCTCTCTGTTGGCCTCCTCATTGAAATCCTCCTCCTTCTCCTATGATCACCCTTCAACACAAGCAGGTATGTACTGCAAGAAAAAACCCAGCTTTGCGGGTCATCGCTTGGAGGGGAGCCACGAGGTCCGATACCCAATTTAGTCAGTTAGATCTGACATAACCTGATCTAAAAATTTTTAAATAAATAAATTTTTGATTAATAAGACAATCCGAATTTAAAAACGGAGACTTTTTTCCAAATTTCAGTTCCTTCGATTTTTCTTTTCTTTCTTTCCACGCCGGTGGCAGCTTCGCAAAAATGATTCTGCACATAATGGGCGATTCTATTCCGGTACACTAAGAGTATGGTTTTGTTGATACTTTAAAAAGTACGATTGTTTTCATTTAAGCATAGTTATACCTCGTTCAAAGCCTAAAGTTGTAAATGTATTCCTGTTTATGTTTGACAAGATGTCTAAAAGAGCCCATAACAAGACATTCATCACACTGCCGACAGAACAGTACGACCCAGTTACAAACAGGTTGAGTGACCTTCAATAACTCAACAAAAAGCCGAGAGCTATCCACCCACGTCAACGTGGCCATAACAACAAACAGCGACAACAACACCATCACCCAAAACATCGACCAAATCCTGAGCCTTTTCAATATCGACAACAGCCACTAGATCAGCAAAGAGAACATCGACATCTGTCCAAAAGTGATTTTCCGATCTCAACACAAAAACAACTTCTCAATGACGGACTACCTAAAGGTAGCAATTTCACCATCAAACCCATACGGCTTGAAATGCATTTCGAAAGGGGGCTGTTTCCCCTAAAAGAGAATCCAAAATTCATCACCTCGTTAGATTATTCGGTAAAACCTGAATATAACCAGTGGAGCTTAGTGAGAATTTTTCCTTAAAGCGAATTTTTCCTTAGTGCAACCATTGAACGAATAATGACTTCAATCTCGCAACGTTAACGAGCCATCATACGAAGTTGTCATTAAAACACTGCAAGTTCGATCAACCTTCCCCTTCGAATCCCTCACTGCCTCTCCCAACCTCTATGGCTATTCAGAGGAAACACACAGCGACTGAGATCGACCTGCGATTGAGAACTCCGAGTTCAAACAGCAACTTTGGCAATCGGAGAAGGCTCTGATGGACCTACGGTCAAAAATGAGTCGACTGGAGATCTCAGCACAGACGCTCAGGACGATAAGAAGCAGTTGAGATGACAATATTTGATTTCCTCTCAGACTGTGAAAATAAGAGATCGCCAGCAAACAGAGCTGATAGAAAATTTAAAAATCTAATTAAGGCAAACCAGCTACTTGCCACAGAACTAAAGAATCTGACAGATGAAACAGAGAAGATACAACAGAAGTGAACAAACAATCTTATAATACCAAGTTTTGTCTCTGTGTGTTTATCCTAACGTAATCCCAAAGCTTTTCTCATTTGCTAAACACGTAATTAATTCGTACGTAACTATTACTTTGTAATTTTTTGTACCTCTAACTTTGCGAAACAAAACTTCTGTTATGTACTACCTTTGTAACATTTGCTTTGTGACATGTGCACATAGTTATCTCAGTAACTAAACAGTAATTGTAAACCTTTCTATAAATTTTTCTATCAAATTGTTTTATACAAACCTTTGTAAAGAAAATTTTGTTTTTTTTCTACTCTAAATGTACACTTTATACGATAGAGCACAATTTTTCTCTTCTTAAAATTGGGCTGAGCTGTAGTATTGTTAATAAGATAAATGCCGCCACAATTACCGATACTACAGAGTCTTTATAATTATTCAACCGTAGACCTTGTGAACACTTTAGAATTAGTCTAAACTGACGGGAATATTAAAAGAGAGCTACGCTGCGTGAATTGTGTTGAGTGAAAGAATACTTTATTCATGGCCACTACTGCTGTGTTTTATTTAATACGCTTTTGAATGGGTTATGGCGGCTGATTCACTGCAGCTATTGATACACGCACTAAGTAAAGGATGCTGAAACTCTCAAGGCCGCTCCTCACTGCAGCAAGTCTGAAACGCAAATATGACTAAAGAAGAACAAAAGTCGGCTCCACGATTTACCTAGGAATTAATTCGGAGCTAGTCATAGGCTTCGTGATTTAATAGTCGTGTTGAATAAAATTTAAACACGTACGAGCCTAGAGCTTCCTGTTGCAGGAAATCGGTTCTTAAACTCAACAAGCGCTATTCAAGCCGCTTCTCTTCAGCATTAATGTTCTCTCTCTCCCTCTCTCTCTCTATCTATCTCTTTCTCTGCTCGAAGAGCAAAAAACGCTTCTCCTCCGCTAAGCTGGAAACACTGCAGCAATTGTAAGCCTGCCAATTTTATAACAAAATAAACTTAGAGTAGTATTCACATCCAGCAGTAAGATGGATTTAATTACTTGATTAAGATTAGATACTCCACCATATTTTCAACGTGGGATTTACCCACAATTGTGCTATCATTTCTATCTGTGTGTTAATTAATCTTTATATATAATCATTTTTTTCTAGCAATTCACACATAGGTTTGGTAATTAGAGAAGAATATTGTGAGCGTATAGTGATACTTATTCTAGAACTTAATTAAGGTCGCTTAAGCAATATCGGTTTAACTCTTTCGTTGTAAATAAGATCAAGCGAATAAAGTCCCTACCACATCAGAGTTAAATTTATCTATTACAACGGCTGTAATCTCTGGGATATCTTTATTACTAATTTTTTGTTCACAGCTATATGTTTTAAATTTTGCCATTTTTGGTGCTATCTTCTAACCAAACAGGCCTAAATATTTTTCATAGATTCATTTTCGCCTTTTAATCATCTGGAAAAATAAAATTTGTGGATGCTTTTCGTCCCAATTTTGAACTTAGTAGACCCCAAAATCTTTTTTGACAAAGCTATGACAACTTTCCTCACTATACCTTGTGCTCACGGCTTAAAATGTTTCCAAAAGAGAAACTAATAATTAAATATTTGCCGGCGAATTCAGTGAGAAAAAACCTCTTTTCGTAATCTTTTGTCAGGATTTTCTCAAAATTTAAGCTTACAAGTTTAGGCATGTTGATGACATCGTAGTTACGAGAAAACAAATTATACGAGTTTACATTGAGTTATGGAGAAAGGCATGAAAACCCGAAAGACGGAAGTGAATGAATATTTCTGCGAAAACCATCAATTTTGTTCAAATTTATTGTTGTGAAATCTGATTTTCTTACATATCAATTGTTCAATTTGCAAGTTTTAGAAAATGAAATGTTTTGTTACATGTGCGAAAGCAAATTAACGAGCATCCTTGTTAAGCATTTAGTTACAAGTGAACGTTATGCCAGTGGAAACTGTTCAGGTTTTCAATTTAAACTGCCCAGCCAACCTCAAAAGTGATCCTTATAACGTTTTAGAAAATCAACTTTAAATCTACAAAATATCTCAATTTGCAACTAAAAGGTGTGTTTAGGATAAACATGTGGCATCAGCAAATTTTTAGTCATTTACTCAGAAAATGTTTTAGGGATAAAATGAAAACAGTTGTTGGTTCTTTTTCCTCATGCCAGGAATAATACGATTATCAATATCAAACGGTAGGATTTGTTCAGTTGTCGATTCGAGGGCCAACAACCAATATACTTAAAATTATTCGTATTTTCAAATATTTTCTTTTACTACAAAAATTGTTAACTTTTTTCTTGAACTGCACGCAGATGTTGCGTCTATTACGTCACTATGCAAAAGAAAAATTCAATGAACATGGAGCTTGACAGGAACAAACTTACAAGAAACTTGTAAGACAACCCGTTGAATTTAAGTTCTCTTAATATTAACCTTTTCTTGAATGAAAATTTTTAAAGATAAGTATTCTGTCGCTCACCCCGAGGCGGGATTTCACAAAAAAAGAAATTTCATGCTCAAACTACGATAGTTTTTTTTCAATTTTATACAATTTAAGACAATAGATAACTCCGCTATTACTTCAAATGGCGAAGAATTGGTGATACTTACTATAGGAAGAATTCGAACACGCTGAATGTTAAAAATAACAACGAAATGGCCGTTTTAAGTTTGACCTGATCATAAGTTGTTTACTAAACAAAATTTCATTCAAAATTTGATATGCAGTTATGTTTACACAAAAAACAATAGAGTTATCTTGCAAAACAAAATAAGTTTATTTAGAATACTGGTTTTGAAAATTGATTAGATGAGTGCAACATATTTGCACGCAATTGAATGCTATCATACCAGCAGTTAGTGCCATTTAGTTTCCATTGACTACGAAAATGAACTATTTATTTTATCGAAATACACACTGCAAGAATGAAATGAAAGTGGTAGGATGGAGGGGGGGGGGGGGGGGGGCGTTCTATTGATGGGGTTATTATTTCATCCAGTTACGACACGGTAGGCGCAGAGGAGGGGGTTCGATCGGGGGTTTATTTTATCGAATTAATCATTGTAAGCATAAGATGGGGAGTGGGGTTTGATGCGGGGGGGGGGGGGGGGGGGGGGGGGTATCGAATTACACATTGCGGGCGTGAAAAAAGTTATGATTGAATGCCTTTGCAAAAAAAGTTCCCGGGCCCAGGTTCTACCAGAAGATAACGCATGAATTGTGATGAATTGGAATGGAAGAAAATATTTCACCGCAGAAGTTTATATTATTGCAGCTAGAATCTGGGAATGTGTTGATTTCTTTGTAGGAATCGCTCGTCTTAGCAACGATAAATTGTTTTACACTACTTTCGCCGCAACTCGGACAATTATTTATCGCACTCAATGCAATATTTTCTGCATAAATTACAGTCCTTTGAAATATTTAGATAAGTTTAAAGCTATCTTATTCGTAGCATCTGCTCCAGCCGGTGGCCGCCGTATTGGCCGACAGGGCGTTTAGCCGACAACCAGAAAATGAGAAATTTAACCGACAATTTAAGTAAAATGAGCAATAAAACTCATTCTAAAGCTGTGATTGGCCAATTTAAGACACTATTTCGTAAGCGGACAAATATACCGCACTTTTTTCATCAACAATTGTCAAGAAGGTCTATCCGTGGTCGGACCGTATTTTTACCGCATCTGGTCATGCCTCGCGGGCCATGGCCATGCCTCAGCGGCCCGTGGGACTTGATATGAATCTATCACAACCGAATTACTGATTTATGGACCAATTATGGACTTTTTTTTACCAATTATGATAAAACTGTCGGCTAAATTTCTCATTTTTTCCTTGTCGGCTAAACGCCCTGTCGGCCAATTTTCCTAGCACTGCTCCAGCCATTGCGCCATCAGCAAATACGATAAAATTCACCACCGTATCAAGATATTTGCTGGTTAGATATGTGTTATCACGATATTTTTCATAAGACGTACGTTTTTGTTAGACTTGTAGTAAAATTTGTCGACTCAAGGTGAAAAAATGTATTGCATTTGTTACATATTTTATGTTTTCTTAGAAACTAGAACTGTGCAGCTTAATTGTGCAGCCGTGATTAGGGGTTCGGCCACACCATAATGCCTGCTATATTTTCTCGACCTTTGCAGACACCAGCATGCAGTGAGCTTTGGGTCATCCCTCTTCCCACTCTACTGAGGATAAAAGATAAAGTTAAAAAAATCAACGAACGAGATCAAAACATTGATTTCATTAAAGCCTTGTATCGCTTCCTAATAGGCCGTTCTCGCTTCAACTTTCCATCAAATGTGTGCTCCAAAGGGTTCAGCAGCTCAAATAACATTTTAATTCTCCCTTAACTAATGGAGATACAGGAAAAGTATCTTTAATATATTGATTTAACCCCGATTTGAAA
Organism: Convolutriloba macropyga; assembly: GCF_964194025.1. Classification (NCBI taxonomy): domain Eukaryota; kingdom Metazoa; phylum Xenacoelomorpha; order Acoela; family Convolutidae; genus Convolutriloba; species Convolutriloba macropyga. The sequence goes on along the minus strand of NC_134474.1, from coordinate 15,424,110 downwards.
TTTCTTCGATTTCATACAAGGATCCCGTCAGATTTTATACCCTCCGTTCTTGATTTTTCTAAGTACGATCCTAGTATGAAACCAAAGAACACATATATGATCTTCGTATTTTTACCACGAAATCATATATGATCCTAGTATGTCTACCAACAGTTCAGCTTTCCCCCTTTTTACCCCATTTAATGATTCATTATGTATCAATATGGATCACTTATATGATTCCTCGGCATCACTGCGAACCGCCAAAAGACCCTGAAAAGAAACAAATTTTGCAATGTTTGGTGTTGGAAATCAGACATTAAATATTGAAGACATTTTTTGTCATAGTAATTTTAGTGCAACCCAACCTCATCCGTGACCACTGGCTGTGAAGCTTTCAAGCACCTCGAATTGCAGAACCATGATGACGTCGAATTTAAAATTGCTCAGCAACAACATTTTTATCCAATAATTTTTTTTATCCAAAAGTTAATGGGAAAAAGAAAAATAAGATCTAGTATCGATTTAAACTTGCTCAATCCACTAACATCAACCCTTCAAAAATTGATTTTATTTCCGCCAGTCTCTCTTCCAGGAACAAATAGTAAATGAAACCGATTCACCTATAAAGGAAAATACTCGCATAGTAAAGAGCTCCAGGATCCATTCGATTACGCTCAAGAAAAAAATTGCGTGTACTACCATTGAGTTGTCTTTCATTTAAATTTAGCTCATCTGGAAAACTATTCAAGACTGATATTATTTGCCTCAAAGAATTTAAGTCCTTATCCAACAAATAAGTCGTTTTAGCCAATCGTGTTCGATCCATTCGCGATTAGATTTCATTTGTTGCTGTTTATACGTCTTCAGGGACGTTCCGATCGTTATTATGACCCTATATAGACCCCAGCTTACTGCAAATGTAAACACAATGCAGATTTGTTATGCAAAACTTTTCAGGAGATCGTTGGGAATCTCCAAGGAAATCAGGAGCCATTGACATCTTCACTATCTTTGTAAATGGTGACATTAGCTTCACTCACAAAGATTGGCTTACTGAAAGTACTACCTTTTCATAAAAAAACGCAGGTTCGAAGGAATTCAAAAACTTGATTATGTCATCGCCGCTGTCTCATTTAAGTCCACGTGACATTTTTCTTAGTGGTAATGATATTTGAAATGTCAGAATGGAAATCGTTCTCAGATCACAATAATTTGTAAGCTGATATTTGGATTGATTACGTTGACCAAGAAGACTCACTACAAAATCGAACTTTTCAAATTTGTCAGTGCTAATTGGGACTTGAAGACCAATTCTACTTTTTCCAACATCTTCTTTTATCTCAATTAAAAACATTGTTCATTTTTAACTGAATTTTATAATTCACTTCTTCGGTTGCAGTTTCACTGAGTACATCCAAAAGAGCCATTGCGCTCATTTAGTTTTCATTTAACAAAATCCACTCAGTAAATACACTCCAAGCAACCAGAAAAGTATCCAAAAAACCGAAAAATTTTCAAGAAATGGAGAACAATTATCCAATTCTCTGAATAATGCAAGCCAATTTTCTTTGAGAAAACCAAAGTTTGTTCGACAAACTAGTTTGCTCTGGATACAAGAGCAATGCAAAATGGCTTGATCTTTATTTTACTTTGCATTCGTTCTTTCAAAAAAAATTCTGAAGTTGTTATTCCATTAAGTCAAAACCAGAAATTTTTCTTGATGACATTGAGTTGAGGAAAGCAACTCAACGTGAGGAAGTCAAAAACATAGGTAGAGGTGCCAACTTTGTTGACGGAATTAGCCCCATTTCTCAAGTCCTCCTAATTGTATATCTCGAACCACATTTTATATATTTTCAGTTGCTTTGTTAGCAGAAGTCAATTTCTGAGTTTGATGAAAAAGTTTATGTGCAACCCAATGTCAAATAAAGTAGCAATTTGTATAATTTTTGTAGCAATAATTACCGGCCGATTGCCATGCGTAATTTCTTGTCACTACTATTTGATTGTATGATGTATAAATAAATCTTGGTGCCTCTGCAACAAAACGTTTGCTTAGAGCAACACGGTTTTAGTAAAAAGTCATTCAGCCGTCAATCAGATGCCTCTTTACTGCAAGAAGTATGAATTACTTGACTCAAACAAAATGCCAGTGACATTGTACATCGACATACCAAAAGCTTTTGATATCATTAAATACAATGTCATGCTTTCGACCAGTCACCAGCAGTGGGTCTAAGGGGTCAGGCATTTTTCCAGTGTTTCTAATTTCCGTTTATATTAACAATCTACCTGAAATAATTAATAGTTGTCAATGAGTGCTATTTATATCCGGATGACAAAAAATCGTCAGCATCGTGGATAATAAAACGCAGCTAAAAAAAATTATTTGAAAATGCTTTTCCCTAGAGCATGGAGAATATGTTAAATGTTAAATATTTGAAGTTCAGTTTCTATTTAAAAATTCAATTACAGTTTTACAGCAATTTTCCTTAAAAACAATAGAAAAGGCAAATAATTGTCTTCCCATCAATGAAATCATCTCATAGCAGAGGCAATTCCAAGACTTTGGCATAAATTTTTCCAAAAAAATCTCGTGGGATTATCACTTGAGTTTTCTTCTACAATAAATAATCAGAATCTTGCACATCTAAAGAGATCAATTCCAAGATTTAGTATTCCAATAAAACTATCCCGAGACAAATGGAAAAACTTCAGAGTTAAAACCTAAAAAGGATAAGCTCAAAAATTATTTTACTTATAAAGAATAAAATGATTTTCTTCGGTCAATATAATTGCTCACAATCTCATATCAAGTTTTCTTGATGAAACTTGTGATTTTAAACAAAAGTGTGACAGGTAAACTTCCACTTCAGGCTGTGCAGTTTTGGGAAATGCCAAATGGACATACTAAAAAGCAATCAATCGAGAAAATATTATACTAGCAGCAACAATTCGATGTCACGTGATTTTCTCAATTATAATCCATATTCATATCCTCCCAAATTCAAAGAGAAGCAAAAAAAATATCTTTTGATATAACTTCGAAGAGCTTTAAGTGTAACCTTTAGCCAGATGAATGAACAGAGTGTTTGAGAAAAGTCATCCTCAAAGGAATTACCGAGATGGTGAAACCAATCTACGTGAAATTTATTATTTGTTATAATTCTCCAATTTTATTAATTATTTTTTATTAATATTATTTATACTATTATTACTATTATTACTCTTATTATTTTCATTATTAATATTTTTACTACTATTATTTTTATTAAAATTAATATTATTGATATTATTATTTTCATTATTATTAATATTATTATTATTATTATTATTATTATTATTATTATTATTATTATTATTATTATTATTATTATTATTATTATTATTATTATTATTATTTTTTATTATTATTATTATTGTTATTATTATTTTTACTATTATTATTATTATTATTATTATAAATATTTTTTATTAGTTTTAGTATTATTTTTTATTATTATTATTATAAAAATAATTTTTATTATTATTATTATTATTATTATTATTATTATTATTACTATTATTATTATTATTATTATTATTTACATTTTTTTTATTGTTATTATTATTGCCATTATATTTATTTTTATTATTATCATTATTATTATTATTATTATTATTATTATTTTATTATTATTATTATTATTCTTATTATTATTATTATTATTATTATTATTATTATTATTATTATTATTATATTAGTATTTTTATTATTATTATTATTTTTATTATTATTATTATTGTTAATATTATTATTATTATTATTATTATTATTATTACTATTATTATTATTATTATTATTATTATTATTATTATTATTATTATTATTATTATTATTATTATTATTATTATTATTATTATTATTATTACTATTATTATTATTATTATTATTATTATTATTATTATTATTTTTATTATTATTATTATTATTATTATTATTATTGTTATTATTATTATTGTTATTATTATTATTATTATTATTATTATTATTATTATTATTATTATTATTATTATTATTATTATTATTATTATTATTTTTAATATTATAATTATTGTTCTCGTTCAATTTTTTCAAAAACTGGCAAAGATCAGTTCTGAGCATTGTGAGCATTGGCCAGAGCGCGCAATTCTGATATTGAACCAGCAAGCCACGCTAGGTTTCTTGCTTACAATATCCAAAAATGTAACATTGATTTCGGTATATTAGAAGCTCCTCCATCACACTCGGTATTCGTTCTCTTCGATAAAAATTGAGCAGTAACATGAATATCCAGCAAATATTGGAATGAATAATATTTTGTTGTTGAAATCCGTTTTTTAAAAAAGATATAAGAATACTGGTGAGAAGAAAAAAAGGGGAGAAAAAAATTTATCAGAAATTTTGTCTTAAATTTCAAGTAATTTCAATAGAAAAAGTAAAACGACCAAGTGAAGAGATAAAAGTGCAACGCTGACGTGCACAATAAAAGAACTGAACCAAACGGCGCGTAGCATAAAACCTAATAGTTTTTTGCTTTAGTTTTTTGTAATTCATTGGAGCGTCAAGCAAATTTTAGCTGAGAAAAATCTGCAAGAAGTTCGCAAGTTGTCATCTTAATTACGAGTGAGTATTATTGTGAAACGCTAGTTTGCTTCTGTATTGTTTTTGTGTATGTTGCTCAGCTCAGTCTTGAATCTACAAAAATTAAGCGGCTGGCTGAGCTGAACAAGATAAAGCTAATTCAATGCGGCTTGATTTTATAAAACTAAACGTTGGCCAAATACTTGCAGCTTGTTTGATGACCAGAAAAGCATCTTGAGTGTAGGCAATGAAGGCAGAAAAATTAAAATAAATTAAAGCGATGGTCTGAGAGAGTGGGGACTCGTCTGCAGTAGGTTAAAGCTATTGACTCTAAGTTCTCGCTGTTAAGCACCGTGCCGTTTCGCACTGACTCAAATTACCGAGGAGGAGAGACATTGAATGAAAAAAAAAAATGAATAAAGAATGAAATTTGGCAGGTTCTCGAACCGAAACATTATTGTAAGTACACCTTTCTTTCGTTTAAAAACTCTTCGCATCTGTTCTGAGGTGTAGTATTTTGAATTTCTTCGTTCGCTGGCCAATATTTGCTTGTTTGTAATAAATCATTTCGTAATTCTTTTTATAGTTAAACCTGACATGTTCCTGTTTCGTTTTTTTTTTCGTTTTCTTGTTTAAGTTTAAACCGTTCATAAGTTTTATCCTACCTCTGTTAATTAACGGGGGCCGTTGGGCTCGTTTCGCATATTGTCTCAATATTCAATACTTTGAAACGTTATTTACGCCACTTGTCTCTAGTCCTAATGACAATTCGTTTCTAATAAAAAAGGAGGTCAGGTGTCTTTTTGCAGGTGTTGCTCAGGCTTTGTAGTTTTTGGTATATTTGTTTTACTACAGATTATTTTTTGAGTTTAAAAGCCCGGTTTATGTACCAGTTTGAAAAATTGGTTTGCATTTCGCTGACCAGTTTCATGTTTGCTTCTTAGTGAAATTTGCGGACCTTGTACCATCTTGGGGTTTCTAGGCAAATTCATAAGACTCCAATCTGAATGTTTTGTATTTTTTCTTTAGGGCTCCGCCCATCCAACAGGCTTTGATGTATAAAAAGAGAGTGAGGATCCAGGATTTACATATCAAAAGCTGACTTTCTTTTTTGATGTTTAGATTTCTAGGTCTCGAGAAGTGGTATAGCCCTCTGCTAGAGTGATTATTAATGTGATCCTTCCGCTTGAGATGAGGGATGAAGTGATACTCAAAATTTTTAGCGATAGTTTCCAGCCTCTGGGTTCTACTTTTCTGTTAAATTTGAGCAAAGATTCTCTATATAAAGTTTTTTTTTGAAGGTCATGTATTGAATTTTGTTGGGATTAACTTTGATTTTCAGTGCATCACACCACTCAGGGTGGGTATTCAATTATGAATAGAGGTTTTTCTATGGTTGTTCATCACGATCTGTAGTACAGGAAAAGGTTGCCAGCGGTCTGTGAGATCTGAACTTTCAGTTGCGGCAATAAACTAAAGTATTTGAGGGAGAAAGTTGGAGAAATTACGTTTCCTTGAGGTACTGAAGCTCCCGGTCAAAATAATTTACGGACGCTAGAATCTATCTCCACAAGAATTTTAGTTTATGACTAGAAAAAATATTCACCGAGTGACTGAAACCCTCAGCCGCGTTGATTGTAGTTTGTGAATGAATCCAGGGCGCCAAACAGGGTCGGGCGCCCTTTTGACATCCAAGCACATTAAACCGACCGTTTATGAGCACAGGAAAGCTTCACTTACGAGCTGAGTATGCTTGATAAGGTCGTTTGATGTGCATCGGTGTTTATTTTACCAAATAAATTATGTCTTTCACAATGCGCCGTGAAATAATGTTTGACGATAATTTCACAAACTTTTGCCAATTATTTTTTGGGTAAGACTAATGGCCTTATATTTTTGGACTAACCTTTTTTTAGCCTTTGGTCTGCCTTTTTCTGGTTTGGGCTGTTCTTTTCTGCGCATCTTTCAAAAGTACGAATCTTTCAAAGTGTAACATGCGAATCCATAATTGAGTTAGAAGTGAGGAGACACTTTGGAGCTTTAATTCTGCTCGGTATTTCTTTGAGGAGTTTTAAGCAGATTTCGTCAATTTTTCTAGAGTTGTTTCTGAAGAACCTCTTTAAATTATCCTGAGGTAAACTCACTGAGGTTTTGTCTAATATGCATCAATTTGCTTAGCGATTCCTATCTGGCCGAGTTGTATCGAAATCAACTGCTGGGAAGCATTTGCAAACGCATTTTTGGAGCTGGTTAGTTTTTCTCAAAAATAGTGTCCTTGTAACATTTTAACAAGAAAATTGCAGACATATTTTTCAGCTGACAAATCGCGGCTCAGATTTTCAAATTTTTTATAAAATCTAATTATGATTCTGATTTTTTTCGATAAAGACAAAGCCAATCGCTTCAGAAGAAAAATTAATAGATTCCCGTAAAACAACCAAAGAAGCACGAGTTGCAGCTGTTTTTTTGGAGCTTTTAGCAGATTTCATCAGATCCTGGGCGTGAATTATTTGGTGCTTTCAGAATTTTTCTAATGAAAATATTATAATTACATTTTCAAACTGTTCGATTTTGCAGTCGGTTTTGAAAATCTATTTTGCTTTCGGTCATTGAACACGTTTTAACGAATCTGGCGTGTGATTTTTTGCGGTATCGTTAAGGATTTGTGTAAATATGTCTTTTGCGTTTATCTGTGACTGTCATTCGCTCATTGTAGAAAAAGTTTAGATGGGCTGAAATTTTTGTTCAGACTCCTTTTCGTTGATTTACTCCTTTATCATTTTCAAAAAGTCTTTGCATTTATCCCCGCATTTTTCAAAATTGCTGGTTTCTTTTTTGTTCCGTTTGTTTAGGTGATCGCTTATTTTTTGGATGTAAGTTCTTTACCTTCCAAAAATTATATCTTGAGCACTAAGTGCACTTTTGAGCATTCTTCGCTTTTTTTTCTTATTTGTTTATTTTTGTGTTGATGCAGGATTCCTCTAGATGGTTGTGATTGAATTCCTGCAAGTTGTTGCTGTACTGATTTAGTTCTTCCTTCGCTGGATACTGCGCTGACCAATAATTGGACAATCTAAATGATATTTCGGAATTGTTAATCGTTTCTTTTTGAATTCAAATGAAATATGGGGGCATTTTTGAGACTCAGAATTGGTTGTTATTTGAAGGAGTGAGTCTTTCTAAATGACTGAAGTTGCAATTTTCCCTGGAACTGTTTTTTATCTAAAAAATCACATTTTTGAGAGTAAAAAATTGGTTTGCATGTAATTAAAAATCATTGTAAAATCACGTAAACAAAACAAAGCTGTTGTTGTTTTGCACCAAAATAGTCAATTGCAGACTGCACATAACATCTATTCAAGATAAATGCGCTTTCATCACAACATGCTGGAATTTGTAGAACCATTCAAATTTTTTCTATGCAATCTATGATTTTGTATAGTTTCAACCGAAGTGTTTCAACTGCTACCGAAAATATAAATTTCCGCAGCAAAGAAACAGTTCTATGACTGATATGAATTCAAACAAATCATATATATATATATATATATATATATGTTTGTATATCTTATATATATATATATATATATATATATATATATATATTTATATATATATATATATATATATATATATGTATATATTTATATATATATATATATATATATATATGTATATATGTATATATATATATATATATATATATATACATATGTTTATATTATATACTTTATATACTTTTATTTGTATATGTTGTATTGTTAGAGCTACTAGAAAGGAATATCTCTTATATATTGCGAACAATTTTGTATGCTTTTTATTACCACTACCACCAAAACTTAGACTAACACTTAGACTACCACCAATACTTAGATTAAAAAGGTACTATTTTAAAACTTTGCGCTTTCGAACAAAAAAAATTGCCTCATTTCAAGCCTGGATCACATCAATTGAAGTAGGGACGGCAAAAAAGTTCCTTCACATAGGCAACTTTATATTCACCAAAATCATTTGATCTGCTTGAATTCACTAAACGACAGACGCAGTTTGGAAATTTTCCTCGAGTACATTAAAGAGGTAGCAAATTGCTTCATGATGAAGAACATTAGATTCTCGTAAAACGAACATAGAAACACAAATTGCAGCTGTTTTTAAAGAAAGAAAAGGTAGACTTTGGGAGCCTGTAAAGTCAATATTAATGCTTTCAGTTTTAAAAGAATTGATTTATTTTAAAAGATAAAAAACAAATTTCCTTGCAATAAAGTAGAGTGAAATCTCTCGTACGTCCTGGCCAATAGGAAAACTAGAAATCATAAATTCTTATCTTGAAAATTGGTTGCGCATCTTGTAGGACTGAAACTGAGTTGGCAATAACTGGAGAATTATTGTGTTGAAACGGGATGGGATAGATTTATTGAAACTCAAATCACCCGCATAAAAAAGATTCTTTTCCTTCCTGAAACTTCTATTTAAACTTTTTGACTACATCCTATCAAATCCTGAACATCCGATGACCCCAACACTCAAAGAAAAGTGGACTATGCTCATCAGATGTCAGTATTCTTTAAAGAAAAATTCTTTTTTTATATCAGTCAGAGAAGTTTTTTTCAATTCTAATAATAAGCCAATACCTAAGAAATCTTAATGCTTTTCAGAAATTTTAAAGAGTTTTGTATTTTTTGGACCGTTCTGGTGATTTTAAGCGGAATTCTTTTATATTGAAAACCACAAAAAAAATTGAAAACAGATCAGGCTGTCATGCTTTGATTGATGTGCAAAGCAACTTGTTCAAACGCCTTGACGTAACTTGACACTATTTTAATTTTAAGTTGTTTTCAAGATGTTTTTAAGTTTCCACAATAGAGGTTCACGATTAACTGTCTTTTTTGAGCAGGTCAGCGTCTTCTTCTTTTAGGTCCTTGCCAGTTGAAAAAAAATGATAGTTAAAGCCGGATGAAAAACGTCTGGATTAAGCAGCCAAGAAATTTCATAACTTTGTGATTCATAATCAATGTTTTCTTTGCTGAAAGATAATCAGAACCAGCTCGTTTCGGTTTTTAGATAGTATGCCGATGTTTGGAGTTGTCAATTTTTCTAGAGTTGTTTCTGAAGAACCTCTTTTTTAATTTATCCTGAGGTGAACTCACTGAGGTTTTGTCTAATCTGCATCAATTTGCTTAGCGATTCCTATCTGGTCGAGTTGAATCGAAATCAACTGCTGCGAAGCCTTTGCAAATGCATTTTGGAGTAGGTTAGTTTTTCTCAAAATAGTGTTATTGTAATATTTTAACAAGAACCTTGCAGACATATTATCCAGCTGACAAATCGCGGCTCAGATATTTCAAATTTTTTATAAAATCTAATTATGATTCTGATTCTTTTTCGATAAAGACAAAGCAGATCGCTTCAGAAGAAAGATCAATAGATTCCCGTAAAACAACCAAAGAAGCACGGGTTGCAGCTGTTTTTTGGAGCGTTTAGCAGATTTCATTAGATCCGGGGCATGAATTCCTTGGTGCTCTCAGAATTTTTTCTAATGAAATTATTATAGTTACATTTTCAAAGTGTTCGGTTTGGCAGTTTGGTTTTGAAAATTGAGTTGGTTGAGTTCTCTATTTTGTTTTGGGTTATTCAACAAATTTTAACGAATCAGGC